>NW_004443999.1:7763676-7794845 GCF_000243295.1 Trichechus manatus latirostris
GTGTATTTAGGGTTTTCACTCTGCACGTGAGCATTTGAGCGTCAGAAGTTCTCAGAGGCAGTTACCAGACGTGTGCTGTCCTCTTTTCAGTGCCATGTCCAAGAGGCACTTAAACGCCTTACAATGGGGGACTGCTGAGTGCTGAAAGCAGTTGCTGAACGTTGCTTGTGGCTTCAGTGATAGCTAGCTAACTCTGTTCTAAATGATGTCTATCGTTGTTGATCTAATTAGCTATCCATCCAGAAACAGCAAAAGTTGCAGCCTCCATCCATTTCCCACAGACTTCTTTCAAGTGCAATGATATATGCGTCTTTTATTCATGGTAGGTAGCTCCTGCCTTATAATCCAGCTCAACCTAACACACATCTCGAACTTCCTTTTGAAGCTAATGTTCCAAATCTTTAGCTTTTTTATCTGTAATGTAAGGAAACAAACAAAAAGGCTATACAACCAAGGACAAAGAATAATGCCTCGAGAGCTAAGTGACCATGTTATGTAGAAATCCTCACAAATCAGGAGCTCACAGTACACAGAACACATCTGTCATCCAATACCGTTTTCAATTTCAATTTTCAACATTGAAAAGAACACACCTAGCGAAATGTTAAATAAGGAGCTCTTTACCTGTGTGGGGGGACATCTTGTCCAGCAACTTCACCATCCCTTCTCCTTGCTTGGACGTCCACATCTTAATGGGGGACCCGCCACCAATCCTCCGGTACTGCTCTTGGATTCTGGGGGTTCGGCGTTTGGCGATGATTGGTGCCAGCTTACTAAATCATTTAACAGGTAGGTAAGCTGATTTTATTCCACCTTAGCAACCCAAGAAACATTTTCAACTCAATTAAAAAAAAAGGTAAGCAGAATTTTAAGAAAAGCCTAACAAGATCAAGACTTTAAAAATAAAAGCTTCAGGTCATGGATTACAGCCAGCTCTTTGGTGCAGATAGAGACAGCGAGCTGGATACTCCTAAGGAGTATGCACCTCTGCTCCCCAAGCTGTGCTGGCAGGACACCCCGAAGATTCAGGACACCAAACAACCCACAGACAGCCCTAGCTAGTACCTGTGGATCTTGCTTCTAGCAGGAACTAGGATATAAAACATAGGAAGCACACATTCCTATTTATAAAAATACCTATAAATCTTATATATCAGTGAAACACAGACTAAATAAATTAAGGTACGACCATATATGCAATTCTATAGTCATGACAAAAATGAGTCAGGTCTATTTAATCTGTTATAGAACAATCTCCAAGATACATGGCGAAGTTTAAAAAAACAAATAGTAAAATGTCAAACAATGTATAGAATACATTCACATTTGTGTAAAAAAGAGGAGGACACATACACTTATGGAATCCCTCAGTGATGCACACAGTTAATGCGCTCAGTGGCTAACCAAAAGATTGGGGGTTCCGAGTCCACCCAGAGACACCTCCGAAGAAAGCCCTGGCTATCTACTTCCAGAAAATCAGCCATTGAAAACCCTATGGAGCACAGTTCTACTCTGAGACACAATGGGTAGCAACCGGTACTGGTACTGGAGTGTGTGTGTGCACGTGTGTGTGTGTGTGTGTGTGTGTGTATATAAAATTATACATACAGATATATACATATATGTACACATACATGTATACATACATATGTGTGCATGGACTATTTCTGGATGTAACAGTGCTTGTTTTGGGGGTGGGTAACTGGGACACAAGTCCAAGGTAAAAGGGACACTTGTTTTTTACTGTAAATACTTCTATACTATTTACATTTTTTATCACATGCATGTATTAATTTTTCTTTACAAAAACCTATTTTAAAAGAAAAAGGAGAGAAGGAAAAAGGGAGAGAAGGACAAGAGGAAGAGTGGAAGGACAGCATTCACAGTACAAATGAATAATTGTTTTACTGAATGCTAATCAGCTGTTAAATGCAAGGTACAAATATATCTTTAAAGGTACTTCCACTGTGCCAGGTCAAGACAACCACAATGTCCAGGGCTCTGGGAGGAAAGGGCTCAAGGAGAATCCTCACTAACTTGCTTTTTCTCTCTCCTCTGCAAGTCTTCCAAAATCATGTCCTTCTGATCTTTAATAGGAATTAATAATGCCACTCTAACCACTACCAGATATCTGGTAAAACCTTTAAAGAAAAAAAAAAACCCATAGACCTGAGACACAAACTTAGGCAAAACACACTGCCTAAATTACAAAAAACGGAGAGGTGTTTATACGTATCTTACTTTTGCAGCGGCAGCGTCATGAGGTCTCGATCCAAGAAAAGCCTCAGCAGGAAGTCGTGAACATCTCCAAGGGTTTCAGGGCCTCCCATGTTTAGCATTAATATCCCGGTTTTGGGCTTCCTACATAAAATAAAATGCAATGGTTGATCGGAAACACTTTTTATTTTCCTCTAGGGTGGAATCTTGGTTCAGCGAGCAAGCTCTCATCTAATCCATGGGATGCAAAGGTCAAGGCTACAGACTCTCATGGCCGCCTGTCCATAGGGACACTCGGGCCTCTGGGCCTCCGTGGTCCAGCTTAGGCTATGGCCTTCATCCCCCAGTTCTATCCCTGGCACTGGTCCACTGATCTGCATTTGGCTGGAAATGTTTCTCTATTCAAGTGTCAGCCTGAACAAAGATCCCTTCCTCTTGGGGTCTAAGAGTCAAGGTAGAAATCTAAAACTGCCCTGAGGCTGAAGCACCTGTACACGTGGATGCCTTATGAATACACAGGTTATTTAACATTTAACATCTCCAGACTTCAGTGTCCTCATCTGTAAAATAGAGTGCCACACCCACCTCAAAAGGTTGTTTTGAGAATTACATCAAGGTGCGTAGGTGGCGTAAACGGTTCGTGCTCGACTACTAACCTAAAGTTTGGTAGTCCAAACCCACTCAGCAGCAGCTTGAAAGAGGGGCCTGGTGATCTGCTTCCGTAAGATTACAGCCAAGAAAACCCTATGGAGTAGTTCTACTCTGTCACATGGGGTCGCCATGAGTCAGAATTGACTAGATGGCAAAGGGTTTGTTTTTTTTTTGTTTTTTTTGGTACTTAAGTCAGTGAGCATAGTATCTGACACACAGTAAGTTCCACTATACACAGAGAAATCTTGGGTTTCCCTATAATTTTAAACCAAAGTATAAACCAGCCCATCTCTCTCTCTATTGCCTGCTCCTCTCTCTTTAGTCCATTACTAAGTTATCATTAAATTATTTCTTGCTACTCTGCTCTCTTCTCCAGCCCCTGCCCCTACTTCTTCCTCAGTGTTTCCTGCTACGATAAACTACATTTCTCACTTTACAATCACCCCTCTCCATCCGTCATTTAAACCCAAGTCTTCAGATAATCCCTGCAAAAAATTGCTCTAACTTACTCATTCAAACACTGAATGAACAGGAAGAAGCAAAAGGAAAGTAAAACTCCATAACAAAAGTTTTAAGTCAGGAAGCTTCTAGGAAATTAAAAAAATAGAAGTACTATGTAAAAATGTAAACTTAAAATTCAGAGCAGCTCTGGAGCCCCACAGCCCAAAGTGAGCCAGACTGGGAAGAGTTCGCTACTCCTAAGCCCCGCCAGGGGGCGATGGGGAGCCACAGTGGGGCCAAGCACCTCCCACAGGCCAAGTGAGTTCTGACAGTCCCAAGAACATGACAAGACTGCAGCGCCAATCACATGGCGGGGTAGGGTAACTAAAGGCCAAAGAGTGTTTCTTCCATTTACTCTTTTTGCGTTTTCTGTACTTTTTAAAATTGAGATATAATTCATTTACCATAAAATTCACCACTTTAAGTGTACAATTCAGTGGTTTTTCGTATATTCCCAAGGTTGCGCAACCATCACCAACTATCACCTCTTATATAATTCCAGAATATTTTCGTCATCCTCAAAAGAAACCCTGTATCCATTAGTTGCTCACCATTCTCCTACTTCCCCCAAAACAAAAAAACCAAACCCGTTACTGTCAAGTCAATTCCGACTCATAGC
Source organism: Trichechus manatus latirostris (assembly GCF_000243295.1). Taxonomy (NCBI): domain Eukaryota; kingdom Metazoa; phylum Chordata; class Mammalia; order Sirenia; family Trichechidae; genus Trichechus; species Trichechus manatus. The sequence continues at coordinate 7,767,665 of NW_004443999.1, forward strand.
AACCCTATAGCACAGAGTAGAACTGCCCAATAGGGTTTCCAAGGAGTAGCTGGTGGATTCAAACTGCTGATCTTTTGGTTAGCAGCTGAGCTATTAACCACTGCACCACTGGGGCTCCCCACTTCCCCCAGTCCCTGGAAAATACTAATCTACTTTCAGGGGGGTCTATGGATTTGGCTCTTCTGGACATTTCATATAAATGTAATCATACAGTATGTGTCCTTTTGCTCCTTTTTTCATTTAGCATAATATTTTCAAGGTTCATTCCCATTGTAGCATTATCAGTACTTCGCTCCTTTTTATGGCTAAGTAATATATCATTGTATGGATATACCTTCTGTTCATTCTTGATAAAGCAGCTGAGAAATAACCAGTCTGAGGTTTATTCAAAACCAAACCCACTGCCATGGAGTCCATTCCGACTCAAAGCGACCATATAGGACAGAGCAGAACTGCCCCATAGGGTTTCCAAGGAGTGGCTGTTAGATTCGAACTGCTGACCTTTTGGTTAGCAGCCAAACACTTAACCACTGAGCCATCAGGGCTCAAGATTTATCCAAAACACCATTACTACGAATGCTGAGGGGGTCCACTTCCTACATCAGACCACTTCTATCTCCCAGCTTCTAAACCAAACCTGCTGACATGGCTCTCATTTGGATGACAATTCTCAATGTGTTCTAAAACTAATGAGGTTATGATGCCATTTTAATTGGCAATTTTGTAAACAACAGCTAACAACAACTGGCAATAACGTAAAGTAGCAGACTATTAAATTTATACAGGTGGAAACTGTTCTCTTGATCAAACACACTGTGCGTGAATGAGGCAGAACTCTGAACTCTCAGACTAGGTTTCAGAATGAGAACCAATTCCTAGGAAAAGGGAAATGTCGCCTTGCAATGAGGTAAGGGATTTTTCTAATTTAGACCCCTTATAAAGATTAACTAAAAAGGACCCCTCGTGGTGCAGTGGTTAAGTGCTCGGCTGCTAACTGGAAGGTCGGTGGTCCGAACCCAACAGCCGCTTGGCAAGAGAAAGAGTGGCAGTCTGCTTCCACAAAGATTTACCGCCTTGGAAACCTTATAGGGCAGTTCTACTCTGTTCTATAGGGTCACTATGAGTCAGAATCGACTCAATGGCAATGGGCAATTTTTTTTTTTTTTGCTTTAATGAAAATTAATTAAGATTACTTTTCACATTGTTGCCCTAGATCAGGGTTTCTCAACCTCAGCACTATCGCCATTTTGTAAGGGATAATTCTTTGTTGTGGGGGTTGTCCTGTGCATTGTAGGATGTTTAGTAGCATCCTGGCCTCTATCCATTAGATGCCAATAGCAGTAATTCCCCCTGGCAGCTGACCACCAAAACTGCCTCCAGACATTGCCAAACATCTCCTGGGGGGCGAAAATGTACCCCACCCTCTGTCGAGAACTTTGTCTTGAAGGAAGGGGATTCTATTTCCCTTTGCTAAAACAAACAATTACATTTCAAACATCGTTTTATAACTTTTCCACCTGCTCTGACCAGAGAGCAAGGCCCTGGTGGTGCAATGGTTAAGCACTCGGCTGCTAACCAAAAGGCTGGCAGTCTGAACCCATCAGCTGTTCTTTGGAAGAAAAAAGAGGGAGTCTGCTTCCATAAAGATGAGAGCTTTGGGCAGGGAAGGACAGGAAAACTGGAAATATGGACACGGGGAACCCGGGGTGGAAAGGAGGACAGTGCTGACACATTTCAGGGATTGCAACCAATGTCACGGAACAATTTGTGTATACATTTTTGAATGAGAAACTGATACGCGCTGTAAACTTTCACCTAAAGCACAATTTAAAAAGAAGAGACATAGCCCCTATACTCAAGAAGTTAATGGACTATTGGCTAAATAGCATTATCTATTGAATAAATTATTAACTAATTAAAAAAAAAAGATTACAGCCTTGAAAACCCTATGGGGCATTTCTACTCTGTCCTGTAGGGTCACTATGAGTCAGAATCAACTTGCTAGCAACGGGTTTTTCAGACCAGAAAAGCTATCACTAAATTAACAAACTGGTGTTTAGTTTTCTTTTCTTGATACCTGAAAATCCTAGATTTATTATTTTGTGAGTATAATGTTCCTTTAATCTTTCTACTTAGTCCACCAGTGTTCTCCTGGGATCCTATCTTTCTCCCTTAAAATCTGTGACTCACACTAAATTAAGTGCATTTTTCCATGGACTGCTGCCATTTAACAGATTACTGGTTAGAAACCTCAGGCGAAGGGATGTACCTAAGCCACAGAGGGTATCAGCATTCAAACGGGATTTAGAACTGTGTTTTTCATCTACAACACCTGAGCTCAGAACAAGCGCCGCTTTAAATGGGACATTACTTGGCCCTGCTCCCAGTTTTGCAAACCCATTTGATCTTATCCATGAAAGAGAAGCACGGGATTTGAAAATAACTAAATACGCGTGCACTTAATTCAAAACTGTGTTGTGCATGACGAATGGCGCATTAGTAAGCCCTGGTCAACACCCCCATCCCAGAATGTGAAGTGCAAAGCTTTAGTCAAGGGTCTCTGTCTCTTCCCCCCTCCAGAGAGGGCACATCTGAGACCAAGGTCTGAATGGCCAAGGTCCCTTTGTTTAAACGCAAAAGTACCAGCAGAAAAACATACTTAAAACTTGTCACTTGCAAATGTTTCAATGTTTTGCCATTTTTATATGCTGGGACTCTCAAAATATGAGGTTTTACCTTAAAATTATTAAATGTACATAACAGAAATTTAAACTGATCAATTAATAAATAAACAGTAACTCCAATCTACTGTATATAGACAGCATCAAGAAAAAGAAACAAAATCTCAGCTCTTCATCAAACCTAAAAGATGTGATTGGCCTGTGGCTCTACACTGCCTCTAGAACAGGGGTTGACAAACTAAGGCGCTCGGGCCAAATCTGCACCCTTCCTCCTGCCTGTTTTTTAAATGAAGTTTTAATGGCCCACGGCTGCTCATTTATTTATCTGCTATATTACCTGCTGCTGCTTTTACGTTATAACACCAGAGTAAATGCAACAGAGACCATATGGCATGCAAGGCCTAAAATACTTACCATATTTTTATGCAAATAACCTCTGCCTTCTACATTTGTTTGCTAACCATGCTCTCCCCGCCAACCGCTAGGTATTTTCATAAGTGCTGCTATGCCAATTTTTTTTCCTACATCTTGCTGTAAAAAAATTAGCATAGTGCGCTTACCAAAATACCTTAAGGGGAGAGGGCATGGTTGGCAAACAAATGTAGAAGGCATAAAAATATGGTACTACCTGGACATTTACAGAAAAAGTCTAATATCTAGTGTCTCGACTTGTCTATACTAGGCTAGTCTAAGACTAAGCAGCCCAATGCATCTGCAAGGTGTGTCATCAGAGGATCACAAAGACACACATCACATCATTATTTCTAAGATCCCAAAACTGGAAATAACCTATATGCCCCACAACATGGAACTGGACAAATAAATTATGATCTAATAAAATACTCTCAAGTTATTAAATGAAGTTTTAATATTTAGTTTGCTAGGATGGCATATTATTGAGTAGTTACAAATGTAATATGCACAGTATAATCACATTTTGGTAAACATGTACTGAGTGAATGTTGATTGATAGAGACAAAATACTGGCTGGTGCGATTATTCATTTTTTTATTTATTTTTGCCTGTCCTTATTCTTTAGATTTTCTACAAACGAACCCATTTCTTCTGTATAGATGTGACATAAAGTTACTTAGTAGAATTCTGTATTTAATGTAATAATTTAATATTAAGGCTACATATATTATTTTTTTTAACACTAGGAAAATGTAATGAAATAATTTTTCTTCGAGGCTTTTACAGAAAATCAGTTCTTCACTTTACAGCAAATATTCCAAGCTTAAATACTGAAGGCACTTTGTAGTATGGTTGAGGTGGAAAAAGAGGAGCCAGTCCCTACCCATCCACCTTACCAGACTCGACCTTTTAAGAGGACACAGAAGCAGAGGAGACGACTTAAGGCTCACCTCTAATGCCTTATCCCAAAAACCTCAGCTAACTTAGTACTCAATCAATGTACCCATGACGACCCAATGAAAAATCTTTCTTCCAGTTGCTGTGGAGTTGATTCCAACTCATGGCGACCCTATGTGTGTCAGAGTAGAACTGTGCTCCATGGGGTTTTCAATGGCTGATTTTTTGGAAGTAGATCGCCAGGTGCCTCTGGGTGAACTTGAACCGTCAACCTTTTGGTTAGCAGCCGTGCACCACAAGGGACTCCAAAATAAAAATAGCAAATGCAAAACAAAAATATTTTACTTTCATAACTATATGATGCCTGGTCTAGCAGAAAGGTGAAAGAGCGCAATAGTTCACAGCTACTTTCTTCCATTCACTCTGCCGAGTTCAGAGCACTATTTCTAGGTATGTATTCACCTAACGAACGACCATTTATGAAGCCGCTTGCTGCCTCTGTTATCTGAGGATGACCTGAAAACAGCTGTGGCTTCTGCTATAGAAGAGAACACTCGGTACCTACGCCATGCCTGCTGACCCACATCAGCAAACAGAAAAGATGAGGTATGAATGTGTACTTTACTTCCTTAATAAATTATAAATCCTATTATGTCATCTAAGGAGCCCTGATGATGAAGTGGTTAAGCACTTGACTGTTAGCCGAAAGGTCAGTGGTTCAAACCCACCAGCCATTCCACAGGAGAAAGATGTGTCAGTCTGTTTCCATAAAGATTACAGCCTTGGAAACCCTATGGGGCAGTTCTACTCTGTCCTATAAGGTCACTATGAGTCAGAATCAACTCAACAGCAACAGGCTTTATTTTTGGTTAATTATGTCATTTATAATTATGCTCACTGTGTTACCAGATGAAAACCAATGGTGGAGTTCGCTACAGAAATCTTCCACAGATCGGTTGCTCTTTATGCTGCACAGAACATGGAGTTCGTAGGTATTAATTATGTTAGACTCATAAATACATATAACTTGTGTAATGTGACATATTTAAGAACCAAATTCCCGCGTGACTTGCAGACTGTACTCAGCTATGCATCCTTTAATAAAAGCCCAATGTGGGGGATGGGGGATAAAATCTGTAGTCTAACAGCTGTTGAAAGAAAGCCAAAAAAATAATAATCGAGCACTCCGATGTATTGAGTTTTCCCAGCACCTTTCCTGCTAGGTAGCGTGTATCCATCAGTGTTTGCATCAATAAAGAGAAGTCTTTATTTGTGCCTAAAATTAGCTTCATACCTCTTCTCTGGGTGAACTTGAGGTTTTGTGCTTTTGACCTGTCGGGCTGTTTCCGTGGCTGTTGCTGCGGCCGCTGCCCCCGACTGGCACCTCCACTGCTGCTGTACCCTCGAGCTGCCGGGCACCACTGTGACAAAATTAAAGCACAGCATGAAACCTGGGGGAAGCAATTTCTTTTGAAGAGGTACTCGGCCCCTAATTCCTGGATTTAAAATTTAGAGAAATGCTATGCCAGAGATGATTCACCCAGCATTTTCTTGCAAGCGGGTGGAGGCACTTAAGGTGGGGAGTCTCCAAGGAGATGGGGTGCCGGCTCGCTCCCTTAGGATAGGACGGCTTTTCAGAATCTTCAGGGAGGCTTTGTAGAACCATATGCGCCTCCTCTCCCTGCCTCAGCTTTAGATTCTGATATGATCCCTTAGGAGACTCCCTGCACATTATAAAAGTTCTAAAAGTAACTGATGGTAGCACAGGTGAAGAGCCCACAGTAAAGGTAAAGAAAGCCTGGTCTGAGGAGTGGACATGGAAACCTTCTCTAAGTCACTGCACAGGTCTCATTTCTGCCCACAGGCCTCCCCCAAGAGCACCAGCTCTCAGTGCTTGGCCTTGGCAAGAGGTCTCTGGCCCTCCTTCTGTTACACTCACCCACAGAGATGGAGTCTGCACGGCCCAGGAGACATGCCTCCCTCCAGACCAGGCTCCAAGTACCCAGAACCCCAGAGCTCTCTACCCCTCAGGCCCCCAGGCCACTTCCAGAGTCAGTGCAGGCCTCTTTCCTGGGTCCGTCCTCCTGCCATCAGTATAAGCAGTTCTTGACCTGAAGGGTGGCCAAGGGTGGCTGTTTGCAGGGGCAAGGATGGAGCTGAGACATGTAGACTGGCGTGTCCACATGTGTATGCACAAGACTCTTCACGATGCAGGACAGCGCCAGTGATGGGATGAGAAGCAGGGGAGGCTGCTGGCCAGAGGCCACTCTCCCAGGCCGCCCTGCGTCTGAAGGAACGCTGAAGAATCAGTCTGTTCTTCCAGGTCGTGATGAAGGTGTATTTGTCAAAGCAGGAGGGCAGAAAATACTTAACATTTGGTTTTTTTAATACCACATATGGAGGCCTGGTGGCACAGTGGTTAAGAGCTTGGCTGCTAACCAAAAGGTCAACAGTTCAGATCCACCAGCCATTCCTTGGAAACCCTATAGGGCAGTTCTGCTCTGTCCTATAGGGTCACTATGAGCCAAAGTTGACTTGACGGCAGCGGGTTTTGGTTTTTTTTTTTTCTTAATACCACACATGCAGCCCTGGTGGAGCAGTGGTTAAAGCGCTGGACTGCTAACCGAAAGGTCAGCAGTTTGAAACTACCAGCAGCCCCACGGGAGAAAGATGTGGCAGTCTCCTGCCATAGAGATTTACGACCTTGGAAACCCTATGGGGTCGCTATGAGTCAGAATCCACTCAATGGCAGTGGGTATACCACATATAAGGAGCCCTGGTGACACAGTGGTTAAGTGCTAGGCTGTTAATCAAAAGGTCAGTGGTCCAAACTCACCCAGTAGCTCTGTGGGAGAAAAGACCTGGAGACCTGCTCCTGGAAAGATTACAGCCTAGGAAACCCTATGCGGAAATTCTACTCTCTCACTACGAGTCTGAATTGACTTGACAGCACCTAACAAGAGCAACATCCCACGGATGGTATATGTGCTCCACCCATTTTTCTTGTCCTGGGCCTCACCAAGAGTTAGTGCTGGGCCTGGAGCATCCGCCTGAATTAAGGACTCTCCGTACCGTACCCAGTTGTAGCACGAACAGTGTGTGTCCCTATAAAACACAAGTGCAATTAAACTGAAGCCATGCAGCAGGCACTGAAGATGGTAATGTGGGGCAGTGGTTATAACCATGCTCCACACTACACACGTGACCTCCCTTCCCCATTCTCAAACCAGCCAGTTAGAAATCAGCTTGAGCTCAGTCTCCTGCTATCTTCCTCCTCCTTCCGAATCAAAGGTGTTGTGGTAAGGAACCCAGGCTGTGGACCAAACCACCCTTGCTCTGAATGCAGCTCTGCGACTTCTAAATCATGTGCCCTGGAGCCAGGTTATAATCTCTCTGAGCCTCAGTTTCCCCAGCTGTAAAATAGGGATGGTGACACCATGTTATCAGGATTCTTATGAAGGTCACCCAAGACAAGACAAGCCCTTTGTACAGCCTCTGCCCCATAATGATCAATGCTAGCATTGGTTTCATTTGCAAATTTTTAGAGGATAGGGACTAAATTGCTCTGATTTTTTTTTTCTTTTTACTACGCAGCATGTCTATAAAATATATCTCCAGGCAACCTAGCTTTCAGTCTATCCAGATTGTGCACATTCCCAACAGAGCCAATTATGTGTGGCTGTGCTAATTCTTATTAACTCAAAGTGCACGTCAAAGATTGACAAAAAGAAATTCAATTCCACTCAGACGAAGCCTCAGACCAACTCACATCTCCTTATTTTAGACAAGTTCAATTCTGAGCTGCACGATGAGGTTTAATCAGGTTCTCAATCATGCCGCCACGTCCACAATTCCTAATACGAATGAGATTTCTATCAGCTTCCATGGGATGTGAGGATGTAACTCTGACATTCTATAATTTGACTGCTGGTAATAAAATGAGATTTCCTCCTGCTGATGCAAAAAAAAGTCAAGGGGGAGGCTTAGGGGCAGGACTAAAATCTCCAACTAGTATATTAGGATTTCCTAGTATAATTTGAGGGTCGGTCGCTTCTCGGGCTGCTTAACTATTGTCATGCCCTCTACCCATGAAGTTCTAGTCTCCACCAAGACTAAATTCTCAGAGGAGGGTGATAAGGCTAATGGATTCTTTCGCTGAGGATGAATACACTCACGTGTCAAGGATGTCTCTAATAACTCCCCTCCCCTAATGATCTTGAGCCTCCAGAAAAACAAAGAGTGGCTCCCAACCAAAAGACAGAAGTTTGTCTAGCTAGAGGAGTTTAACTAATCATTCAAAGTATATTCAGAGACTCCTGAATACGCCCAGCTCACAGCTGAAGAGAACTCCAAAGGCACAGGCAGCACTGTATGGTGTACTGGATGCGTGTTCTGGAGCTAGACAGACCTGGGAGAAACCCCAGACAGGCCCCACAAGCTGTATGGAAGTGCCTGGGCAGCTCACTGAACCACCCCCGAGTCTCACTTTTCTCATCTGTGAAATAATGATAAGGCCGACCTCGCAGGGCTCTTGGGAAGATTAGAAAGAAATGTATGTCCAGCCCCAAGCACAGTGCCTGGCACACTGTACGTGGTTAAACAAAGAATACTCTAGAGTATGGACTTGTCCACTTATGTACTAAGGCCAGGTAATTCTGACCCGACTCTTAACACAAAAACTGGTCTAACCTCTGGAAGACCTACAAACAAGAAAAGCTATGAAACTGCACAATATGCAGTTGAGATTATGTAAGAAAAACAAACTAACTTCATAACTCCTAGATAAACCTAGCAGGTGAATCATTAAAAGTATACCCATGACTGAAGAAGACCAACTGGTTCTTTAAAACCAATTACTGTATTCTAATATTTTGGATACCTGGGGGTGGGGCAGGGAAGGGTAGAGGAAGGATAAGAGACTGCTTAAACATAGAGTCCTTTTTTATTTCATAGGAAATGAGGATTATTTCAAAAGGTACTTATAAAACACTTGGGCAGAAGGTCTTTAAAAAAATTGTTATTTTCTGGTATGGCTCTAAAATGTTCTAATGGCTTTTACTGAAACACTGACTTTTTTTTGTTACCCTATAAAATAATTTTTTCTAGTTACAAAAGACATATCTGCTCATTATTAAAAAGTTGGGGAAAAAAAGCACAAACAATAATTCATCATTCCATCAACTCTTTCTAATACATACACACACATCATACACCCACACACACACATATTTATATACATATATATGGTATATGGCCTATCCCAGAAAACTTATTAATTCTGGAATATGCTAAACACATAGATTGTAAAATTTTGCTTCTCCATCTTTACTTTCAGAATTCATTTTCAGAAGTGCTAATTTTCTTCTAACCCAGATAATGTTAATCCTTTCCTATAAACCAAAATGAGTGAAGTATTATAACTACCCATGCAACACAAATGGACTTCAAATCTACTTTGATGGTTTCTGAATCCTTCCACTTCATCACTTATAACCTGGGCAACAAACAATCTGAAGGTTCACATATTGTTCCATGCCCTCAAATCTAGAGCCTGCCAGACTTTATTTGCCACAGGAAGGGTCAATGAAAGAAAAGATTAATTCAATGCTTTTTCCAGCCCCATTACTGGTGCCTGTTCTTAAAAGATAATGCTTTTGTCCCCAGTGCCCTTAGTGAGCTGAGCCTCACTGCACACTGGGTCCTTATTATTTTCCTAACAAAGGCACCTGAATTAGGATATGGAGGCTCAGGGTGGGTTCTCTCCACTCCCTCTCAGTAGGTGCTAGACTGATGAACTGGGAAACTTCTTAGAAAAATAAGTCAGGTCTATATCCAGTCACCATTCAAATGCATTAATTATCTTACCATGTGCCACGGAGTCCCTGGGTGGCGCAAACAGTTAAGTGCTTGACTACTAGCCAAAAGGTTGGCACTGGGAACCCACTGCCCTTCAGGAGACAGGCCCGGTGAACTGCTTCTGAAAGGCCCCAGCCTGGAAAACTCTATGGAGCAGTTCTACTCTGCACACAAGTCAGAATCTACTGGAAGGCAACTAACAACAACAGCATGTGGTGGCTTTTTCCATAATGATAACAGTGAACATTCTGAGGGTCTCTGGTAGCTACAAGTCTGAATCGACTTGACAGCAACATTTGTTTTTTTAAATCTACTGTGTGAAGCCCTGGAAACCCTGGTGGGTAGCAGTTAAGAGCTATGGCACTAACCAAAAGGTCAGCAGTTCGAATCCACCAGGCGCTCCTTGGAAACCCTATGGGGTAGTTCTACTCTGTCCTATAGGGTTGCTATGAGTCGGAATCAATTCGATGGCAGTGAGTTTGGGTTTTGGTTTGGTGTGGAGGCCTGGCGGCCACAATGGTTAAGTGCTTGGCTGCTAACTGAAAGGTCAGGGGTTTGAACCTACTAGTCACTCTGCAGAAGAAAGACATGACAGTCTGCTTCCGTAAGTTTTACAGTCTAAGAAACCCTATGGAGCAGTTTTACTCTGTTCTATAGGGTCACTATGAGTTGGAATCAACTTTACAGCAACAGGTTTTTTGGTTTTTATCTACCTGGTATGAGGCACTGTGCTAGACCCTTTTCCTGAATACTGCTCATCTTCATAGCAATCCTGTGAGGTATTATCTTTCTCCTCTTAAACATTTAGCTCCAACAAGGCTGGGTGCCTTGATCACAGTCTCACAGTTAAGAACGCTAGTGGATCTAGTATCCCAACCCAGCAGCGTCTAACCCAGAGCCCCATCAGCTCATTCTGTAGACACAACCCACAGTCACTACCGTGTGCATCAAATAAGTGCGAGGTTAGTGCGTCCCACTTGTTCTCCAAAGCTTTCTAGAAAACATCAGTCTGTCTGTCCCACGGTGGGTCCTGTCACCAAGGAGAAGTGAGAGCCCAGAGATGCCATGGGCTAGGGCGGGGCCACAGTGGACACACTGTGACCTCCACCTCCAGGGAGGGAGGAAACCCCACAACGGGCCCACAGCGACCTTCGAAGGTTCCAGGGTGGATGCCCACGGTGTGATGATGACCATCTCTCTCTGTGGCAGGCCCTATAACAAACCTTCCCTCCCGGACTCCTCACAGCCCTGTTACTAGGTGTGTGAGTCACTATCCTGATTCCTCCGAAGAGAAACACGACTGCTCTGAGAAATCCAGCCATGGCTCCGCGGCCGCCCAGCTGGTCGATAGGCCCCTCCCGCGGCCTCCCGGTCCTCAGATGACCCACGTGCTCCTCGCCCCTCCCAGGGGAGGACCTCTTTCTGGGCCTTCTCCGCTGGGCCCCCGTCCCGCCGCCGCTCCCGGAAGCCCTTGGGCCGGCCCAACGCGAGCTGCCCGCTGCCCCGCGGTCGCAAGGACCTGACCCCAGGGCGGCAGCGACAGCTCACTTACGCCGGTCGCGGAGCAGAGCGGCCGCAGCGCGCAGGGCCGCAGCCATGTTGATGCCGACGGAAAGCAGTCCGGGGATGCCTCGCCGGGAGCTGGGTTCCTTCGGGGCTGCGGCGCGCTCAGCTGTCAGCTGGGGGCCGGGGAGCTCTTTCCCACCGCCACTGCTTATCCCGCGACCGCCCATCCGCCCCGCAGCGCGCCCGCTCATTCGCTGCTGAGGGGGCGGGGCCAAGCAAAGGCACGCCCCTCGCGTAGGGCCCGCCCCCTACGTGGGAAAAAGGGTGGGACTGCGCTAGTGCTGCCCTCGCCACCGCCACCCCTACCGCCAATGCCATCACGAGGTGGTGGGCTAAAGCCCCTCTGGACCCGTGGTCCATGTCGTGGGTGCATCTGCCAACCTGGCCAAGGCAGGAACCGCAAGACAAAGTATTTTTCAGACATTTCCATTACTATTATCTGTTGTTAGGTTCCTTGGGGTAGATCTGATTCATAGCGACCCTATAGGACAAAGTAGAACTGCCAACTGCCCCCATAGAGTTTTTCTAAGCTGTACTCTTTATGGGAACAGATCACCATGTCTTTCTCCCAGGGAGCTGCTGGGTGAGTTGGAACCGCCAACCTTTAATTTAGCCAAGCACTTAAGCATTGCGGCCAGCACTCCACTGCTAACCAAAATGTGGGCAGTTAGAATCCACCAGCCGCTCCTTGGAAACCTTATGGAGCATTTCTGCTCTGTCCAATAGGTTCGCTATGGGTCGGAATCAACTGGACGGCAGTGGGTTTGGTTTTGTGGTTCAGTGAAGGAGATCTTATAGCTCAGCGGTCAAGTGCTCGGCTGCTAACCAAAGGCTAGCAACTCAAACCCACCAGCCGCTCCGTGGGAGAAAGATGTGGTGGTCTGCTTCCATCTAAAGATTACAGCCTTGGAAGCCCTCTTGGGGCAGTTCTACCCTGTACTATTGAATCGACTTGACGGCAGTGGGTTTGGTTTTTGGTGTGAGTGGTTCAGTGGTAGAATTCTCATCTTCCGTGTGGGAGACATCCTGCATCTTGGCCAACACACCTCAGGCACAGCCACCACCCGCCTGTCAGTGGAGGCTGTGTGATTCTACGATGCTGAACAGAATTCAATGATGCTTCCAGGCTAAGAGACTAGGAAGAAAGGCCTGGTGATCTACGTCTGAAAAATAAGCCAATGAAAACCCTGTGGATCTGAACAGATATACTGCATTTGTTTCTGTTCACATGTTGATGACCATTTGGAGATTGTTGATAAAACCAGTATAATCTTTTGTGTACAGGGAAAAAAAAACAAAAACAAAAACCTATGGATCACAGCAATCTGATCCCACCCTGAGGGTGTCCCGGATCGGGCAGTGTTTTGTTCCATTGTGCATGGGGTCGCTATGAGTCAGGGGCAACTGCACAGCAGCTAACAACAGTAACAGATAAGAGAATGTTTTTGCTTCGATTCTCTTGTTTGCCTGCATAGTTACAGCACAGCTGTGGAGACTCTGGTTTTGTTTCCAAGAATAGGGAAAAGAATTATTTTATATTAGACATTCATGACATAATTATTTGATTTCTCTATAACAGCTCTATGTACTGGGTTTTACAGGTGGGACTAGAAAGCAAACATTATACTGCTAACATGAGAGCCTTAGGAAAAGTGAAGGCTAGTTCAGCAAATGCATATCTTAGAGGGATGGTATGGAGAAGTTTATCATATCAAATCCACACACCTTTGTAATGTAGTCACCACCTCCGACCCAGCAGCGGGGAAGAACAGGCACCTCCCTCAGTTCTAACCATTCTTACCTTCACACAACTTCACTCACCTACCTGGCTCTTGTGTTCAGTGCACCGTGGAGTACAAGACAGCCTTTAATACAGAAAGGTCTCCAGCATCATTCATTCACCGAACAAATACTGATTACCTACTGTATGCAAGGTGCTAGTCTAGACACAGAGAAAACAGCAGTGAACAGAGCAGACAATGAGCTTCCATGGGAGTTAGGAGATAGAAAATAATAAAAATATGTAGTATTTTGGATGATGAGTGTTAGAAAGAACAACAAAGCAAGGTGAGGGAAATGAGGGTATGCAATTTGAAACAGATGCACCAGGAAAGCCCTCATTGACATTTGGACAAAGGCCTGAAGGAAGTAAGTGGGCAAGACATGTAGAACATTCCAGATGGGGTCTAGATTGAGTTGAAAACCAGTTTTCTGTAGTTAAAAATGTGTGTTCTTTGTTGAATTTGTTTATTATTAAAGTTAGTCCTCCTCATGTTTGTACACCCACTGTAAAAATGTCAAATTAAATAGTTGCCTTTCATATTAGCTACATGATCTTCAGATCCAAGTAGGAAGTGTTCCTTGAGAAATAGACAATAAAATTGGCTCCAAACATCAAACTGTCTTCCTATACATTTTGCTAATTCTCTACTCTCATATCTATATTAGTTTTAAGTTGCCCTTTAAAGAGGTGATCTTTATGGATACCATACTTCTCGAGCTAAAGCCAGAACCAATTTCTTCTAAATAAACTACAGTACAGGCACTTCTTGGGTTGCAACGAGATCCGTTCTGTGTCTTTAAGTCGAATTTGTAGGTAAGTCACAACAAGTGCACACAGTTCTTATTTAGCCTTACTTTAGTGCAAGAAAAGGTGCGAAGCCTTTTCACTGATTTAAAAGCTGCGTGTGCAGCAAGTGAAGATGATTGTGATGAAGAATTTGATGTGAGGGTGGGTTGGTTCAATGGTTTCAAAGTGAGAGAAAATTTAAATCACATTAAAGGGCAAGTAGGAGTTGTCCGTAGGTCTTAACCCGGGGACTTAGTGTACATAAGAAGTCTCCGCGATTTGAAATGTTGTGCTGGAAGTTTACACAAGACCAGAAAATAATAGGTCAAGGCTTGCTCCTCTCAGCCACCTCAGGGAGGCCCTGGATAAGCCACACTCCACCCTTGGTGCTGTGCCTCTCCTGCCAGGTGGAGATAACAGGATCTGCCAGCCCCTCCCAGGGAAATGCTCATGATTAGTGACAAGGCAGCAAGGTGCCAAATCTCACAGAACAAAATTAGCAGTTGCAATGGGTTAAGTTTGTATCTGACCAAAACAGAGGAAAAAAATTAGCAAAATATGTTTTTATTAAATATATCAATATGGTGATTCCTTTAAAAAATGAATTTGTATCATTTCACTTTTTTTATTCACATCTTGTACTTGCATTTTTACTGATTTTTTTCAAAAACTCTTTCAAAATTTGTGTATGAAACCTCCCGATTAAGACTGTTTATAATTGAAAATAGAACTTCATTATTTTGCCCCAACAGAGAGTACATAACATTTGTTATTTTAATCTATGGTTTATTTCTTACAAAGATCAAATGTAACAGCTTTCCAATGAGGACATTTTTATGTTCTTATGAAATGAAAGCAGATGAAATGCGCTTTATGTGGATCCTTGTCAAAACTGATTGAAACACAGCCCTTTAAGCCACAAATTGTGAACTCAAAATAGAGGCTAAGGAGCCCTGGCGGTGCAACAGTTAAGCACTTGGCTGCCAACCAAAAGGTTGGTGGTCTGAACCCATCCAGTGGCTCCTCGGGAGAAAGACCTGGCAATCTGCTCCCCTAAGATTCCAAAAAGCCAAACCAAACCCATTGCCATCGAGTAGATTCCAACTTACAGAAGCAACACTGCCACATATTTCTCCCACAGAGCAGCTGGTGGGTTTAAATCGGCAACCTTTTGGTTAGCAGCCGAGCACTTAACCACTGTACTGCCGGGGCACCTCTGTAAAGATTACAGCCTAGAAAACCCTATGGGGCAGTTCTACTCTGTCACATGGGGTCGCTTGAAGTCAGAATTGAGTCCGCGGCACCTAACAACCATAATAGAGGCTTACTTAGAAAATCAGAAAAGCTCTTGAATGGCTGAAGAAATTTGCAAAACTATATGAGATTTATACATCTATTTTTTTCGGGCTTACAAAGTTTTACCCAGCATATTACCAATTCCCTCGGCAAACAGAACTCTAAAGGTACATATCTGGGTAGACGCAGATAAACAGCACTGCCGCCACGTGGGAGAGGGCTTGACTGAGCCTGGGTGACTTAATTAGCGACTAAAGTACTTGCCTGTCACAGACAACCCTCCCTGAGTTCAGTCTGTGGTTCTAAATAAAATGAATTTGTTGGTTTCAGTTCAATGCCCTGAAAAGGGGGGTTAGGGGGCCCTAATTCATTATTTGCCATGATTGGCACCTCTGAGCTACACAAACTAAATTTAGATAACTCCACTCTGCCTCCTTAATCAGAAAAAGCATCAGAGCTGGTAGCGAGGGTTTCAGTGCAAGAGAAACAGTGGCTGTGTATGGCAAACAAATGATGAACTATTATGATTACTCAGAGAAATCTAATCGGTTGTTCCCACCAACACGACATACACTCTGACTCACCCTTCACAACCACACAGAGCCTTGAGGCCACTAGTGGTGATGGGCAAATTAGTCCATCCCCACATATTTTCTGAGCGTCAACTGTAGGGAAAGTATTACACCAGAAAACCCCAAAACGCATTGCCGTCAAGTGGATTCTGACTCATAGCGACCCTATAGGACAGAGTAGAACTGTTCCATAGGGTTTCCAAAGAGTGGCTGGTGGATTCGAACTGTTGATGACTTTTTTGATTAGCAGCCAAACTCTTAACCATTGCACCACCAGGGCTCTGTACTGGGCAAGGTGGAGGGAAAAAAGGAAATGGGAAACAGATCCTTCTTCCAAGTAGCCCAATCATTTATTAAACAAATCCTATGGAAGGTCCACCTTATGTCAGACACTGGGCATGCCACAATGAATTGTACAGTCTCTACCCTGACTAGGAGGCAACACAGACGGTAAGCAAAACATATACAACACAATGTCAGGTATAGCTAAAGGGCCATGAATAAAAATAAATGATGGAAAGAGAGTGAGGCAGGAAGTGCTATTTTTGGTAGTGAGGTCAGACTGGCCTCCACAGAGGTGACACTGACAGAGACCTGAGGTGAGTGGGGCCTCTCCCTGAGGAAGGACTTTGCAAGCAAAGGGCCCAGCAAGTGCTGGAGCACATTTGAGGCTTTTGAGGAACAGCAGGAAGCCGTAGTTGGTGCTTGGCTGCTAACTAAAAAATTCATCACTGGAGGAGTTGACTCAGGGTTCGAATCTTCCCCGGAAGTTTTTATTCCTACCCAGAGCCCCGGGCACATGGCAAGCTTCCTTGTCCTTCTCTGGACTAGTGGGCCAGTTTTCTAGATCTTTTGACAAAAAGTTTGCTTAATGCAGGGGCCTGGCCCCAGCCCCACCTTCCAGTC
Source organism: Trichechus manatus latirostris (assembly GCF_000243295.1). Taxonomy (NCBI): domain Eukaryota; kingdom Metazoa; phylum Chordata; class Mammalia; order Sirenia; family Trichechidae; genus Trichechus; species Trichechus manatus. Next base: position 7,784,422 of record NW_004443999.1, read on the forward strand.
CCCATGAGGCCATTTTAGGAGTGGAGTACACAGATGCATTCACTTTGTGAAAATCTGTGGAGCTACACTCTTCTGAGGTATCAATGTTACGCTGCAATAAAACTTTAAAAAAAAATTTAAAAAGCCCCTAGTGCCTTTATCTGGATTAAGGTTTTCCTCCTACCTCCCAAAATTCTGGCTTTGAGATCCCTCTCACCCACATTCTGATGCCTAGAGATTTTCCTTTCACACTCAGCTAAGCTTTGAGGGTAGATATTATATTTAGCCAGTAAAGCTGCATGTCCATAGAAGAGAAAGAGGTGATAAAAGTGAGAGCTTATTTCAGGCAAGGAGGATAAAGGAATGCACAAACAGTAGGGCTAGAACACCCTGAATGTGGAGAGGCACTGTGAAGACAGAAGAGCACAGGATAACCAAGAGCGAGAATGTCATTGGCCACCGCACAGGGCTTGTGAAGGGCTCTGAGATAAGGCTGGGGAGATAGGCTGGGACCAACCTGAATATGCTAAGGACTTGGGACCTCGCAGGCTAACGGGCGTCACTGATAGGCATGACAGTCATTGAGAAGAGTACCTTGTTCAGGGCTGTGCTTTGAGGAAAAGCACTGAGCAAGCAGTGTGTAGGGTATAGCCCATCAGAGAGGAGAGGCAGGGAGACCAAACAGGAGACAACAGCACAGTACATGGAGGAGGCACTGAGGGGAGTGACAATGGGGAAGTGAAGCAAGCAAAGAAACTGTAAGATATTGCAGAAGCAGAGAGGGCAGGAAAAGGCAGTTGATGGTATATTGGGGACCAGAGTGTGAGATGGAACAGTAACTCCAAGATTCCCAGCATTGGTGATGCCGAAAGAGAGAAACCCATCATTAGCAGGAGAGCTGGTTTGAGACACAGATGAGTGTACTTTTCAATTGCTATTGCTGTTTTCACTTTGCTGTATTTGTTTGGTTTTAACCAAGTATGTTTTCAGTTGCAGGAAGGACTAACAGTAAAGCTATCTAACAGGAAGGTTTAGTGGTCACGTATATAGAAATAATGACTGAAATGATTCAATAAAATAATAAAATGATTCATTCATTCATTCTTGATTTTTCTTCAAATACAGAGTAAAGGCCTCTGGATAAAAGACGGGGGCTTCAGCACCCTCCCCGCCAGGCTCAGTTTCTTGGCCTGATACCACCATGATATTGACTCCCTCATTCCTGACTAATCCTGTGGCTCTCACTTAGTATTTTAAAACTCTAAATTTATTTACTCAGTTAAAATTTAGGCTAATTTGAGTCTAACCTCTTAGCTTAAATTGTGATCAACCCAATTGCCTAGTTGCATCCAATTAGAGCTCATTCACATTCTTACAGGTATTTTCTATTAAAAGATAGAGGCCAAATATACTACAAATGCCTCATTTCTATTTTGTCATTTAACTTAACTGCAAAATAGGATAAAATCTAATGTACATAAGAATAACATAAAAACGACTACAAAAATGATAGAATTAGGGCCCATATACTTAATATTTTAAAAATTATTCCATTTCATTCCATATAATTCTAGTAACACCTACTAAATTTAGTAATATCTAATTTCATGTATGTACATATCATGAAAAATAGAACCATGAAAAATGCAAATGGCATGAACTAATGAGAGATGTTTAGCTTTAAAAAAAATAAGCCAACTAAGTGTTTTTTCTGTGTGTCCATTTATTGATTGCTGGGAATACAGTCTATTGAGAATACATGACATGCAGTTTGGGGGAGAAATTAACCCAATCTGAAATGAAGCCATTCAACAAGCCTGCTGTGAGTTAATAAGGTAACACAGATTAGATCTGAGGACATGGTGAGGACCATTCAAACAACCACTTACAGTTGTTATTAGGATTCCTGTTATAATTTCTTTTGAAACTCATTTATTCTTAATTACTTAGGAACTACCAGGAACAACCAGTCTGCCTCTTTAGCTTAAACTAATGCTAGGAGGGATGCTGTAAATCATTTAACTACCGAACAATATTATATATGCACCATATATATATATACACATATACACATACACATATATATGAGATCTTACTTCATTATTTACTTCAACAATTATGATTTTATGTCAAATTCTTTAAGACATTTCTATTTTTTAGAAATTATTCCACATCAGTTTGTATGCCTCAGAATTATAAGCAACAATACAGATTTAGAAAGATTAATAACTGATGCAAAAGTCTGTATTCATTTGATCCCAGTATCTATTGCTGAATTACATCCTATTCTGAAACTAGCAATTTCTTATGCCATATTGTCAATTTTCACCCACGAGGTTTATTTTAACTCATGGATAGAATAAAATGATATAAACTGAAGAATTCCAGTTACACTTAAAAGGACAGAAAAGCAAAGTCACTGGAATGTCTTAGAACATAATTAAAAATTATTTAAATATATGGAATATATGGCACAAAGCTTATGATCTATAAGTGGATACCAAAATGCTAAAATATATTCATAATTACAGTTACATGCCACATATTTCACCCAAATTTTATAATGGATTTTTGTTTTCTTAAAATGACAATATCAATGTTCACTTGATATCCAAGTAAACTACTTTTTATGATAGTAGAAATAATAAACAGAAAGAGAAAACAGAAAGAGTTGAACCCTAATAAAACAAAAAAAGGGAAAATTTTGGCTTTTTAAAAAAAGAGGCAGTCTGTTCCTTTCGTGAACCGTATTCTCCTTAAAGCTTTAGGAGGAGTTGATTATGGCGTGCAGCGCTGGACAAATCGAGGGTATAAGCACACATCTCGGATGTGATACCTATTCAGAATCCAAGTTAAGAATCGTTCCAAGCCCAAGCCATATCCTCCATGAGCACATGTACCATACTTTCTCTGTTAAAAAAAAAAAAAGAGAGGGAGGAATAAATGCTACTTTAAATTTCATCAAAATAGTTATAATTTTCTACTGTGGAAGGAGTTAGCTCATTATGGCTAACAACTCATCCTTTAATCTATAACCTTCATGGACCAAGTGTGAAAGAAGAAAAATAAGCCACAAATTAAGTACCACCCTGTAAAGAAGAGATTTAAAACTCTTAAACTAAGTCAGTGTCTCTGTTTATAAGAGGAAAATGAACAATAGTACTAGATATTGACAGGATCTAATGACTTGAAATAGCATTTTTTTGAAACTCAGTAGCAACGGGCAAGTTAGCAGTTAAATAGGTTTTCAAATGAAGTTAATCTATAACTTAGCCAAAGGTAAAACTAACAATATTCATAAGCTACATTATTATAACTGTTAAACTGAATACAGCCCAATTACCAAGGTACCCTGAGTTCTCTCCTTTTAAAAATTTCAATTTATACAGAATGATTACAGTGAAAAAAATTTATACAGTGGTAAACATTGTTTTTACCTGATCTGTATACCAGTAATAGGGAGTGGGGTCAATCCCTTCTCTTTTGTAGCCTGCCAGAATCTCTTCACTATCCCAAATACGCATGGAGCCTCCCACAATCTCACCAACATTAGGCATCAACACGTCAACCTTCGGATAATAAAAGTAAAAAGAAATTGCACAGTTACTACCAGGCTCTCTGACATGGCATTGCCCTACAACTTAAGTGAAAACTACAATTAAGCACCTAGAGCTAAAGGAAGCACTGTGATTACTCAAGATTCGAGTACTATTCAAATTCTATAATTTAACAAATAATGTTACCTGCAATCAGGAGAGAAAAAAACACTCCTTCAATATTGTCATTCTAGATTTATAATGAAATGTTTGCCATGCATTGTATCTTGTTCCAAACAACAGTCCCCGCCCTCTTAAAAAGCAAAATGACTAATACTATTTGCATCACAAACTGACAGATTCAGTAAGGCGGGAATCCTCAGGACATCGCTGCATATAGAAGGACTTGATCTCTACAGGAAATCGACACAGCAAGATTGGCTCATTAATGGTGTCTGTCATCAGTCTCTCAGGAGCTTCTGGGATATCCTGAGGTTAAAGAAGAGTTCATTAACATTTACAACTCCAAATGCAACAAGACAGAAGCAGCTCTCCTACCCACGACCAGCCCTTTGTCCTATTAACGCAACATAGTAGAGAACACACACCCAACCATCATCCATACACATGCATATACCGGACAATTCCTTTCAAAAATAAACATATTAAAAAACTCACACACAGCTATTAAATGAACTGTAAAAAAAACCTGCCGCCTATTACAGTATCTCTCAAGCACCATTCTGCTTGAGAAATGAAAACCCAAAAAACCCAGCCATTGTCATTGTCACTAGATGCTGCTCAGCTATTTTTTTCAGTGGGCAGTCTTGTCTAGCTCTAAAGGGAAAGTGGCCCATTTTGTCCCATAAGGAATAAGGTAATCCGTGAATGCTTCAGAACATCACTGAGCTACACACCGAAGGTGTTATTAATAACACTAATCTTTAAGCGCTCCTGTTATCTGCACTTCCTTCCTGTTACCATAAATCAGTTATGCCTTCAATAGTAGTAAGACGCAGCCATGAGGCAAATAACCGACATCAAATTTATAAGTGTAACCACGTCTGGAACAGTTAGACCTGAAATGTTAGAAGATGGCGAATCGAGTTAATCTGCTTCTCTTTCAAAACATCCTTCAGTAAACCACATGTAAATTCAAGTTAAAACTGAAAACTCTTGTCCCAGTAAACACCGATTGGGAGAAGTGGACAAGACGCATTGATTTGCTGAGTGTAAGAAGTGAAATGGACCTCAGCAGCAATCACCAGGCACAGATGTTTTCAAGCTCCAGTCCCTGGAGCCCTGCACCCTTGGAGGTGCAGAAGGGAAATGGGAGATGAAGTAGTAGAGACTCTGGTCTCTCAGCTGTTATCTGCTTAACATTCTTTACAAACTGCCTAAGATTTAATTATGGGAAAGGACCTTCAGAAAATGTCTGAAGATCGTTTATCTACTCTGGTCCTCACCTCAGCTGTATGGGATGACATCAGTGTAGAGTAAACGCTGATGCACATTAAGGACTTCCTGTGCCATGGACAAGGAGCCCTGGTGGTACAGTGGTTAAGCGCTGGGCTGCTAACTGAAAGGTCGGCAGTTCAAACCCACCAGCAGCTCTGAGAGAGATGTGGCAGACTGCTTTCATAAAGATTACAGCCTTGGAAACTCAATGAGGGCAGTTCTACTCTGTCCTACAGGATTGCTGTGAGTCAGAATTGACTCGATGGCAACGGGTTTAGTTTTTTGGTTTGGTGCCACGGACCCTGCTAGAGATTTAGCTCATTTAATCCTTACAATCTTGCAAGGTGGATGCTACCTCCAAGGCAGAGATAAGGAACCAGAGGCTGGGGTCACTGGCTTTCAGTGACACAGCTGGTAAGAACAGAGATGGGATCTAAACCCACCTGGAGGCTTTTGACTCCAAAGCCTGTGTTCTTTCCACTCAATCCCACTACTTTGTTAAGTATTTGGTACTAGAAGTATTTAATTTTTCAGTACAAAATTCTGTCATTATATATCATGAGCTGAAGTCATGAAATAATAAGAGTAATTTATACAGGATAAAACAAATTTATATATATACCAACATTCTGCATGTAATTTCACAAGAGTTCACAACCTTCTAAAGCATCTCTGACAATCTAGAGAATCAGAGCTTTTAAATGCAGCCATGGATTGGTAATGGAAGAGGCAAATGACAATGGATGAGATTTGAAGTAGAGCTAAAAAATTGCTAATATTTACTGAATGTTACAGAAAAGCCATCGTCCTATGGCTTGCTCTACATCTATTAACCCAATGAATCCTCAGATGACCCCAGGAAGCAGATTCTGTTATCATGAGTTTGAAAACAAGCAGACACCTCTTGCATTACAGACTTATACATCAAAGTAGCATTCTACTTAGGAGCACTGGTGCTTAAATGGTTAAGCGCTGGGCTGCTAACTGAAAGGTGAGTGCTTCGAACTCACCAGCCGCTCTGCAGGAGAAAGATGTGACAGTCTGCTCCCATAAAGATTACAGCCTAGGAAACCCTAAGGGGCAGTTCTACTCTTGTCCTACAGGGTTGCTATGAGCTGGAATAGACTCTATGGCACCAATAACAACAGCATTCCACTTAAGCACAATGCCAACTCTGAAACAACGATAAGAAAGGAATACATACTTCTCCAAATTCATAGAAAGTTCCATCTTCTTTCTTTACATTGTGTTCTTTTAGCCACACAATGGCATCCAAATAGTTCATCCGTTTAAAAGGCCGTTTGGGGGGCTTGAAGTTCTTTAGTAGAAAGGAAAAACACAGCATATAAAAAGAAACCATTAACACTAAAATTTCCATTTTTAGAAAATGGTTTACCATTATTATAAAATAACTGTCTCACCAGGGATCACAATAGAGGGTCCCGGGCAAAGCTGGAGAGAAATGTAGAACAAAATCCTAACTCCCAAAAAAAGATCAGACTTACTGGTCTGACAGAGACTGGAGAAACCCCCAAGAGTATGGCCCCTGGACACCCTTTTAGCTCAGTAATGAAGTCACTCCTGAGGTTCACCCTTCAGCCAAAGATTAGACAGGCACATAAAACAAAACGAGACTAAATGGGCATGCCCGCCCAGGGGCAAGGACTAGAAGGCAGGAGGGGACAGGAAAGCTGGTAATAGGGAACACAAGGTCGAGAGGGGAATGTGTTAGACATGTCGTGGGGCTGGCAACCAATGTCACAAAACAATATGTGTACTAACTGTGTAATGAGAAGCTAGTTTGTTCTATAAACCTTCATCTAAAGAACAATTTAAAAAAAAGAAGATACTGTCTCAGATTACTACAAAACAGTGCAGACATTCCTAAAAATGGAAAACAAATATGATGCTCCCCTTACGTAAGTTAAAATACTATGAAATTACTGGCAAGGACTAATATCAAATTTTCGTCTTCAAAATATTAGCCACTTACACGTCACCTACCGGGTTGAGGTCATACACTATACTTGCTATGGGGGATTTCAAGACTCTGTCCACCACGTCACAAATCAAGTCCTCCACTCGGGTCAGGAGGTCCTCAAAGGTCAAGAAAGCGCACTCTGCTTCAATGTGAGTGTACCTGGAGAAAAGACACTATTCAGAGCCACTCTGCTTTTAAGCTAAGCTTCTCTCAAGTAAGGATTTAAATAAATTGTCCAGAAAGGTAAAATATCAACACTGCTAACCAACTCCCAACTCTGTAAATTAGTTCGGACCCCTTCCCCCTTGAGTAGTGACTGCCTGTTTATTCCTTAACACATAAAGAAGAATCAAGGTACAGTGAAAGAATCGACCTTAGCTATGGCCAGAGAGGCACAACTTCTGAACGTGTTCATCCATTCATTTATTCAATGGCCCTCAAATACAAAATTTTTTACACGGACATCATTTACCTACATAAAGATTCCTTCTACAAAGACATTTTCTTAAAAAAAAGGGAGAGAGAGAGAGAGAGACAATTCCGTACTCTGCCAGGTGCCTTCGAGTTCTGGATTGCTCTGCCCTGTATGACTGTGCAATGCAAAATACATCTCCGAGCGATGGGAGGCAGGTCTCCAGGTACAACTGAGAGGACTGTGTCAGAAACGCCTCTTCCCCAAAATAGTCAAGCTTGAAGAGTGTGGAACCACCTTCTACTTGTGTTTGCACTAATGTTGGAGGAGTAACCTGTTCAAATGGAAAGAGGTGTAAATACATGCCTATTGTGAACACTTCTATTCAAGCTTTAAAACAGAAAAAAGATATTGTTTGCACAGCACATTAATATAATAGATGTAAATAAGCTATACACCTGTAAAAATCTGAATTGGCAAATGTTATGTGATATACATTTTGAAAACAACAACAAAAAGAGCAGATCCTGAGCCTGCTTAGGTACATCCAACACCTCATGGGATTTGCTTTCATGGTTTGGAGGTTTAGGATCATGGCTTCAAGAGGCATCCCAGCTAGTTGGCCTAATATCATGTTTAGTGTTTCTGTTCTACCTCCTAGTTCATGGCATAGTGTCTGGGGTTTTAAAAGCTTGCAAGTGGCCATCCAAGGTACAGTAATTGGTCTCTGTTTGCATGGAGCAACAGAGGAAACAGTAGAGTCAGGAATAGGAGTAGGAAGTGGAATACGTAGTTAATTGCCTCCATGAATAACTAACTGCCTCCTCTGACATTAGACTGGAATGGAATGGTGTACAGCTGCCATTACTGAACATTTTGATCAAAGATTCTATAGAAAAATCCTGATCAAAAGGGAGAAAAATATGGAACAGAATTTCAAATTCTCATGGAATCTAGACTTTCTGAAGCCATGGAGACGGGATGAACCCCTGAAACTAATGCCCTGAGATAATCTTTAACCTTAAATATTAAGTCAAAAAATATCCCCTGAAGTCTTTTTAAAACTAAACAATAGTTTAGTTTAACTAGTAAAGAATATCTGCCCTGAGCATTGTATTCTTTTAATATCTAACTATACAGGATCAAACTGACAATAGCAACTCCAAATATTAGACAGGAAACTTAGGGGGCAGTGAGTTTATGTTAATGAGGGAGGAAAAATTCAAAAAAGGAGGGTGAGAATGACTGCACAACTTGAAGAGTATAATCAGTGTCACTTAATTGTACATGTAGAAATTGTTGAATTGGGGTATACTCTGCTGAGTATATTTTAACAACAACAAAATATAAACTAAATTATTGAAAAAAAAAAAAGATACTGTTTGCAAAAGATGAAGAACACACACTTACCTCATAGTACCCCCTGTCAAAGAAGTGATCTCTGAAGCACCTGGTGATCAGCGACCGGGCTTTCAAGATTTTCGACATGTTTTCTCCTCGGATCATCATGTGTCTGTTGTTGAGCTGGACATCAACATCAGATTCCTCGTTGATCAAGTTATCGGCTCCTCCAGCAGGGGCCAACCCAATTAGTTCCCAGAAGTCACAGCTCAGCTCATGGCCCCCTGGAGCCTACATTTTGAAAAAGGGGCGGGGCAGGGAAAAAAGAGAAGGAGAAGGAAATAACAAAAATTAACAGTATTGAAGATTTTAATTCATGTCAAAATTTTTGCTGAGCTGCCATTTCTGAGAACTGCATCATTACTAGCCTACCCTTCTAAAACAAATACACAATTCAAGCTTTTATTATTTTTTTATTTTATATTTCTTTCAGAGTAAACACACACACACATTTAAAAAATATAGAAAAGCACAAACTAAGAGATAAAATAATCTGTAACCTACAACGTGAAGTAGCTAACTACTCTTAACATTTTGGTGTATCTTTCCAGCCTTTGTAAAATAACATATTCACCCATACTGAAGACTCCTTAAATGCAGAGGTTTTGCTAAAAGCTATTTCTCTTTGGAACATACATGTAGTAAACACTCAAATTCTGCCTAATAATTCCATTACAAGCAATTCATTTTAAAAGCCACAAATCATGGAAGATGCAATTAACTTGGCGCCCAACACTGGCCAACACTAAGATCACGATAATCACTCCATTTTGCAACCACATGACTTTCAAGGAAAATTCCATGAACTGGAATCAAATAGTCATTCTCAGTATGGATTATTTTACATGAACTCTGTGAGACCTTCTTTTATTAATATTTCTAGTCTATTAGTAGGACTCTGTGGGCTCCCTCTGGTGGTTAAACGTATGTCATTTCTTTCCTAACCAACACGTATAGCCACAGGAGTTACTTGAACTATAATTACCAACAAGTAACTAACTGGTATAGGTGATGTGCCTGTTGGCTAGAGAAGAACCAACTCTCTGAAAATGAGAGTTATATTTAGCTTTTTAAAAAAGAGGCTTTCAAATGCTATTCAGAAAGTTCCTGATTTAGAGAACTGTTCTTTCCTGATTTTTTTTTGGGGGGTGAGAAGGGGGGGGGGCATGGTTAAGTTTTTACTTCTACCTAGCTGAAAAATTATTCACAAACCATGGCACAAAGGCTACATTACAGCCCATGAGGTTTATTTAGAAATTCTGCAATATTAGTAAACCCTAAGTTCTTTTCATCATATGAGTTGTATAGTATCCTATGTACATATTTCCCTGGAACAGGAAAAGGCACACTAAATTTAGCATGTGCAACATTTTTTTAATTTATATGCCAAATACCAAAAATGTACAAATAAAGACATAGTTGGAAAACAAACTTATTCACCCAGTGAAGAACTCAGTCCACTCACCTGCTTGCCCTCTGGGGTAAGATTTAGCATTCCATACACTGCGACACTACTCTCAGTGGACAAGACCACTCCATTGTAACACTGACACTGTAAAAGATGGAAGCCCAAATTTAGTTATTCACATTTACATTAAAATACTGTAATGTCAAGGATGCCCTTTATCACCACTCCTATTTAACATTGTGCTGGAAG
>NW_004443999.1:7795481-7847983 GCF_000243295.1 Trichechus manatus latirostris
AAAAAAAAAAAGGTTGAGAATTTAGAGGGTTAATATGTTGTGGTGTTGTTAACCAATGTCATAAAACAACATGTGTACTACTGTTTCATGAGAAAATTATTTGTTCTGTAAGCCTTCACCTGAAGTACAATAAAATAAAAAAACTTCCACATTATTACAAACAAGTTATATGGTTCAATACTGGTGAAATAAGCGAGATAAACATCAATTTTTAATACTGATAAAGAACAGCTATTTTTGTGGGAAATAGATTTATCTCTCTATATAAAAAACCAAACCAAACCTGTTGCTGTCGAGTCGATTCCAACTCAGACCAACCCTAGAGATATATAAATAGAAGCCCTCGTGGCACAGTGGTTAAAGCACTCAGCTGCTAACACAAAGTCAGCAGTTTAAAACCTACCAGCCACTCCACAGGAGGAAGATGTGGCAGTATGCTTCTGTAAAGATTTATAGCCTTGGAAACCCTATGGGATCACTAAGAGTCAGAATCAACTTGATGGCAGTGGGTTTTTTACCTACATGAATACACACTTTCCATATATGCATATGCACAAATGACACTAGTCCACACTACTCAAAAATATCCAGTTCATTTTTCTTTTTTCCAAAATCCAGATTATTAAAATAATATACAGAGCCCATCTAGACTACCATCATCAATACTGGCTAAAACCATTAGGAGAAAAGTGATGGGGAACTTTTTAATAAAGGGATCAAGCTGTCAATATCTAAACCCACTAACAATAAAAAAAAGGCAACTGGACATTGTCTGCTTTTCGATGTGATACAATTGGAAGTACACAGTCTCACTCAGGAAGTAATCTAGTCCCAAAACAAAATAAAAGACAAAAAAAAAACAGAACCTGAATCTGATCAGACCTAACCTCCAGCTTGTAAGAAATACAGAGAATAGAGGAACATGTTAAGTGACACCACAAGGTGAAATTAACAAAATCCAGATTATGAGAAAGTTCACAGGACAAATGACCAGGTTTTTTCCAACAAATAGCAAGAAGAAAAAACAAAAGAGAATGAAAAGGGAGAACTGTTACGGACTGAGAGATTTCAGAGACATATCACCTAAATGCAGTGTGTGCAACTTGTTTGGATTCTCATTCAAACCAACCAACTGCAAAAAGACACTATGAAGTACATTTGGAGAATCTGACTGGATAGTAGATAATACTTAGGAGTTACTGTTAATTTGGGAGAGGTGTGATAACTGTAGTGTAGTTACTTAAAAATATTTTTTTCTTAGAGATACACATGCAGTGTATTTGCATGAAATGATATGACGTCTTGGGGCAAGGAGCTGTGAACCAGGATTGGCCATAGATTGGTAATAACTGAAGCTGGGTGACGGACACATGAGGACTCTTTAGACTATTCTATTTTTTTATGTGTTGGAATGTTTCCATAATAAAAAGTGTAAAATACATATACTCTAAAATCCCTAAAACTAGCAGTAAAGGAGCCTAATGAAAAAATCTAATTTTCAGTCATAAATAAGATAAAAAATTTACCAGCTCATCCGACAAGACACACTGGAGATAACCTGTACCATCGCGCAACACCAGGAACATTAAATTCTTTCCTAAAAATGAGAAGGAGAAATTTAGCCAGACCATTCTCAAGTCACTTACAAAGTAATTTTTCATGATTTAAAACAATAATTTATTATTTTGTTGTTGTTGAGACTATACACAGCAAAACATTTTGTATGATTTAATCTTATACAACAAAACTCCAAAGCTGAAACTAGGAAGTTCAAACCTTCCACATGGCTGCCTTCCTTCAAAGTGCCCGCCAGTAATATTACTACTGAGTATTTGTAAAGCATTTTTATTTTCTTCATTGTACTTTCAATCCTATGTGACCTTCAGGGGAAAGCAGGACAGTAAGCAACTTGAGTTGCAGGATACTGTCCTCATGACCTGTGAATCCCCTGCCATGCCCAGCCCCTGTGCACCTGGTGCAAGGTGCATATATACTGGGGAACACTATCACTCATTTTCTTACTCATGTACTATTTCTTTTTACATAGGATTTGATAACCACTCAATAAATACACATGCAATAAAATAATAAAAAGAGAAAACAAAATGTCAGGACCAAGGAAGGGAGAAGTGAAATGTAAATACACTAATTATAAAAGTCAACACTACTGCCATGATTAAGTTTTTGATTTGGCTCTAAACTTCCTATATAACATCCTCTGTTTTTCATTAAATAAAGTTGACTTGACAAATATTTACTGGGTACTTCTTGATCACTGTAGTTGCTTGCATTTAAATAATTTTAAAACTTTCAATAGCCATATCAAATAAAAAGAATAAATTTAGGACATAAATTACTATAGCCTTTAAAACGCCAGCATACAAAAAATACTCCTAAGTAAATGTTTTTATGTTCTTCTTCATATAAGACCAGGGATATGTAAAATTAAAGAGAGAAAAGCTATACTGTTTACCTTGCCTACGCAGCCTGTGGACCCAGCCAAACACCTTTACTCTTTGGCCTCTATGTGCTTCTAATGCATGAATCTTCACCTGTCAAGTTAAAATAAATAATATTTGGCCAATTATGTCTTTTAACATATCACATGCCAACTTTTTCACTAATATTGGACAGATGTAGTAAAGTCTTAAAATTCACAAATGTTGTAAAATAGAAAGCAGTCACTGTGGTGCAGTGGAGCGTTTTTTGTGGCCTTTCCCGTCATCGTCTTGTAACTCCCACCCAGGTGATTGGGCGGGACTGTGTAGACAGGGATTACAAAGGGATTGGTCAGTTTTGCCATCCTGCTGGGCTTGAAATGAACCACCTCAGAGGCAGGAAAGAGAGGATATCACCAAGGAAGAACATCCAGGAGGGGAGAGCATGTCCTTTGGACCAGGGATCCCTGCACTGAGAAGCTCCTGGAACCAAGAGACGCAGAGAGAGGAAGAGAGAAGCAGTGGCAGAGAAACAATGGCAGGAGACAGAGTGGTGGGCTACCCGGCCACAGAGCAAGAAAGCTGAGTGTCTTTAGGCAGGAGGCTTACTGGCGGTATAGAGTGCCTCTGGGCACTTACTGGCAGAGCTAAAAGAGCTGTATAGCACTTGTCAACAGGGCAGAGGCCAAAGCGCCAGAGAAAGGTACGCCTGTGGCCATGGCTGAGAAGTGGCTGTCCTGATGGAAGGACTGTATCCTGAGTTCCTAAACCTGAATTGTATCATTACTTCCCTAATAAACCCCATAACCGTGAGTATTGTCTGTGAGTTTGGTGTGGCTATTGCGATGAATCATCAAACCCAGCAGAGAGCGCAGTTGGTGTTGGAATTGGTAAAGATGGCAGAGATAGGCGGCACATCTGACCTCAACCTCATAGAAATCAGCCTTGGGCTGTTGATCTTGATTCTCCTTCCCTCTTATGAAGTTAGACGAGGTCAGACACCTCCTACATGCCATTTTTATAGTCATTCTACTGTAGGTCAGAACCAAAGAATTTCACCATACCAGAGTAGCTAAAAAAAAACCACGTCTCCTTTCTCTTAGTGCAAAACTGGCAATAAGAAACACTCAGAAGAATATCACAAATATGGGTCACAAATTCTCTGGTTGCCAAAGCACAGCTGCTTCATTTCAGATACTGCTATAGAAAAAAAACTTAATAAATAAACGCAATTTGTCACAAGTGAAGCACCTGCTCCCCACAATACCAACCATCCTGGCCCATACAGAACCTTTTCCTTAACTCCACATTCCAGGTCCCTTGGAAGCTAACAAAGCCTAGATTTTTGTTTGGGGGATGGAGGAGAGATAAGTAGAGGAAGGGGAAGGTGAACGTAACCAAGAAAACAGCTCCATCACTAAGGAAGTAGGAAAAAATATGACAACCCATCAAAATAAGAACTATTTTAAAGCAAACCATGTCCATTCATAGTCCGGCATTCTGGTTGGGTTCCAGAAAGAATACAGAAAGAAGAGTGAATTCAATTTCACAAAAAAAATTTTTAAATCTGTTTAAAAACTCATAAAAATCCTGGATTTCAAACACCTCACTTCAGGATGAGGAAACTGAGATACAGACAGGGAGCAATACCACAGAGCACAGCCAGGCCTGGATCCCAGGTCTGCTAGCTGTTTGTTGGGATAGAATTCATTTAACATGCAATTACTAAGCTTTATAATAAAATGAACCCCAAAAGAGCCAGCCTCATAACTCTAAAAAGTCATTTCTTTCTATCCTTTCTAAAAAGAAAGTAAAAATAAACAATGCAAAGGAACAAACCATGTGGCATGCCCCTGAAAAACAGAAATAATGCTTTGATGTGGCCAAGTCCATGACATTCATTTCTCGCACATCTTGAGTGACTTTGCTAAACCCAAATCAGATCATGATGTCACTTCTAGCATTCCAGTTCAAACAGCAAGTAATGCCACATATAACTTACACATTTTGGCTCTGGAAGACTTGGATCATTTTTAATGGTAATCTTCTTTGCTTCTTCCAGGTTTTTTTCTCTTCGCAAATTGTCTTCTGCCTAATTTGAATGATAAAGCAATTTGTTAAAATGGTTTACAGTATTCTAACTTAAAAAATTTCCACAGTAGCAAATTTCTTACTAACCTCTTTCTTTTCCCGGCATTCATTCTTCATTTGTTCCCTGTGCCACATTTTTCTAATGTTCTTCATCTGCGATTTAGAAATAACATCCCACCTCTAGAGAGATAAACAGATATTTTATCTGTGTTCTAATGAAAATATATTCACCCAATAAAATTCTGGAAAATTTTGGTTTACCTTACCTCATTTTCTTTTTGTGAATCTACGTAAATGGTAGGAAACGGTTCTTTTCCTACTGTCATCAAAGCCTTGGGTAGGGAGGGAAAGAAAGGAAATGTCTTTAACATTTTACAATACTTAAAATAAAAACAACTCCTTATTTACAAGGCAACTTCAACAATCTAGAACATACTCAAGAGCCAAAAAAAAAGCATTGAGACCTCAACAGTCAAAAGCTGATGTTGACTGAATGACTGGTTGAATGTACCAAGAATTCTACTTAGAGTAAAACCTCTTAGGTTCTTTCACTAACAATTCCGGCAAGCTTGGTTACACCATTACACAGTTTCCCAGTACCAGGAAACTAGAAACAACAGATTTTAAATGGCTATAGGGACCATCAACAGGCACATGGACGACAAGAGAAGAGAGATGGAACAGCAAGGGGCAAGGGAATAACTGCAGATCACATTTAAAAGGTCAGTCCTGTGTAACAAATCAGGGAATAGTGCAAATGGTTTTCAAAACTTTTTCAACAAAATAATGGTTAAGTACACAAAACACTAAGCTTCATTTAATTTAAAAAATTCCTGTATGTAGAATACCTCTTTTCACCAATACTGGGACACATCAGGTATTGCTGTGTCATCATTTTATATATTTGTTTTCTCATTTTATATTTTATAGTTTGTACTCTTTTTTAAAAAAATAGATAGTTGAAAGTATGTGAAAGATGAATGTTTTATTAACTGCTTCAAAATATTCCTTCAAAATACTTCCTAAGTTATTAAGTCAACCCAAGAAATGCAATGAAGTATTCTCTCCACTAGTAAGATCTGAAGCTTACAAAAATGGATCTCTTCTAAAATGTCTGGTTTCCAGACCTGAAAAATACTTTCCATCTAAATTTAACATTATTCCCAATTCAATGGTTGCTACAGAACAGGAGGGAACCCGAATCTTTTAAAAACATCCAAGAGAGTTCATCTTTTAAACAATTAGACTTCATAGTGATGTCTGTAACTCATAGGGAATTCATTTCCTACCTATCTGTACTGATCCCTCCTTTTATATTACTGAAACGGAAAGAGACAAGTATAATTCCCCAAATCAGAACTGCATACTTTTGCCAACAGCAACATTCTGCAAACGTTCACCTAATCAGTGTTGTCAGTCTGTGGGAGCCTCAAGGAGGCACCCCAACAACCCAGAAGCCAGAGAAATATGATTTCCCTCTTAAAAGTTAAAAAGTAAGACCTATGCATGATACATCAAAGCGTACAGAAATCATCCAAAGAGGTGCGAAGGCTCTCAGGACAGGAGGACTTGATAATAAGCTAAGTAAATATTCTAACATAGCTAATAAAAGGGGGGATCAGCCAGGCAAGGGTGCACAGACAAAGGAGTGTCAGGGGTAGTGCTTTTCTGAGCACGGTCTAAGGAAGAAGCTTTTACCATCTTCCTTATGTGCTGCTTGGAGGTTGCAGTCAATGAATCTAGCATTCTAGTTCAAAGGACTCCTGAAAAATGGATGTCCTGAGCCACACCTTAACCTAATGTATGCGCCTAACACCCACACTCTCAGTTCATGCTCTCATAGAGGCCTCTGATCCGTATTTGGCCTCCCATGTAAATTTGCTTAGAGAGAACGTGTTAAACTCATTCGAGGACTCTAGGTCCTGAGAAACAATAGTAAATTAATAAATCGGCATTCTGGTTTCAAGCTCCAGAATCATGAGTTACTGAGAGTGTGCCTCTGAGAAATGGGTCCATTTTTTGTGTGCCAGTATAAATCAGGCTTCTGTGTCTCCAGGCTCAGGGCTACACTCTGGATGGTGGTAAATTCACCAAGAGGCCTCTTAGGAGTCGTCAGCCTGGAAGAAACCTAAGCAAGTTCTCAGTGTGACTGAGGGAACGTGATTTTTTTTTTAATTTCTACACAAACTGAAAAACTGGCAATCTGACTCATTAGAGAGAAAAAAAAATCCAACATGGAATACCACACAGTAAGGAAAAAAAGAAGACATCTTTTTAAAATATTCTAACAAGTTTAGACTTGGAATGTCTAACACCCTTAAAGCTGTATACACAGATTACACTCTCTTCTGAAAATTCGCTTCAAAATCCAGTGTGTGAAATAAAATTCTTGACAAGTCACACAATAATAGACATACCAAAAAAAAAAAAACCCAAACCCACTGCTGTTAAGTCAATTCTGACTTTCAGAGACCCTATAGGACAGAGTAGAACTGCCCCATAGGGTTTCTAAGGGGCAGCTGGTAGATTTGAACTGCCAACTTTTGGTTAACAGCTTCTCTCTTTACCACTGCACCACCAGGGCTCCAGAGTAGACATAAGTCATTAATAAATGCAATGTCGTTTTCCTAACAAGACGAAACACTACCTTTAGACCTGTTTTAAAAGGTTTCTCCTTGGTTCCATCACCTGTAGCATCATTTCCCTCTCGATCTGAGACATACAGCTCTCCTGTTTGAAAAATGAGATTAAGTTATCTATTTGGCCAATAACTATCAATTAACACATACTACAACTACTTTATCCATTCTTTATCTTTATAAACAGAAAAAGTATCTGATTAATAAAAACTACCACAGGCCAAAGGAAATTATATCAGTTATTTTCCCACTTCCCTATTTCAATGATATCCATCTCATAAAAGCATGCTAGTTACAAATTTAGCTTTTCAAAATGAACTTTAATAATTTTCATTTGTGAGACTGCTTCTGACTACTTAAGTCCCCAAAAATCAAGCAAAGACTTTGGAGTTAGACAGACCTAGGCTGAAATCTTGGATGTTGTGCCCAGGTGACCCTGAAGAATTTACTTAACCTTTCTAAGCTTATTTCTTCATCTACAAAACCAGGAAAACAACACCCATCATGAAGGGCTGTTCTGAGGATGAAATAAAATAACCCATTTCAATCAGCTATCTCATTAGGAGTACATATATGTCAAATAAATACCAGTTCCCTCTGGTTTTTAAAGGAAAGCAAGTTATGAGGTTAAACAAAATACAGAAGGCCTCACAAATTAGTACATCTGAACAGCGACATCGATCCAGGTCTCCTAAATCTTTTTCCTTTTTCTACTACACCATGGGGTCTCCCTGGAAATCTCAATAAAGATGAGGATGTGTGAAAGGGAACCGACAGAATTCTCAAGTCCTCTCCTTACGATCACTTTTAAGAATGACATATGTTGGGGCAAACTCATATCTGAAACACTCCCAGCGCCCGAGTTTCGGTCGAATTACCGGATTCTTCGCAGTGGGGGAGGGCCCGGAGTGGCCACCATTCCAGCCCCGGGTCCCCAGAGCTCGAGGGGAGCCCTGGCCGGGTCCATCGAGTCCCGGGCCCAGCAAGGGTGCAGGCCACTTCCTCCATTCGCTCTTTCAGCAAATATTTATGGAGAGCCGATTCTGCCAGGCACTAAGGTAAGCGTTGGTATCGGCCCGAACAAGACGCACAAGGTTCCTAACAGGCAAGGAGTACCGCGAAACTTACAAACTCTGGCATCCCGGAAACTCACTCACCGAGTACCATTCCTGCGGTTGCCTTGGCCACTTTCAAGGACATCGACTCCAAAAATCGCCGCAGCCTTGTCACCCCACCGTGCACCCGCGTCGTGCTCGATTCGGTCGTTGCATCATACAACTTCGTTGCATCGGTCGCGCCAATGAATCACCAGAGCGTTGGGGCTCCATTGGTTCCGGGAAGTGGGCAAAAGTCGCTGGAGCCGCCATTTTTCGTCAGGGCAGCAGCGACTTCCGAGTCCAAAGACTACCCAGCGTCATGCCCCGCTCGCTCTCCGGGCTCCAGGGATCGCCTGCGTTCCCCGGTGTGTGGGTGCCACCTTGCCAGGGACTCGCCGGAGTCTCGGGTAGAGGTTCAGTCCCGCTCCTTTCCGTCTTCACTTACCAAACTTTCCCTTCTGGATCTTCCAGTTCCGCCCCCAGCTATAGGCGTTCACAGGTTTACTTAGGAGCTAGACCAAGGATTACGTTCCAGATCCCAGATGCTGAAATGTTTGTTGAATTAATATTATCAAATATATTGCGCGCCAGCGACGTGGGGGTGGCAAAGAGAGACAGGAATAGTCCCACCTCATACGCATTGCCTCCTTTAAAATATGAAGATGCTTTAACTTTTATGATTTCAATGAATGTACTTACTTCTTTATTTAGGTGACTTGGAGTATGGTATGTTTTCTTTTAAATTTATAAAGACTACTATTAAGATGTTTAACTGTGTTTTATTGACTATGCAAAGGCATTCAACTGTGTGGCTCATAATAAATTATGGATAACATTGTGAAGAATAGGAATTCCAGAGCACTTAATTGTATTCATGAGGAACCTGTGCATAGACCAAGAGGCAGTAGGTAGAACAGAACAAGGGAATACTGCATGGTTTAAAGGTGTGTGTCAGGGTTGTATCCTTTCACTACACCTATTCAATCTGTATGCTGAGCAAATAATCCCAGAATCTGGACTATATGAAAAAGAACAGGGCATCAGGATTGGGGGAAGTCTCATTAACAAGCTGCGTTATGCAAATGACACAACCTTGCTTGCTGAAAGTGAGGAGGACTTGACGCACTTACTGATGAAGATCAACGATTACAACCTTCCATATGGATTACACCTCAACATAAAGAAAACAAAAATCCTCACAACTGGACCAATAAGCAACATCATGAGAAAACACTTAAGTTATCAAGGATTTCATTTTACTTGGATCCACAATCAACACCCACGGAAACAGCAGCTGAGAAATCAAACGACTCGTTGCATTGGCAAATTTGCTGAAAAAGACCCCTTTAAAGTGTTAAAAAGCAAAGATGTCACCTTGAAGACTAAGATTAGCCTGACCCAACTCATGATGTTTTCAGTCGCCTCATATGCCTGCAAAAGCTGGACGACGAATAAGGAAGAGCGAGAAAGAATTGACGCCTTTGAATTATGGTATTAGCGAAGAATATTGAATATACCATGGACTGCCAAAAGAGCTAACAAATCTGTCTTGGTAGAAGTACAACCAGAATGCTCCTTAGAAGCAAAGATGGCTAGACTGCGTCTCACATGCTTTGGGCATGTTATCAGGAGGGATCAGTCCCTGGACAAGGGCATCATGCTTGGTAAAGTAGAGGGTCAGCGAAAAAGAGGAAGATCCTCAACAAGATGAATTGACACAGTGGCTGCAACAATGGGCTCAAGCATAGCAAGGATTGTGAGGATGGCGCAGGACCTGGCAGTGTTTCGTTCTGTTGTACATAAGGTTGCTATGAGTCGGAACTGACTCGATGGCACCTAACAACAACAGCTATTAAACCAAAAAAAAAAGTTGCCATCAAGTCAATTCCAACTCATAGTGACCTTACAGAACAGAGTAGAACTGCCCCATAGGGTTTCTAAGGCTGTATCTTTATGGAAACTGGCTGCCACACCTTTCTCCTGCAAACAGATGGTGGGTTCAGACTACTGACCTTTCAGTTAGCAACCAAGTGCTTAATCATTTCACCATCAGAGCTCCATAATGTGTTGTTGTTAGCTGCCATCGAGTCAGTTCCGACTCATGGCAACCCATGTACTACAGAAGGAAACACTGCCTAGTCCTGCACCATGCTCACAACCATTGCTGTTTGAGCCCATTGTTTGCAGCCACTGTGTCAATCCATCCCACTGAGGGTCTTCCTCTTTTTTGCTGACCCTCTCACTTTACCAAGTGTTATGGATTGAATTGCGTCCCCCAAAAATACCTGTCAACTTGGCTGGGCCATGATTCCCAGTATTGTGTGATTGTCTACCATTTTGTCATCTGATGTGATTTTCCTATGTGTTGTAAATCCTATCTCTATGATGTTAATGAGGTGGGATTAAGGGCGGTTGTGTTAATGAGGCAGGACTCAATCTACAAGATTAGGTTGTGTCTTAAACCAATCTCTTTTGATAGATAAAAGAGAGAAGCTAGCAAAGAGACAAAGGAGACCGCATACAGCCAAAAAAGCAGCACTGGAGCGGAACGTGTCCTTTGGACCTGGGGTCCCTGCACCTGAGAAGCTTCCAGACCAGGAGAAGATTGACAACAAGGACCTTGCCCCAGAGCCATCAGACAGAGGAAGCCTTCCCCCGGAGCTGGCACCCTGAATTTGGACTTCTAGCCCCCTAGACTAAGAGAGAATAAATTTCTGTTTGTTAAAGCCACCCACTTGTGATATTTCTGTTATAGCAGCAGTAGATAACTGAGACTCCAACCATGATGTCTTTCTCCAGCGACTGGTCCCTCCTGATAACATGACCAAAGTACGTGAGATAAAGTCTCGCCCTCCTCGCCTCCAAGGTGCACTCTGGCAGTACTTCTTCCAAGACAGATTTGTTTGTTCTTCTGCCAGACCATGGTATATATATTCAATATTCTTTGCCAACACTGTAATTCAAAGACATTAATTCTCCTTTGGACTTCCTTATTCATTGTCCAGCTTTTGCATGCATGTGGGCATTGATTGTAGAGCCAAGTAAAATGTAATCCTTGACAACTTCAATCTTTTCTCCATTTATCATGATATTGCCTATTGTGAGGATTTTTATTTTCTTTATGTTGAGGTTTAATCCATACTGAAGGCTGTGGTCTTTGATCTTCCTCAGTAAGTGCTTCAGGTCCTCCTCACTTTCAGCAAGCAAGGTTGTCATCTGCATACTGCACGTTGTTTATGAGTCTTCCACCGGTCCTAATGCCCCTTTCTTCATATAGTCCAGCTTCTCAGATTATCAGTGACATAGCTTCCAGCATCACAACCACACACAAGCCACCCCAGTACGACAAACATAGGTGAGCGGTGGGACACAGCGTTAGGAAAGACCAATCGCTAGAAGAGAACATCATATTTGGTAAAGTAGAGGGTCTGCAAAAATGAGAGAAACCCTCAGAATTCTAAAGTCCCACTCTCCCATAGGGATTGGCACAATAGCAACAACAGTGGACTCAAACATACCGACGACAGGGTAGAACTGCCCCATAGGGTTTCCAAAGCTGTAAATCTTCACAGAACAGACTGCCACATCTTTCTCCTGAGGAGCGGCTGGTGGGTTCGAACCGCCAACCTTTAGGTTAGCAGCAGAGTGCTTTAACCACTGCACCACCAGGGCTCCGTTCCCCATACACCCCAAACCTCTTGCCATCGAGTCCATTCTGACTCATAGGGACCCTATAGGACAGTAGAGCTGCCCCACAGGGTTTCCAAGGCTGTAAATCTTTACAGAAGCAGACTGTCACATATTTCTTCCTCAGAGCAGATGGTGGGTTTGAACGGCTGACCTTTAGGTTAGCAGCCAAGAGCTTTAACCACTGTACCACCAGGGCTCCTCCTCCCTATACTCGCTGCCTGATAAAATAGCTGATACCTTCAGACGTTTTAAAGAGCTTTCTCATGCAGCTGCTTACAGTACTTGCTTCTCAAAACTATCTTCAGAAAGAATTGAGGCAGAAATCACTGCAGACTCCTCAAGGGCTCCTTTCCCCATCCTGGAGCCGGGAACCCAGGAGGGGCCCAGGCAGTGTTCACTTAATTAATAAATCCATTAAGTAATTTTAAAAAAACTACAGTAATATTTAAAATTGATTTGTAACTGCAAACAAAAAGTGTGAATTATCATTACGATGAGCCTTTTAATTTAAGGAACTGAAAACTTAACTTTGCTTTTCCTTGTAGAGTTAAATTTAAGCACTTAGATTTGTTGATGAATTTGTTCCTGGGAGAGCCTTTACCTCAATGATTCCCAGGCTCCTCATGTTTGTGAACTGCTTGCTTTTAAGCACCTTAGCTATATCGCTCCCTAAAAAATAAAATAAATATTTTTACAAGTCCTGCCAGATGCACACCTGTAAGGAGGATGAATAACTTGTGCAGCTAGGGCTCTGAAGGTTGCTGTTGCTAGGTGCCATGGAGACGGTTCTGACTCATAGCAATCCTATGTACAACAGAAGGAAAAACTGCCCGGTCCTGCGCCATCCTCACAATCTTTGCTACATTTAAGCCCATTGTTGCAGCCACTGTGTCAATCCATTTTGTCGAGGGTCTTCCTCTTTTTTGCTGACCCTCTACTTTACCAAGCATGATGTCCTTTTCCGGAAACTGATCCCTCCTGATAACATGTCCAAAGTATGTGAGATGAAGTCTCACCATCCTTACTTCTAAGGAGCATTCTGGTTGTACTTCTTCCAAGACAGATTTGTTCGTTCTTTTGGTAGTCTGTGGTATATTCAATATTCTTCGCAACACCGTAATTCAAAGGCGTCAATTCTTCCTCACTCTTCCTTATTCGCCGTCCAGCTTTCACATGCATATGAGGCTATTGAAAACACTATGGCTTGGGTCAGGCTAATCTTAGTCTTCAAGGTGACATCTTTGCTTTTTAACACTTTAAAGGGGTCTTTTTCAGCAGATTTGCCCAATGCAATGCATCATTTGATTTCTTGATTGCTGCTTCCATGGACAGTGATTGTAGATCCAAGTAAAATGAAATCCTTGACAACTTCAATCTTTTCTCATGATGTTTCTTATTGGTCCAGTTGTGAACATTTTTGTTTTCTTTATGTTGAGGTGTAATCCATATGGAAGGCTGTAATCGTTGATCTTCATCAGTAAGTGCGTCAAGTCCTCCTCACTTTCAGCAAGCAAAGTTGTGTCATCTGTGTAACACAGGTTGTTAACGAGTCTTCCTCCAATCCTGATGCCCTATTCTTCTTTATATGATCCATCTTCTCAGAATATTTGCTCAGCATACAGACTGAGTAAGTATGGTGAAAGGACACAACCCTGAAGCACTCCTTTTCTGACTTTAAACCACTCAGTGTCCCCTTGTTCTGTTCGAATGACTGCCTCTTGGTCTATGTACAGGTTCTTCATGAGCACAATTAAGTGTTCTCAAATTCTCATTCTTCCCAATGTTATCCATAATTTGTTATGATCCACACAACCTTTGCATAGTCAATAAAACACAGGTAAACGTCTTTCTGGTATTTTCTGTTTTCAGCCAGGATCCATCTGACATCAGCAATGATATCCCTGGTTTCACATCTTCTTCTGAATCCAGCTTGAATTTCTGGCAGTTCCCTGTCAATGTACTATTGCAGCCACTTTTGAATGATCTTCAGCAAAATTTCACTTGCGTGTGATATTAATGATATTGTTCGATAATTTCCGCAATCAGTTGGATCACCTTTCTTTGGAGTGAGCATAAATACAGATCTCTTGCAGTTAGTTGGACAGGTAGCTGTCTTCCAAATTTCTTGGCATAGACGAGTGAGCACTTCCAGTGCTGCATCTGTTTGTTAAAACATCTCAGCTGTTATTCTGTCAAGTCCTGAAGGCTTGTTTTTTGCCAATGCCTTCAGTGCACATTGGACCTCTTCCTCCAGTACTTTCAGTTCTTC
Source organism: Trichechus manatus latirostris (assembly GCF_000243295.1). Taxonomy (NCBI): domain Eukaryota; kingdom Metazoa; phylum Chordata; class Mammalia; order Sirenia; family Trichechidae; genus Trichechus; species Trichechus manatus. The sequence continues at coordinate 7,809,706 of NW_004443999.1, forward strand.
ATCATATGCTACCTCCTGGAATGGTTGAATGTTGACCAGTTCTTTTTGGTATAGTGACTCTGTGTATTCCTTCCATCTCCTTTTGATGCTTCCCGCATCGTTTAATATTTTCCCTGGAGACTATGAAGGTAAAAGCAGTCAAATGCAGAGGTAGGTGGTGAAGTTTCTAAGCAAATAAATTGTGTACTTTGAAAGCAAGGAGGAAGGAGTCCTCTAGGTTAGTTTGAGGAGCAATCATTGTATCAGTTTAGCGGGACTTGTGGCTCCTGGGTTGGGGGAGTCTCAAACATATCAAAGATCATGGAGTTGACAGAGGACCAGCAATGTTTCCTTCTGTTGTACATAAGATCACCATGAGTGGGAGCAGACTGGAGGGCAACTGAAAACAACTACAGGGGGGTCTCTAGGAGTTTTGGAGTTCAGACTGATGATTTCTTTTTTCTTTTTTGTTGTTGGGACAGGTCATAAAAGTATTTTCATTCCAAGCCACAAAATCCTAAGAAATCTCAGCCATCTTGGACAAACCCGATAAATTTACAAGAGCCTTTCTGGGTCCATGTTTACTCAAGATGTTTGCAGTGATAAAATCTTCATACAAGTTTTCTAGAAACTTGAATCAAAGCTCTACTTTTAGAAATGGTTCTTAGTATTATCTTTATTAAACTCTTCAATAAGCATAAAGTTTTTATGTTGACCACACAAAAGTTAAATAAGGAAGCTGAAAGTAGATGCGAATCCCAAAATGAGCAGTAACTGGAAACCTCCTATAGGATTTCCATAGACTGGTGTATTCATTAAGCAGGTTGACTCAGCAAAACCATTTTATAATGAAACCACAAGATGACTCCCAGTTGGCAAACTGACCTCTATTCTAAAGGTTGATTCTTATCACTTTGGATAATTGATTCCTGATGAGAAGTGCTGGACTAAAAAATACCCTCTCACACTGGCTTCAGAAGCCAGATCCGATATCTTTAATCCTCTTGTGGAAAAGAAATGAAGAGACATTCCAGGGTTTATGATAGATATAGAGAATGATGGCTGTTATTTGAAAGCATCAGGCACCAAAGGAACATTGATAATCTCTCCAACTGGAGATCATAACAGATTATCTGGGGTGAGAAAACCTATATCCTGAATTTGACAGCAGCACCCTGGATTTTTAACTGCCACACTTGGTCAGGAGGTTTGGATTTCTCTCCATGTTAGAATTTCCCTTCCTCTTATATTTATTGTAAACATCTGCATTATCACTTTATTTAAGTTTTGAGGCAAAATTCTTGTTAATTTAAAAACTATGAGAGTTATTTCTAACTATGCATCTTAATACTGAGCTCATCTTAGCTAATAATTATTGGACAGTACGGAGGCAAATCCATACTGGTCTTTGAATCTGGAACAACGAAATTCTATTGGAGCTTCTATTTATTTGACATAACTTTAAGATGTCACTCAGACTCTTCTGAGGGCAAAGAAGACATGTTTAAGTGGCCTAACAAAACACACTGTCTCTATCTATAACCATGAACAGGAAGCTGCCATCTCTATAGGTTTCCAGTCACCCAAGAAGGCAAAGTAAAGAGCTGAGAGTTGCTCTTCTAGAGAGAATTTTGTGGATTAGAGAGACAATCAGTTCAGGATGATTCGTGACTTGAACAGAAAATATTAACCTGAATTGCCTTTTTTTCTCTTAAAATCATTTCTATTTTTTATTATTTAATTTTTGTTATAGAAAATACATGGTTCAAAAAATTTTAAAGTATAGAAAGGTAATTTTGTTTTGAAAAATCTCACTGCCACCCTCACTCCCCATAATTACTTCCATTAGTTTCTTTTGTATCACTCTAGAGTTTCTTGATGAAAAATGTGAATATAATCCTCCCCACTTCCTTCCTTCCTTCATTTTTTTAACAACTTTTTTTTGAGATATAATTGATATACAACATATGGCACATGTTTAATGTACAATTTCATGTTTTCGCACAAGTATATGTCTGTGAAACCATCACCACAATGAGAATAGTAAACATATCCATTACTCCTGATACTTTCTTCATGCCCCTTGTAATCCCTCATCCCTGCACCTTTCCATCCTCCACCCCCCTCCACATCCCCCAGCAACCATTGACCTACTATTGTTGTAGAGTAGTTTGCATTTTCTAAAGTTTATATAAATGGAATCTTACAGTATGTACTCCTCCCCCCCTTTAGCTTCTTTCACTCAGCAAAATTATTTTGATATATGCCCACATTGTTGCATTTATCAATAATTCAGTCTTTTTTATTGTCGAGTGTTACTCAAGTGCATGGGTATGTTACAATTTTTTTATCCACTCATCTAGTGATGGAAATTTCAGTTATTTCTAGTTTTAGCCTATTACAAATAAAGCTGCTATGAATATTAGTGTACAAGTTTCTGTGTAAGGATAGCATGGTGGAGGAGTCTGACCTCCTTGTCTAACTTCATAGCAGGGAGAAGAATCATTATTAACATTAATAGCCCAAGGCTAATTCCTATGAGGTGAAGGTCAGACATGCCTCCACCCTGCAGCCTTTTTACCAATTCTGACACCAAACATCCCTCCCACAGCACTCTCTACTTCTCTGCTCGGTTCGAAAATTCATTGCAATGGCCACGCAGAACTCACAGACCATATTCACAGTTATGGGGTTTATTAGGGAAGTAATAGATTACACAATTCAGGTTCAGGAATGTTCAGGATACAGTGTTTTGATCAAGACAGCTTCTTCTCAGCTGTGCTGCAGGTAGGCTTCTCCCTGGCCCTTGGTCCCTTGGCCTGGCCTCTGCCCTGCTTGGGCAAATGTTAAAAAGTTCTTTTAGCTCTGCTGATAAATGCCCGGAGGCACTCCACTCCACCAGCAAGCCTCCTCCCTGAAGGCGGTCAGCTTTCTTGCTTTGTGGATTGGCATACCCAACTTGCCATCTCTTGTTGGTCTCCTGGTTCTGCGGCCTCTGCTGCTGCTGCTTCTCGCCATTTCTCTGGTGTTACAGGTCTCTCTCTCTAGCTCCTGGGGAGGGTCCCAGCACATGCACTCTGGGTCCAAAGGATGCACTCCATTCCCATCTCTTCTTCTTGGTGGTGGTCAGATCCCCCCCTGCTCTGGGATTGGCTCTCTTTTAAGCCTAGCAGGATGGTAAAACTGACCAATTGCTTCATTAGGGTTCTACACATCTTATTTGCATAGTCCTACCCTTGAAGAATGTCACACACCTTATTTGCGTTATTAGTAAGCTGTCTAATTCCCTTGGTAGGTCATAAGCATCTTATTTGCATATTTCCACCCAAGCATTATATGGGAGTCATAAAGACTATGGCTAGAAGGGCCATATTAAGTGTCCTAGTTATCTAGTGCTACTATAACAGAAATACCACAAATAGAGGGTTTTAACAAAGAGAAATTTATTTTCTCACAGTCTAGTAGGCTAGAAGTTTGAATTCAGAGCGCCAGCTCTAGGGGAAGGCTTTCTGTCTCTGTCAGCTCTGGAGGAAAGTCCTTGTCCTTAATCTTCCCTTGGTCTAGGAGTTTCTCTATGCAGGAACCCTGGGTCCAAAGGATGTATTCTGCTCCTGGTGCTGCTTTCTTGGTTGTATGAGGTCCTCCCATGTCTCTCTGCTCGTTTCTCTTTCATATCTCAAAAGAGAGGCATGGTCAAGATGCCAGAGTAGTAAGATGCTTCCTGTGGTCCCTCTTACAATAAAGAACTGAAAAAACAAATGAATGGATTATATATGACAATCTAGGAGCCCTGAACATAAAAGGCAAAGTTGAGGAATTGGACTGAGTGGTGGGGGAAGGAGAGATGGTTCAGAAGCAGCAAGGAGTTGACAGACCTGACCCTGCAGGCTGGATTGGCTGGCGTGCATGGTGAGGCAAGCAGTGGCACTTGGTACGCATTTTCCACATCAGGAGAGACTGAGCAGCGGAGAGTCTACTCATGCCTCCAGAACCAGTGAAAAGTGGTGCTCAATCAGCAGAAGATAAGTACATGCGACTAATCTACTGTGCAGATCAAAAAACACCCCCTTTGGGAAGAACCTCTTTCCAATTTACCTGCCCCCTCTCTGCTCTGCGCCAGTTTCTGGGCCGGCTTTACAGACTGCTACATCCCCTGGGCCGGAAGTAGAACATGCCCTGAGCCCTTCTCCCAGCTTTGGAGAGGAAACAAATCAACAAACAGGAAAAAAAATCATCTTCCAGCTCCCCTATGCTGAGAACTCAGGGCAGGCACAGCCCTTTTGCCTAGGCACAGGCATAAGGGGTCCACAGACTTTGTATGCCTTTTACCCTGTATAAACCAGTGTAGGCCCATTTCAACAGTGTAGTCCCTCATTAGCACAGTACAACAGAGTATATACCTGAAGCCTATTTTCAACTGTATCAGCTATAAGATTCATGATGTTTGACACCACTCTGCCCATTAAGCAGGGTCCTCACACACATCAGGGGCCTGAGGACTGGCACCTCCACCCACACCACCTAGCCATCTGCTACAGGGGTCCAAGAATAAGTGGTGCCTCCCGGTCCTTACAGCCAACAGCATTGGGTGCCCATAGTCTGGCTGCAAAACCCACCCACCTACGTCCTCCAGGGAACAGGGATGTGCTTTCCTCCCAGACACTCAGTGGCAATCATCAGCCCCCTGCCTTGCTCAGTGCATGACCCCCTACTGCAGCCAGATACCTGGGCCTGCTCCAATCACCCCTACTGGTCTAGGGCTGCAGGTGACAGACTGCACCACACACTTGGTGATCGACTACCTGGACACCTGACCTGAACCCACAGAAGAAAAGTAAATGGACTCCTGGGTTCACATATCTAGTAACAGCTCTAACCACCTGGTGACAGGACATGAGAGCTTCAAAGGTGCCAATAATCAAACTAGCTCACATTACCAGCCTACTTGGGCATATCAAAACAAGAAGTTAGGACACAGTAAGCAAACATAAAGTAAATAAATATAATAACTTATTGATGGCTCAGAGACAACAATCAATATCAAATCACATAAAGAGGCAGACCATGATGGCTTCAGCAAGCATCCAAAACAAAGAATCAAGAAACCTTCCAGAGGAAGAGAACTTCTTGGAATTACCAGAAGTAGAATTCAAAAGATGAATATACAGAGCTCTTCAAGAGATCAGGAAGGAGATAATTCAAAATGCAGAACAAGTCAAGGAACACACAGACTAAGCAATAGAGGAACTTAAGAAGGTTATACAAGAGTATAATGACAAATTTAATAGGCTGCAAGAAACCAAGAGACAGCAAACAGAAATCCAAGATTAACAATAAAATTTCAGAATTAGATAACTCAATAGAAAGTCATAAGAGCAGAATTGAGGCAACGGACATCAGAATTAGTGAGACTGAAGATAAAGCACTTGACACTAACTTAATTGAGGAAAAATCAGATAAAAGAATTCAAAAAAATGAAGAAACCCTAAGAATTTTAAGAGTGGCTAGGGATAAACGAAAAGTCACCTACACAGTAGGGTCAATAAGACTAAGCTCTGACTACTCAGCAGAAACCATGCAGGCAAGAAGGCAATGGGATGACATATATAAATCCTTGAAGGAAAAAAAAACTGCCAGCCAAGAATTATGTATCCAGTAAAACTGTCTCTCAAATATGATGGCAAAATTAGGGCATTTCCAGATATATAGAAGTTTAGACAATTGGTAAAAACCAAACCAAAATTACAAGAAATACTAAAGGGAGTCCTCTGGTTAGAAAATCAACAACATCAGATAACAACTCAAGACTAGAACATAGGACAGAACAACCAGATATCAACCCAGTTAGGGAAGGCACAAAAAAATAAAGCTAAAACACTGAAAATAGGGAAGCAGAGACATCAGTATGTAAAAGATGACAGTATTAAAACAAAAGAGACGGACTAAACAATGTAGTCGTAGATTTTTCATATGGAGAGGAAGTCAAGGCAATATAAAGAAATAAAAATTAGCTTAAACTTAGGAAAATAGAGCTAAATATTAAGGTAACCACAAAGGAAACTAATAATCCTACACATCAAAATATATCTCAAAAGGGATTTAGTTCAGAAACAACCTAATCTTGTAGATAGATTCCTGCCTCATTAACATAACTGCCCCTAATCCCACTTTATTAACACCATAGAGTCAGGATCTACAACACATAGGAAAATCACATCAGATGACAAAATGGTGGACAACTACACAATACTGGGAATCATGGCCTAGCCAAGTTGGCACATATTTTTGGGGGACACAATTCAATCAATGACATTCCACCTTTGACCCCCCAAAATTCATGTCATTGCCACATGTAAAACACATCACCCTATCATATCGTAGCAAAAGTCTTAATTCTACTCCAAGTCCAAAATTCAAAAATTCCTCTTCATTTATGAAATTAGAATAGAAGTTATCTGTTTCCAAAGTACAATGATGGAACAGGCACAAGGTAATGGAAATCATTACAAATGGAAGAAATTGGAGGAAAAGAAGGAATAACAGTTACCATGCAAGTCAGCAGAACATATTACATTAGCCCTCAAGTCTTGAAAATAATCCTCTGTTCTCTGAGACCATTTACACAATGACCCTGCCCTCTAGGCTCTAGGTATTGGCCGCACTCTCCGGATTCTGAGTGGAGGACTCTCAGCCCTGGGCTTTAACTCCACCTTTCAGGCCCACTGGAATGGCAATACTGCTCCCTCGTATTTGGGTGGCCCCATTCTCCTAGTCTCCTATACATCAAAATATATCTCAAAAGGGACTGGTTTAAGACACAACCTAATCTTGTAGATTGAGTCCTGCCTCATTAACATAACTGCCACTAATCTCACCTTATTAACATCATAGAGGTAGGATTCACAACACATAGGAAAATCACATCAGATGACAAAATGGTGGACAACTACACAATGCTGGGAATCATGGCCTAGCCAAGTTGGCACATATTTTTGGGGGACACAATTCAATCCATGACATTAAGTAATTCACTGCACCACACTCTGTATGAACATAAATTTCCTTTTCTCTTGGGTAGATACCTGGAAGCGGAATGCCTAATCACATGTTAAGTGTATGTTTAACTTTTTTTTTTTTCAGTTTTATTTATTTTGTTGTTGAAAATATGTCTATCACACAACTTTTGCCAATTCAACATTTTTACAAGTGTACAACTTATTGACAGCATGTACAATAATTGGCTGTGCAAACCTACCCTATGCTTAACTTCTTAAGAAACTGCCGAACTATCTTCCACAGTGGTTTTGCCATTTTACATTCCCACCAGCAATTAATGAGAGTTCTAGTTCCTCCACATCCTCACCAGTACTCGATATGGTCAATTTTTTAAGTTTTAGTCATTATAATAGGTGTAGTGATATCTCATCATGGTTTTAATTTGCATTTCCCTAATAACTAATAATGCTGAACATTGTTTCATGTGCTTATTTATCATATGTATTTCTTCTTTGTTGAAGTGTCTGTTCAACTCTTTTGCCATTGGGTTGTTTGTTTTCTAATTGTTGTGTTTTGAGAGTTCTTTATATATGCCGGATATAAGCCTTTTATTAGATACATGCTTTGCCAAGATTTTCCCCATTCTGTGGCTTGTCCTTTCATTCTCTCAACAGTGTCTTTTCAAGAGAAGAAGTATTTAATTTTAATGAAGTTCAGTTTATCTAGTTGTTCTTTTATGGATTATGCTTTTGGTGTCATATCTAAAAAAATCTTTGCCTAATACAAACTCACAAAGATTTTCTCCTGTGTTTTTTTCTAGAAGTTTTATAGTTTTTGGTTTTACATTTAGTTCTAGGATCCATTTTGAGATAATTTCTGTATATGGTGTGAGGTATGGATTGAAGCTTACTTTTTTGCATGCAGATATCCAAATGTTCCAACATCATTGGTTGAGAAGACTATCCTGCCTCCGCTTTGCTGCCTTTGTCAAAAATCAGTTGTCCATATATGTGTGGATTTATTTCTGTACTCTTTTTGGCTATTTTAGAATCAGCCTGTCAATATTTCCAAAAAAAAAAAGAAAGAAAGAATGTGGGATCTTGATTGGGATTGTGTTGAATTTATACATCAATTTCAACCCCCTTTTTTTACATTAAAGGCAGCCACCATACACAGTTCTGTACCTGGCTCTTCTCAGTCCACAGTGACTCATGTAGGTCTTTCCTTGTTCCCCATCAGTGTCCATTAGTTTCACTGTATTCTGTCATTGGGATGTACCATTTCATTTAACCTGTGATGGATTTCTAGGTTACTGCCAAACTTTTGCAGTGCTGCAGTACAATAATTGTAATGTCATTTCCCATGCGGACAAGCATATCCACAGGATAAATATGAGAAATGTGATTGCTAGGTCAAAGAGTATATCCATTTAAACTTTAAATGGATATTGTTAAACTGCCGTCCCTAAGATTTTGTCAGTTTATATTCCCACCAACAATAAAAGAGATAGCCTTTTTGGCCACAGCCACAAAAACTGAGTTGCCAAACTTTCTTTTTTGCCAAACTGATAGCTGAAAACGGTGTATCGAAATCATCATGACTTGCATTTCTTTATTACAGAAAAGTTGAGATATCTTTTCATGTGTTTTAAGAGTCATTTGAATTTTTTTTTCTGTGACATCTTTGTTCATATCCTTTGCCCATTTTTTTCTGCTGGATTGTCAGCATTTTTCAGTTCCAAGGAGGTCTTTGTATATTAAGGAGATTAACCTTTTGTCTGATATGAGTTACAAACATTTTTCCCTGTTCATCATTTGTCTTTGCATACATATATATATAGAGAGAGAGGAAGTGAGAGAGAGAACAAGCCATGAGGAAAATTTTCATATATATGTATTATTAGCCTTTCTTTTGAGGATTTGGATTTTTAGTCTTAATTAAAAAGGCTTTCCCTACTCCAAAGCTATATTTGAATTTTCGTATGTTTTTCCTCTAGTACTTTAATAATGTTTTTTGGCATTTAAATCTTTTATTTATTTGGATTTTATTCTAGTACAGTGTGAAGTATTCAATTTGTTGCCCTATTGTTCCAATACCATTTCTGTCTTCCCCCACTGATCTTTGATGCCACATTTATATATAGTAAACTTCCACTGTATTTGAATCTATTTCTGGATTTTCTATTCTGTTTCATAGATTATCTGTGTAATCATGCATCAGAGCAACAGTTTAAATTATTTTTTAAATTGTATTATGGTTTAGCATCTGGTAAATATAGTGTCCCCTCACTGCATTCTAGTTTTCTGATTCTTTATTAACTTTTCCATATGAACTTTAGAATCAGCATGTCTATTAGCCCCGCTGGCATTTTTATAGGGATCACATGCTATTTATGAATTATCCTAGGGAGAACTGGCTGTTTATGATGTTATGCCTTCTTATCTAAGAACATGATATACCTTTCATTTGTTCCTCTTTTTTTAAAATTTTATTGTAGTAAAATTTATGTAACAAAGTTTTCAGTTTAACCATTTTTAAGTGCACAATTCAATGACGTTAATTATATTTACCATGTTGTATTACCATTACCACTATCCATTTCCACATCTTTCGTCACCCCAAACAGTAACTCAGTACTCTTTTAGCAAGAATTCCCATTCTCCTCACTTCCCAGCCCCTAGTAACCACCAACAAACTTTGGTCTCTATGCATTTACCTATTCTAAATATTTTATATAAGTGGGATCATACACTATTTGTCCTTTCTTGTTTGACTTATTTCACTCAGCATAATATTTTCAAGGCTTATCCATGTCGTAGCATCTATCAGAACTTTATTTCTCCTTATGGTTCAATAATATTCCGTTGTGTATATATACCACATTTTGTGTATCCATTCACCTGTTGATGGACACTTGGGTGTTTCTGTCTTTTGGCTATTGTAAATATTGTTGTAATGAACATTGGTGTACACAGATCTGTTTAAATCCCTGCTTTCAAGTCTAGCTAGGAGTAGAATTGCTAGGTCACATGGCAATTCTATGTTTAACTTTTTGAGGAGCTGCCAAACTATTCTCCATTGTGACTGCACCCTTTTACATCTCTGCCAGCAACATATAAGGGTTTCAATTGCTTCATCTTCTCCAACGCTTTTTTGTTTTTCTAATAATAGCCATCCTAGTGGGTGTGGGAAGAGTACAGCCAGAAAGCTTCTGAGAAGTGAGGATGGTGAGTGAGAGGCCATCTAAGATACTCCTCTGGTCTCATCCTACCTGGAGCAAGGGACAATGAAGAAAACCAATGACACAAGGGAAAGATTAGCCCAAGGGACTAATGGACCACAAGTATCACAGCCTCCACCAGACTGAGTCCAGCACAGCTAGATGGTGCCCGGCTACCACCACTGACTGCTCTGACAGGGATCACAATACAGAGACCTGGACAGAGCTGGAGAAAAATGTAGAACAAAATTCTAACTCACAAAAAAGACCAGACTTACTGGCCTGACAGACTGGAGAAACCCTGAGAGTATGGCCCCCGGACACCCTTCAGCCAAAGATTAGACAGGCTCATAAAACAAAACAAGACTAAAGGGGTGCACCAGCCCAGGGGCAAGGACTAGAAGGCAGGAGGGGACAGGAAAGCTGATAATGGGGAACCCACATTCGAGAAGGGGAAAGTGATGATAAGTCATGGGGTTGGTAACCAATGTCACAAAACAATACCTGTACTAATTGTTTAATGAGAAGCTAGTTTGTTGTGTAAACCTTTATCTAAAGTACAATAATTAAAAAAAAAAAAAAAAAGAAAGAAAAAAAGTGAAGATGGTGAGACTTTGTCTCAGTACTTTGGACATGTTATCAGGAGGGCTCAGTCCCTCGAGAAGGACATCATGCTTGGTAAAGTACAGGGTCAGCGAAAAAGAGGAAGACCCTTAACGAGATGGATTGACACAGTGGCTGCAACAATGGGCTCAAACATAGTTATGATTGTGAGGATGGTGCAGGACTCGGCAGCGTTTTGTTCTGTTGTACGTGAGGTTGTTATGAGTTGGAACCTGCTTCATGGTACCTAACAACAACAGTGGGTGTGAAGTGATATCTCATGGTAGTTTGGATTCACATTCCCCTAATGACTAATGACATTGAACTTCTTTCTTTTCATGTACTTATTGGCCATTTGTTTATCTTCTTTGTTGAAATGTCGATTCAAGTTCTTTGCCCATTTTTTTTTTAAACTGTGCTTTAGATGAAGGTTTACAGAGCAAATTAGTTTCTCATTAAACAGTTGGTACACATATTGATTTGTGACATTGGTTGCCAACCCCACGACATGTCAACACTCTCCCCTTCTCAACCTTGGGTTCCCCATTGCCAGCTTTCCTGTTCCCTCCTGCCTTCTTGTCCTTGTCCCTGGGCTGGTGTACTCATTTAGTCTTGTTTTGTTTTATGGGCCTGTCTAATCTTTGGCTGAAGGGTGGACCTCAGGAATGACTTCAGTACTGGGTTAAAAGGGCGTCTGGGGGCCATACTCTTGGAGTTTCTCCAGTGTCTGTCAGACAAGTAAGTCTGGTCTTTTTTGTGAGTTAGAATTTTGTTCTACATTTTTCTGCAGCTCTGTCTGGGACCCTCTATTGTGATCCTTGTCAGAGAAGTTGGTGGTGGTAGCTGGGCACCATATAGTTGTGCTGGACTCAGTCTGGTGGAGGCTGTGGTAGTTGTGGTCCACTAGTCCTTTGGACTAATCTTTCCCTTGTGTTTTTGGTTTTCTTCATTCTCCCTTGCTCCAGGTGGGATGAGACCGGTGGAGTATCTTAGATGGCCGCTCACAAGCTTTTAAGATACCAGGTGATACTCATCAAAGTAGGATGTAGAACATTTTCTTTATAAACTATGTTATGCCAATTGAACTAGATGTTCCCCGAGACCATGGTCTCCAACCCTCAGCCCAGTAATTTGGTCCCTCAGGGAGTTTGGATGTGTCTATGAAGCTTCCATGACCTTGTCTTGGTCAAGCTGTTTTTACTCCATTTTTTAATTGACTTGTCTTTTTGTTGTTGCGTTGTAGGAGTTATTTTCATATTCTGGATATTGAACTCTTATCCTAAATATTTTCTCTCAGTGTGGAGGTTGTCTCTTAATTTCCTTGATAAGGCCCTTTGATCACTAAAATTTTTCATTTTGATGAAGTCCAATTTATCTATTTCATTTTTTGTTGCTTGTGCTTTGGTGCCGTATCTAAGAATCCATTGTCAAAAACAAGGTCTTAAACTTATACCCGTTTTCTACTGGGTGTTACGTGTTACCTCATTGTGATTTTTATTTTCATTTCCCTAATGTCTAATGAGGAGCCCTGGTGGCGCAGAAGTTAAGAGCTCAGCTGCTAACCTAAAGGTCGGCAGTTTGAGTCCCCTAGCCATTCCTTGGAAACCCTATGGGGCAGTTCTACTCTGTCCTATAGGGTCACTATGAGTCGGAATCGACTGGACGGCAATGGGCAATGGCCAGTGTCTAATGATGTTAAACATCTTTGCATATGCTTGTTGGCCATTTATGTACTTTTAGAGAAATGTCTACTCAAGTCAAGAAAATCATTTTTAAGAGTTTCAATCTCCACATCTTCCTGAGCCATACTTTGTCTTTCTTTCAATGCTTTGACACGACATTTTGTTTTTATGTATTCACTAGAAATTTTTATTGCAACTATAACTTTCTAGCAAATCCTGTTTTTGACAGGGCTTTTAGAAGCAGTCTTGCAATTTTTCTAGGCTTCATTCATTTCACACGATGGCAGCAATTGTTAAAATATACTTAGATTCCATTAGCGTACATTCTGCTATCACATTGGAATCTCTTAAGAATCTTATTATGCTCATCATCTAACATTACAGAGCAGAGTTTCTGGTGCTCAGCAGAGTGGAACCATCAGTAAGAACCTTTAGGTGGTGCTCTTTGGTTAAAAACATTTATCCCTCAAACAATTTAAATACAGTCTTATATCCTGAGAAGAAATTGGCTTTCAGTTTTTTTTTTTTAGGGACTATATCCCAGCTCTGCTCAGAACTTTTTTTCATACCATTTTTAAAAAGAATATTTTTATTGTGCTTTTGCTGAAAGTTTACACAGCAAATTAGGTTCCCATTTGACAATTTCTACACAAATTGTTTAGTAACATTAGTTACATTTTTCACAATGGGTCAACATTCTCTTTAATTGCATTTCTGGTTGTTCCATTTCCAGTACTCTAGTTTCCCTGCCCCTTTATCTTCTCATCTTTGCTTTAGAGTAATTGTTGATCTTTTGGTCTCATGTAGCTGGTTTTTTAATGGAGCACTTGTACTCACAGGTGCCAATATTCATTATTTTGTGTATCAATCTGTTATTTCACTAAGCGGTGACCTTGAGGAATAGTTTGGATTTAAGGTTTAAAGAGTATCTCAGGGTGATAGTCTCAGGGAGTCCTCTGGTCGCAACTGGTCCAGTACATCTGGACTTTTTAAGAAGTTGAGTTCTGTTGTGCATTTTTCTAACCTTTTATCAGGGTCTATCTATTGTGACACTGATCATACCATTTCTGTTCCAGAGATTAATAATCTTCCCTGTCTTCCCCCCTCCCCATGTCCAAAGGGCTGCATGATATAGACATTCTACTCCAGAAACAAGCTTTCAGTTGTGGACTAGCAGTGATTTTAACCTTAATTTAAAATGCACCTCCAAACTGATAACTCTCTCATCACCTGCTGCTAATTAACCACCCCCTGAAAGTCTCCTTATTTCAGTCCTACAGAGAACCTCCTTCTGAAGGCCTAGTAGGGCCATGGCTTCCCTTATTGTCAAGGAACTAACTACCTGACCTGCAGCCAGGTCATGAGACTCAGCCCTCCCCCAGCCTCCCACCTCAGGCCTCCCCTCTCCTCCTTACCCACTCTCTTTCCCTTCAGCTAATTCCCCTTTGTTCATTTTTCTGCCAACTATTCATCAGATATTTATAAACTATCCATACACCTTCTAGCCCCTACACTTGGCCAAGAGTTACTCCTTTCTAATTGCTCTTATTCTGGCTCCAAAGAGTGGAGGTCATTTGGAAGAATTGTCCCTTGTCTAAGCTTACTAACATGAACCCTCACTGGAGCAGAAGTGATCTCACCAACTATAAAGCCATACCCTCTGCCTTTACAGTCAGCACCATCCAAAGTCTATCTGTTCCCAGTCAATTCTCCTCCAACCCTTAATGCCCCGTCCGTAACTTTATTTCTACCACCAAAGGACTTCTAAGTTCCTTCAGAAAACTTGCAGGCCTAGATTCTTCTGTCATATGCCAAAACAAAACCAAAGTTGTTGCCATCCAGTTGATTCTGGCTCATAGTGACCCCATGTGTTACAGAGCAGAACCGCTCCATAGGGTTTCCAAGGCTGTGACCTTTCAGAAGCAGATTGCCAGGTCTTTCTTCTATGGCACACCTGGGTGGGTTCAAACCACCAACCTTTAGCTTAGTAGTCCAGTGCAAACCATTTGCACCACCCCATTCTAAAAAAAAAAAAAAAAAGCAACAGTCAAAATAACTTAACTTAAAACATCTTTTAAAAGATCATACTTTCCCAAGATTTTACTAAAGCATTTATTTTTTAAAAATATACATTAAATCTCAGATTTACAGAATACAGAAATAATTTATCCAAAGCAATTTGCCTTTTAAAATTGTTAATATTGCACCCAACAGTATGAGGCTTTGACACATTTACATGGCCAACCTTTCCCCCAATTAGCAGAACAGGGAAGAAATCTGAAATTGACAGAATGACACAAGCTAGCTTTTCCTTAAAAAAAAAAACTTATAATTCTTTCTATTTACAAGATAGAGAAAAGTTGTAAACTTTCAGAAATTTATTTCCATAGAGTAAAAAGGCATACATTCTTTGATCATACCTAAAAAATGAACTAGATACACACTGTGATTTCCTCATAGGAATTCAAAGGGACAGACACTGTGAGGGTTTGCAGCCCAATGGTGAAGAAAACAACTATTGAGAACACTTTTACACCTGCACTAGGACATGGAAGTCAGTGTGTGAACCCTGTAGAATGACAAAAGCCTCTGGAAAAAATAACTTTTTACCTCTTTGAGGATGGTTTCCATAGTTACTCTTCAATTTCAAAAGGATACACTAGTGTTACTCGGTCTTAGAAATGTGGTTACCAACAACCTTTTCTCTCAAGATATAAAACACGTGAAAAAGAATGAGGTCTCTGTTCAATTCCCTTATAAAATACTTTACATACAGGCAGGCACAAAAGTTTGCTTTCCAAAAGAAAGCTTTGCAAAATATTCTGCAGTTCATCACTGATATCCTCAGTTTTTAAAAACAGTTGTTTTAAAAGCCCCTAAATATTTAAATGTGTTTTTTAAAGACAGTGGGGAATAAAATCACTTGCTAGTACAGGTACTACAGGAAGTTGCTGAAATAATATCTGGCCGTCAGAGTAAAGTTTATAATGTGCTGTTTTAACCTGGTAATAAACAGAAACAGATTGAAACCTTACCCTTAACGAATTTGAAGTAATTTTTCTTGATTGAACTGAATTATTAAACCACTATGACAACATAAAACCATGAAGCCCATGATCAACACTGAAGAACTCACTGGATCATTAAGGGCTTGCAGGTGATCAACATTCATGAATTGTTCATTATTACCATTAAAAATAAAAATCTTAGTGAACAAGATGGCCTATAGGAAAAAAGGAGCCTCTTGGAAATTCATGCTGAAGATCACAGACAGGAAAATTATAACGTTATACTGCCATTCCATTTGAATGGAAAACGAAGACGTTTTCTAATTCTGTTGTCCTGGATTGAGACTGGCTTATAAGGTTCCCTTTGGATCAGAATGAACATAAACAGGTGAATAACAGGACTTTTAAAAAAGGTATCCTCGGCTTTGCTATTGCTTAATAGTCCAATCCAAGTAGTTGATTTTATAAAGGTTATTGTCTTCAGCATCCTTGTGACAAATTCATTAAAAAAAAAAGTCCTGAGAGTCTTTCAATAAAAAAATATACATTTCCTTCGTGTAACTGTTTCACTAAAGGTGGTTTTGAGGCGAATTCTTCAGCTCTCCACAGTTCGCCTGTATTCTGCAGTCCCATCCGCTATTATTGCGTCCAGTGGGGACCGCTTCTTGCGGATGCTGCGCCCTGAGGAGATGAGGTCCGCGTAGCCCCGCTGGTGCGAGAAGGCATAGGCAGAACGCCGCGAGGACACTCCCCTGCGGAACACTTTGTGCCGGCTCTTCCACTGCTCCTCGGCCTTTAACCGCTTGCGGTGCTTGTGGATCTGTCAAAGGCAGAAAGGCAGGTACAGGCTAAAAATAACTGGATGACTGAATGAAAGTAAAGGTCTGTGACAGAGAGGAAGCCTGGCCAAAAGGAGGTGGAAAGGATCTAAGGTTGATGGAGTACCTGCACCAGGCTCTCCCCACATCTGTTTCATTTTGAGGCCACTGTCACCATCCCTCGAATCCCTGTTTGGTGCAAGCTGTTAATGGGCTAGGCTACTAACCAAAAGGTTGGAAGTTCAAGTCCACCCAGAGGCGCCTCGAAAGAAAGGCCTGGCGATCTACTTCTTAAAAATCTGCCACTGAAAACCCTATGAAGCATTTCCACTTTTACACACACGGAATAGCCATGAGTGGGAACTGACTCAATGGCAACTGGTTTTTGGTTATCACTATCCCTACTTTATAGATGAGGACATTGAGAGATAAGAGGGGATAAGTCACTTTTCCAAGGTTACAGAGCTAGAACATGGCAAGCCAAAATCCCCTCTCCTTCTAAGCTAGTGCTCCTTCCAATTTACCAGGCAGACTAGTATAAGATATAACTAAAGAGAAAACTCTATCTTTCTTTTCCTTATTGCTACTTGTGTATTCTTGTCACTGGGAAAGGGAGATCTTGGGGCTCCTGAAGGTTGCCTACCTACCATCTACTCTTGCTTTCGAAAGAAACTGATTTTCATACACCAAATGGAGTCACTAGAGGGTGCAAATGGGGTTAAGTACTCGACTCTAGCCAAAAGGCTGAAGGTTCGAACCTACCCAGAAGCAACTCAGAAGAGAAGCCCGACAATCTGCTTCCGAAAGGTCACAGTCTTGAAAAACCTATAGTGAGCTCTACTCTGTACACGTGGGGTCACCAAGAGTTGGAATTAACTCAATGGCAACTAACAACACAACTACCTTTCTTCTAGGAAGCAGAGGCCATTCCCAGGGGTGGGATGGATTGGTTTCTCTTGCCAGGTTAAGTGCTTGGCTCTTCACCTAAAGGTTGGTGGTTTGAATCCTATGGGGCAGTTCTACTTTGTCCTATAGGGTCGCTATGAGTCAGAATTGTCTAAACAGCAATGAATTAGGTACTAGGCTAGGAATGGGCATGTGATAGAAAATTCTGGCTAATGAGACGTGAGGAAAGTGTGCTTGGGGCCCTTCTGTGACAAGTTCTGAGGCTCCCAAGGGAAAGCTACAGACCAGTCAGTCTCTTGTCTTTCCCTGGATATTGACATGCCAGGATGTGATACTAGAAACTACTGACGCCATCTTGCTTCCAGCTTCAAGGTGAAGCTAATAGTGAAGATGGCAGAGGGGAGAGATGCAAACAACCTGAGTCCTTTTTGACAATATTAAATCAACTGAGTCTGAAGTCTGTTAGTTGTTATGTGAGCTGAGGTGATACATTGTTTATTATTGAGCCATTCTGAGTTATGGCTTTCTGTTATACCTACTATACTTATACCTAACAGGATCCTACTATAGGAGGTGACATTTTTCTTTAGATAAAGAAAAAACTCCAACCTATTTGCATGGCAAAATGTTAATACTATAATTGTTAAGTTGAGGGGATAGATTATATGGCAGTTCATTATCCTGTTCTCTCTTTTTGTTTACATTTGATAACTTTCAAAATAAAAAGATAACCCTAATCCCAAAGACCTATTTGTAAAACAGAGTTAAAGAAAGAGAAGTAGGTGTAAGAAACATTCTACTACACGTCCCATGAGCTTACAATTTTGCAGGAAAGCTGCTCTTGGGAAATGCTTTGGTTTCTGTGTAGGACACTCAGAGTTGGGGAAGACTGACTTTCTATATACCTTATCACTTTCTGATGGCCAAATTGTCATTGACAAGAAACGTATGGCAATGACGGGCAGTAAGCACACCGCAACAGTCAAGATGATGGTCAACCAGATATACGGCTGTCTCAGAGCATTTGCAGCAGTACCTGCAAAGGACATGAAGAATGAGTAACAGCAGTCCTTTAAGCCTAAGGGCGTAGTTAATATTCCATAATCCATAAGTAGACTATGATAAAGTGTTACAACCACATTGGCCTTCCCAAAACACCCCATCACTGCTCAAGGAATGAACATTTTAAAATCCAACTAAGCAAAGCAAAATTAGGAAGGTAAACTCTTTAGAACAAGGCAGGTGTACACAATCAAAAAAATAAGGAAAAAAGAAAGTATGTTCACATTGCATTGATTAAAAATGCAAAACCGGGCAAATCTGTATCTCTATTTTTTTTCAGGAATTTAAAAAGTACTTTATAGTTTTAATTTGAAACTCTAAAATATTAATAATAGCTGCCACCACTATTTGTGTGCTAGGCCTCAGACTTGGTTATTTTATACGGATCAGGTGATTTAATCAACTCTGACAGGTGGGTATAATTCTGTTTGCCGCATAAGGAAATCGAGTCTTGGAGAAGTTAAGAAATTCGCCTAAGGTAATAGAACTAGCATAGCAACCCTGGAATTAAAACCCATGTCCCTCTGACTAGCACCCCAGCTTTCTCCAACACAATTCAGCTGCTAGAAAGTAATAGTTCAATTTTATAATACAATTAGGCAACCAAATATATTATCCAATTTAAAATTTGTCATTAACATCTTCTATAACCAAACTTATCAGAATGTTTTATGTACTTACACTATAAGTTTATAGAAATAATGGCTTTTATTTTTTAAATGTGGTCTTTATAGTGCTAAATGTGTATGTATTTAACAATAGTTCCTGTGGGAATATTCTAAGGCCCTGGGTGCTAAATTCTAAAAACAGTCAATAAAGAAAAACACAATCATTAAAAAAAAAAAAAAATTGTTCCATCCCAAGAAGAAAAGGGATACCATAGCAAGTGTTTTTACAACCTACCACTGGTCATTAAAAAAAAACTAATTTTTTTTACAGGGAAACTAGTTTATGGGGAGTCTTCTCCTTATGAATCCAAGCTACTCTATTCAAAATAGGAAGCTCATAAATTCCAAATATTTCTATCAGTTCAAATTGACTTCTGGCATTTGTCACTATGTCATATAGTTTATACAGCAGTAGTCACTGGTCACAGAACTATTTTGTTTCCTATCAGTTTACTTATTACTTCACATACTTATTTCCAATGATAAAACCCACTTTAGAGTTCTAGAATTCCATTGTATTGATATTTCATAGTTTGATTAGCTAATTTAATATTCTTAGGTCTTTCAGTTGTTTCCTTTCTAAACAATTACAAATCTTGTGGTGGTAGAATTGTACAAATTACCTTTTCAAAATGTGGTGTGTTTAGTCTTAGGATATTATGTTTTCCACAAGTGGAAATATTGGGTCAAAAGGTATGAAGAGTTTATAGTTCATTATTATTTCCAGATTATGTTTAGGAAAGATTAAGATGAATGTATACTTAATTTCCCAATTACGTATCAATGTAAGTTTTATGGGGGAAAAATATTTTGTCTAATTTAACAGATGCAAAATTATATCTTAAAGTTATTTTAACTTGCTTTCCTCCCACCACGTTACTACCCTTCCAACCCACCATCACCACTCAATTTCCAATCAGGACACTAATTTTCATTAGCAATAATTTACACTTTTTGTATTTTTTATTTATTCAGAAGTTAAGTCAAAATCTACACTAATGACATTTTCCTGTACATTTAGTTTTGGAATTTAGAAAATACTAACCTGTAAATTGAAATGCAGATGGTAAGATAACATGTATTCCAGCACTATGGAAGTCAAACATGATGCCAAAATAAAGTGCAATGCTTCCAAAGATTGAAAAAGCATTCACAAAAGTCCAGTAAGACGTATCCAAGCCAATCTGTTGGGAAATCAGAGAAAAATAGAGCACTCATTTTGGGGAGCTGGCAAGGAATAAAGGATCTAAGAATTCTGAAAACAGAATTTAGCAATTTAGGCATGATTTGGCTTGAATACTGAACAATCAGAAACTATCATTGGCTTAGGCAAGAAAAAGGAAACGTGCTTGGTAAAAAGGATGAAAATAGCACTCATATTTGGTAAAGTGGCAGAGGAAAGAGTGAAAGTTGGAGGGAAACGGGGAGTCAGACTAGCCTATGTGCAGAAACACAGGTGCCAAAAGATACTGAGTACGATCTACTAAAACCATGTACCTGGAAATTCACGGTCATGACAAGAGCAGAGGCAATTGTGACAGCAAAAGACTGGTAGTCTGAAGGGGCCTCTCCGTCCTGTCCCATCGTTTGCAGGTAAGCTCCAAAAGGGATGAAGAAGAGGATCATCGATGTTAAGGCCCCATGCAACAAGCTTACGAAGAACCTCTTATAGTTAAATAGTAAGTCTCTTTGTCCCACAACATATAACCCAGGGAATCGGAGGCTCAGTTTGTCACTCACATCCTTAAAAGGAAAACAAAATTAGAGTTGTGTATCATTAAGCAGGCTTAGGTACAGAGATACAGGACCATTTATATCTTACAAAGAGATTCAACTTGCAGTTAAATTTTAGGAAGGCAAAACCTGAACAAGATGATAAACCCTGCAATATTTTCAGAGTGTAGAGATCAGCTTCATTACTTTATTCCACAATTATTTGATATTTAATTCAGAGAGGGGCTAGGGAAACGCTTATTATTTTGCTATATATGGAAAGAAAACAAATTAGTAATGGCAGATAAAATGTAGGGAGATTATGTTTACTTCCAAAGAATACATACTGTTTTAAATTCTTCGGGAAAATATTTTTACATACAAGTTGATGAGTTAATTCCAAAATTATTCTTTTTATTCATTGAAAAGCCCTTTCTCTAAGAATTGCTATTAGATAAAATGTAGACTAATTTGGGAATTAAACACATAAACTTTGGAAAGTGTTAAAATAATTTACTTTAAAAATGAATTAACTTAAAATGGAACAACCAGAATGGAAATAATGAGAATGTTCATGCATTGTGAAGAATGTAACCAATGTCACTGAAGAGCTTGTGTAGAAATTGTTGACTGGGACCCTAAACTGCTGTGTCAACCTTCACTGAAAACACAATAAAATAGTATTTTTTTTAAAAATGAGTAAGTCATTATTATAGAGAAATACCATACTGTAAAGTGTCTTAATAATAAAGTCTTGGTGTCCTAAGGGAAGATAATAAACTCTTTTGTCAATGAATTCAACACAGTTCCAGAAATCCCCCTTTTTTTTTTTTTACTATAAAACAAGAAGCACAGCAGTTACCCTTGTTGCCTGACAAGGAAATTATAATGGGCTTTACTCAAAAAGAAGTAAAAACCAAAAGAATGCATTGAAGTATTTGCTTTTAACGTCTCTAAGTGGCCATCAGTCCATCCAAGTGTGTCCCTCTCTGAATGAGGCTCCCACCTGATCGAGGAGGCCCATGAGGAGGACGGGCAGGCTGGAGTAGAGCACATTGTAGAGGGTGATGAACCAGTCCTCATACGCCGCCTGTCGGGGGAGGACACAGAGTCTGTCACCAACAAAGAAATGCTGTCAAAGCATGACCCCCAGACTCTCTGTCAACTCAGAACTAAAACCATTACTGAGGCCAACTCTTCAGACAAAGTTTAGACTGGACTATGGGACATAAAATGATACTTATGAAGAATGTGCTTCTTAGGTCAAGTAGATATATGAGACTAAATGGGCAGCTCCCGTCCGGAGGTGAGATGAGAAGGCAGAGAGGGTCAGGAACTAGTCGAATGGACACAAGAAATCAGAGGTGGAAAGGAGAACTGTGCTGTCACAGTACGGGGAGAGCAATTAGGGTCACATAATAATGTATGTATACATTTTTGTATGAGAGACTAACTTGAATTGTAAACTTTCACTTAAAGTACAATAAAATTAAAAAAAAAAAATGCTGTCAGCCTCATTGACACACGCTTATCTGCTTCCTCAGAGAAAAGTTATAAGCCTGCAGGGATTCCCCAGCCCAAATGGAGACTTCTATTGCCAGGGCAAACATCCATCACCTATACCTGTAGAAGATATAAGTCCGTTTCTATGGAAAGGACAGAACAAAAGACCATTCCACAGAAATGAATTTTCCCTCAAAGGAAGTGAGCAACACACTCCAAAAGTTGTTGGTTTTACCAATTGCTGTGCAGTCAATTCCAACTTATGGAGACCCCATGTGTGTCAGAATAGAATTGTGCCCAATAGGGTTTTCAATGGCTGATTTTTTTAAAGTAAATCACCAGGGCTTTTTTCCAAAAGTTGTCAAATATTTTATTTGAATATGGCTGGAAAACACGTTAGTGTTCATCATTTTATATTCCTTTATTAACAAATTAAACAAAAACAAACAAAAAAACCTGCTGCCGTTGAGTCGATTCTGACTCATAGCAACCCTAGAGGACAGAGTGGAACTGCCATACAGGAATTCCAAGGAGCAGCTGGTGGATTCGAACCGCTGACCTATTGGTTAGCAGCCTTAACACTTAACCACTGTGCCACCAGCACTCCTATTAACAAATCAGAATTCATAAAATAAAAAACTGGTTCAAAATCAAGTCTCATTCAAATTTTCTTTACTTCTATTTTGCAAGTCCAGCATTTCCATTAAAACACTTGTAAAGCAGAATTTGACTGATTCTAAAATAATATATTTCTGAAGAGATGAGCAGGCAGTGTGCACATACCATTGCAGTGGGTGGTACAAGAGGAAATGAGCTTTCTCAGGACCAACAGTTATACACAGTCCTGTACAGAAACAGGAGGAGAATCGTCCCTAATTAAGGTCTCCACTGGCCCTCAGTTTCTGAGGATCCTCTGACACCATTCGTCTACAATATAGCATCAAGGAAGTTTGGGCAACCAAAGGCACTGACTTAGGTCTGTTTTTTAATTAATGATATTTTTCTCCTACAGCACCATTTTAACATATTAGATACATCCTCCACTCCCATTTCAGCAAAACACAAAACACAAAACAACAACCGAGATATAATAATAGATCTGTGATTCTCCAAAATGTATATAATCTCTTTAGCCTTGGTCACAATATAATTTTATATTTTCCAAGCTGAATAATGTATTATTACTATTCTTAATGGTAAAGTAAAGTGTGGGGGAAAAAAAACTAAGGTGGAGACACAGACACCTAAATAAATTCCCCCTTTCTGAATGCAAAATAAAATATTGCTAACGCACCAGAAACAATTTAGAAAAATATTCCATAATCTTAATTAATCCATGCCCCAACCATAAGACGATACAGCACCAAAACTGCAATATAGAGAAGAAACAAATTTATTTTTTCAGATCTAACAGTTTTATTAAGAAATGAGCTTTACTCATTAAAAAAAAAAAAAAAAAAGTTCTATTACCTGTGCAGAATACCCATTGAAGAAGGAGTACCAGAGGTGAACCAAAGTAAATGCAAAGTTTTTATAAAAGAAGTATCGTAGGAACTTGCACATTCTGATGTAAGACCACCGACCATGTACCAACAATAATCTCTGCAGGTATCTGAACTGAGCAAAGGAAAAGTCACTCGACATGACAGCCTGCATGCCTTCTTGTCCACTTATTCCAACACCGATGTGGGCAGCTATTGGGCAGAGGGAGAAGATACTGTGAATCATAAGCCTATTTTTAAGAGAAAACATCGAGATAATAAAAATATTTCAACAGCAAATCAAAAACAAAGACAGATTTTCATGGAACAATAAATACAAAGGCTCTTGCTCACAGTCCCACACCTCCAGCTTCTGAACTCAACTCAAAGTCACAGGTACAACTTGCTAAACAGAGCACACGGTAGGAACTCCCTAAATATTTGTGAAAGGATCTCATGTGGGTGGTGAATTCCATTTGGATTATCTGCCCAGGCTGCAAGCCATCCTTCCCTTTCACAGGGTGAGCCCCAGGCACCTATGTTTACACTGTGTGTCCTTGCCTGCCTAGCCACAGCCAAGTCAACCATGGGCAGATATTACAAATTGGGTCTCTCAACCACAATTCCACGTTTGTTCTAATTGGAGAGGTTGAGAAGCAAATTTAAAACCCCACACTTCCCAGACTCCCTTGCAGCTAGGTTGCCTTTGTGAATCGGTTCCACCACTTGGGCACACTTACAAGTGGTTTAGAATGGAAAAGTGAATCAGAGCCCAGCATTCCTTCCCTTCTCTTCTTGGCAGTTTCTACAGCAGAATTCATATCCATTCCCCAGCCTGCTGGATGTTGATGGGCAAATGCAAAGTCTTCTCAACTGAGACGTTCTTCAGAGGACCCTCAAAGGTAGAAGCTCCTCTGAAGAATGACCCAAAGCTTAGAAACACACTCAGCCTAGACCTTTTTTCAATCTACCCAGACCTTATAAGCACCCAATTCCCTGTATTAAATAACTTCTTACTTAAAATACCTAGAGTGGTCTGTTTCCTGACCTAAACCCTAATTGACAGAAAACCCAAGGTGGGCAAATCTGTCTTTTTCTTGGCATTTGGAAATTAGGATTCAGGTAGTGAGTTAGTGTGTGTGTAATACTAATACACAAATTTTGAGCTATGAGTCAGATAAATTTATTTCTGAGGGATTTTGAGGGGCAGAGAAATAAAGTAGTCTAGAGAAAGAGAGAGACAGACAGACAGATAGACTCTGGATTCCTGGTGCAGTTCCAGCATTTTCTTGAGGCCTGGCCTCTTGGGTGTCATTAGACATCTATGTAACTTTATTATAAATTCCTTCTTTTCTTAAGGTAGCTTTAGTTGTTCTCTGATACTTGTAATCAAGAAAGTTTTAACTAAGACACTATTAAACTTTCCAAGGCTTATTCATGGCCCACCCATGACCTTAAGACACACAATTTTTTGGGCAAAAGTTTTCTAGAATGGATTAAAAAAAAGTCACAATCTGATTCATTCTTCTAATAGTCATTAAATAACCTTTTCACATTAGTGAATTAAAATTTTATGTAGGTCTTGAAAGCCACAAAAGCAAAGACAGATACTGAGATAAATTAGGAAAAAACATGTTAGAAAACACAACCTATTATTACTCAGCCCCGGAGAAGTGATTGCCAACTCAGCAGAGTCACTGACTAAAGGAAGCTTCAAAAGCCCTGCCCGAGTTGCAGAACACAAGGTTTGGCAAATTCAGGGATAACTTAAGTAACCTGTCCAAACCTAAAAGTTTTCAACAACACGTTGCAGTTCTAAAAAATAAAATGTATCTCATTCAATAATGATGTCTCCTTTCAAAACATACAAACAGTCCTTATGACCATTTGTGGTTGCCAGACTGCTCTTACCTCCCAAACCACAGCCTTCTTTTTTCTGAACATGCAGCAGAAGGAAGGGTTGAGATTCTGTCTTGGCTGTTGGGCTATGGAAGAAGAGCCCTTGCCATAGGCACTGGCATGCAGCCTAAACTTTCCACTGAGCAGACCAAGGAAAATATGTGAAATGAACACTGTCACAGTTCACTGGGTAATTAAAGGCAACTGAACAGATGATCTATAAAGCATCATGGTCCTTCTCCAAAATCTAAATATAGGCACCTAGATTTTCTTGAAGTTCCAAATGTGAACTCAAATGCCTCATTGCTAGGCCCCAATTAACCAGTTGCCGTCGAGTCAATGATGACTGATGGCAATCCCATGTGTGTCAGGGTAGAACTGTGCTCCATGGGGTTTTCAATGGCTGATTTTTTAGAAGTAGCTCACCAGGCTTTTCTTCCAAGGTGCCTCTGGGTGGACTTGAACCACCAACCTTTCGGTTGGTAGCTGAGTCACCCAAGTGACTTTTCACTGCTAGGTACACCATCACAGTTCCCTAAAAAAACAATCATTTCCTCAAGTCCTTTCGCCTTTATCTCATCTTCTTCCTGCTACATGTATGTTTTCAGAGTCTCAGACCAAGAAGAGACCACACCTACCCAGCCCACAGACATTCTTAGGTGCAGGGAGAAGGCAGCCCATGAGCATCCTTGGATTCTTGTTAGGGGCAAATATATGGTCGGTTGCTTCGAACATCTTTGTGGGACTACGTAATAAACGTTCCTGCTATTTCTTTTCTTAAGTGATTCAGTTTCACTGGCCGTCTGTAGCAAGACTTACTTTTGTTTATAATTACTTTTGATCATATGCTAAACAGGAAACATGTCAGCAAATGGTAGGATTTTTTTTTTTTTGACACCTGACTTTACACTACACTTCTTTATGAATAACAATTTCTGTCTGTA
Source organism: Trichechus manatus latirostris (assembly GCF_000243295.1). Taxonomy (NCBI): domain Eukaryota; kingdom Metazoa; phylum Chordata; class Mammalia; order Sirenia; family Trichechidae; genus Trichechus; species Trichechus manatus. The sequence continues at coordinate 7,836,188 of NW_004443999.1, forward strand.
TATTGCTCTTGATGCAATCGAAAGAAATTAAACCTTTTACAAAGTGCAAAAAGGCACTAACATTACTTGAATAACCCTACTAACTTCCAAGGAGACCTCAGAATTTCCTTCATTTTCATTAAAAATGGATGCTCCACAAAAAACAAACAACAACAACCAGTTACCATTGAGTCGATTTTGGCTCATGACAACCCCGTGTGTTACAGAGTAGAACTACACTCTATAGTTTTTTCAAGGCTGTGATCTTTCAGAAGCAGATTGCCAGGCCTTTCTTCCGATGTGCCTCTGGGTTGGGTTCAAACCACTAACCTTTCAGTTAGTAGTCAAGGACTTAACTATTTGTGCCACCCAAGGACTCCTGGATGTTCCTTAAGTTAAAGCCTCTGTAAGGTTATCTATGATGAGTTTTCTTGATCCCTCTCACTGTTAACTGGTGAACTCAGAAGAATTTTAAGGCTAAAGTCAGATAATCAGATGGCAAATCTGCAAGACAATCCACCCCAGCATCTAGAAGTCTACATTCAAGTTGAAAAAAAAATAATGTTCAAGTTACTTATCCTTTTTAGCACAGCTAGTTATGTTAAAGGGTACATGATAGAAAATAAACTGTCGCTGGCTAAAGAGGAAAGAAATAGATCTAATTCTGAACAAGAAATGCCATTCGTATGGTAGGACAAGCACAGGCAAGGACAGTAAGGAGGAAGTACACTGCCAACAGAGACAGACACGCACGGATAAAAAAAGCAAGAAGCCATACGTCATGTAGTGGGCTCCCATTGAGGAAGATAAAGTTGGAATGTTCTTGGTATGTATCAAGGAAGAGGAGGAGGAGACTCTAAGAAAAGAAAGAGACAGGCCCATGAGTCACAAAATAGGCTGAATCAAAAGTATAGTAATACTTAACACATTTAAGTTACCAGAACAACTGGGCATGCATATATATGTATGTATATTCATATAATATTTCATCTTAATATCACAGAGCTGGAGGAGACAGCAGAGATAATTTTCTCATTTTCAGATGAGAAAACTGAGGCCTCAGAGGATAAGCTGCAAGTGACATGGCATTTTGGCAGTAGAATAAGGACAGTATTCAGGTCTCCCTAGTTGGGCATTTTCATTACAAGATACTCCCTTATAGTATAGGGGGAAAAAGGGACCAGGACTCAGCTGTGCAGATGAGAGTCCCGGTCTTGGTTCTGCATACTTTAATAACAGTGCAACTGTGTTTCTGCATGATTGGACTTGATCCTTTCATTTGTGGGTACCTCAGGTCCTCCATTTGGCAAAACATCCACTGGCAGTTTTCCAGGAAGATCAGAAGTAGGGTGAGACCACGTTGGAGTTGTGCTTCAGTGCCAAACGTGTTCCTCTAAACTCATACCAGGTCACCCACTGGTGAAGTTCCAACAGATTTACCAAACTCAAGAAGAAGGTGAGAGAGAATATATTCTCGAAACCAACACCAGGGAGAGTTCAACAATTTACGGTGAACTCAGCAGAATGGTTTCTTTTGCAAAACTTATTAAGTATCAGGATTTTTAATAAGCCTTAAGGAAATATGGAAGGAGAACCAACAAGAATGAAAGGAAAAAAAAGCCAAAATACATGTAAAAGAAGGAAAGAAACAAGGAACCCACCATATGGAATTAGTCTTCTACTTGGCACTCTATGAGTACCATTGCCATTTCTGCTTTCCTACTAGCTAGACTGTGAACCTCCTGAGGGTGGGTCACAGGCTTAGTCATCATGGTTAAGTGCCTCTTATTAAAACACTGAAACTCTATGCAATGACATCTGAGAAAACTTTCCCTAGAAACATTCCTGCCATTTCTTCTCTTTAGCAGTTCAGGTCTCACTGGCCGTCTGTACGAGACTCACTTTTGATCATGTTTACGTCATTGGCCCCGTCTCCGATGGCCAGAGTGATGGCTTTCTTGTACCTCTTCACCAGGTCCACCACCATGGCCTTCTGCTTGGGTGTGACACGGCAGCAGATGACAGCACTGCACTCACAGGCCAGGTCCACAAAGTTCTTCTGCCGCTGCTCTTTCTTAGCTTCAAGCCTTCTTTTACTTTGGGTCCGTACCCGTCTTTCCTCTTCTGTCCTGGGGAACTTCAGTTTCAGAATCTTACTTCTCTTTGCTTTTTTCTCTAGAAGAATTTCATTCTGTGAAGTCAGAGAAGGAAATGATTACCACCATTTTAATGTTTACATTAAGAAACCTTCCATTCCCAAAACTTCAATTATGTGAAGAATAACTATTGGGTTGGTTGTATCATTGATTATTTTGTTCTGATTATAGGCAGTCCTTGGGTTACAAATGTCCGACCTACTTAAAGTCTATCATATTAAAAATTCAAGATACGTACAATGGTTCGTAATAACAAATGGGTACTACTTTGCGACGTACATCAAAACATTATTATTATTATAAACTGTATTATTATGTTAAAGATGTTTTAGTGCATCTGGAAGTGTTTCTTTAATGTTTTTTATGCATAGAAAGGTACACTATATACTAAGACAAACATATGACTAACTGATGTTAGATACAAACCTATTTAACTGTTCAGACATACAAATACACCTTAAAGACAGACTTAGGAATGGAACTCATTCGTAATTTGGGGACTGTCTGTATCAAATATACTAAACTATAAAAATTTAGAAAATATGAAAATGTGCAAAGAAGAAAATTAAAATTACCCATTAATTGATAAGCAAAGGAAAACCAGTGTTATCAGTTTGGTATAATTCCTTTCATTTATATATAATACTAAGTTTCAAACTTGGGAAGCTGCACTTTCACTTATAGGGTAAGAGATTTTTCAGTTGGCAGTTAATATGTAACACCATCCAAAACTGGGCCATAATGAACTGCTTTAGTTTGAGACAAAGACACAGATAAGCTAAAGATACATACCAACCAAGAACCAGTGATGATTAAAGCACGGTTTCCACCAGGAGGGAAAAAAGGTTCGTTCACTGGGGGTGCAAATTTTGCATAGACTCCACATCTGTTCCTTTGGTTTTCCATTCTTGTGTGAAGAAGAGAACTGGGGAAAAACAAATTTAAGTGTTTAAAGTACACGAGCATAAACAGGCCCTTGACCATGAGATATTCTGACATGCAGTCAATTCCCATTATGTAAAGTAGTTATGTTATATAAAGTCACCGTGAACACTGAATTAGCAAATTCAGAACCACTGCACCTAGAGGAAACATAGGGTTAGGTTTCTCTGAGCCTCTGGTCACAGAATTTTTACCAACCGATCAGTACATAACCTTGTTATGTGTGTTTCTGCTTAACGAAGGAGTGATGGTTGCACAGTGGTTAAGCATTTGGCTGCTAACAGAAAGGTTGGTGGTTTGAACCCACCAGCCGCTCCATGGGAGAAAGATGTGGCAGTCCGCCTCCATAAAGATTACAGCCTTAGAAACCCTATTTATAGTTCTAAGTCTGTCCCATAGGGTTGCTGGAGCCCTGGTGGTATAGAGCTTGGCTGCTAACCAAAAGGTCAGCGGTTCGAATCCACTAGCTGCTCCTTGGAAACCCTATGGGGCAGTTCTCCTCTGTCCTATAGGGTTGCTGTGAGTTGGAATCAACTCAACGACAACGGGTTTAGTTTTGGTTATGGGGTCACTATCAGTTGGAATCGACTCAACTGCAATGGGTTTCTGCTTAAAGACACTTTATTTAATATACGCTGTTGATTCATTAACATCGAACTCATGGCCAACAGCATTCTAATGCACGCCTGAATGAAGTGTATTTAACACACTTGTTTTCTCTGTAAGGCACGTCGCAGCCTTCTTGTGGTTAGGAACAGTAGGCAGCACTTCAGTACTCTGCCTGGTGGCCATTTTAAACAGTCAAATCACCAAAAAAAAAAGCAAAAACCATGGCACTAAATAGGCTGCAAAGAGGACACTTGTTAGCAACATGAGAGCCAAAACAAGATGGCAGAGTGTCGCCTTGCTTGACCTCAGCTGGGAATGTGCACAACAGGTGACTCAAATTTTTCACTGCCCTGAACGAATGACTGGGAACGCACAGTGAGTACTGATTTGGGGGTTACAAATAAATTTCAGCAAGTAGGAAAATTCACAAATACAGAATCCATGAATAATAAGGATCAACTGTATAATCTTACTGTCTTGGTTCCTCCACCGTGGGGCACCATGTTCTTGGCACTTCATATTTTCCAAAGACAGCCAAAGGAGGAGGCAGTTGAAAATGTGCTCACAAGCAACAGAAGGAAGACAATCTTGATCTGAATTCTAATACACTGGGGCGAACCCTAGTTTACATGTTTGGCAGAAAAGTTCTTTCTGTTTTCTATCAACAAATTAATGAGAAGACCAAATGTAACACATCCATGTGATAATAAAAATGAGTCATGGAACTTGGGAGTGGACAGGACCTTAAATGTCTTGTCTACTCTCTTCATGTGATAAATAAGGAAACCAAGCCCAAAAGCAGTGACATGACTTGCTTGTAGCAAGCTGATGGGAAATTTGAAAAAGGACTCAGGTCTCTTAACTCCCAGGTGCGAACTTTCCCCATCACACACACACAGCCATTATTCTTCACCTTCAAGAGCTAGTTTCTCAACCTCAGCACTATTGACATTTTGGGCTGGATAAATCTTTGTTGTGGGGGCTGTCCCATGCATTATAGGATGTTTAGCAGCATACCTGGGCTCCACCCACTAGATGCCAGTAGCACCTGCCCCTCCCCTATTGTGACAACCAAAAATGTCTCCAAAACCCGTTGCCATCAAGTCACTTCTGACTCATAGTGACCTTATGTCTCCAGACACTGCCAAATGTTCCCCAGAGGGCATAACTGCTCCTCCTTGAGAACCACTGTTCTTTCTAGAGATTAGGTATCTCTTACCCTTTTTACCATATTAATTTAATTCTCATTTTCAACTTGAAAATAAAGAGTGATCAAGACAAATCATTAAAAGACTGGAAGAGAAAAAATACATAGTTATATATTCAAACCATTGTACAGGAACCGTCCTTTTAGGAACCACCTAGAAAGATAATTCACCTCTCTGTATATATATTGGAAACCCTGGTGGCATAGTTGTTAAGAGCTACGGCTGCTAACAAAAACACTGGCAGTTCAAATCCACCAGGCGCTCCTTGGAAATCGTATGGGGCAGTCCTGCTCTGTCCTATAGGGTCACTAGAGTTGGAATTGACATGATGACAATGAGTTTGGTTTTTTGGGGGGTTTTGTATAAAGGTAAACTTGGCTATGAGCACTATCATAAAATCTGCTACCACATAAATTTTATCTTAGCACAGGGCCCAACTTCCAACACTTTTGAAAGAGAGAGCAGAGTTTTATTAAGGTTCAACAGGAAATAAAACCATATGATAATTAACCAAATTACTTGAAACCAAGAAACTACTTAAATAAACATATTATATTTATTTGTCTATTGCAACTTATTAAAAGTTGAAAGCGCAAAGAAGAGTGGTTTATGAGCCTTTATTCAAACAGAAATTATCTCTTTAAATTCTAAGACCAGTTAGAAGGCCACTGGTTTTGCTTGTCTAATTTAGTAGCATGCCTCCTACTGGAGCAACTTACAAAAGCTTTATCATCACCATTAGAGAGAAGACTAATAACGACCATCAATTCCCTCTCATCTTACAAGACTAGGCAAGTATGTGTGGTAATAGCTCCATTTGGCCTTGTGACACCCTGAAGGAGGGGTTGTAAGAAAAGAGTTTGAGGAATAAATGGAACTATCAACCCATCAGCAAACACATCATTGTAACAGTGTGCAGCACATTTATAGCTTCCTAACAAGACAGAGCTTTTCACTATACATTTCCAGGTTTGCTGTGACTCTGGTTTAGGACTAATGAAAGTTTCAGTGTCATTTGAGGTTTGAAATACCAAGCCTGCCCGATGTAACTAGTTACCCCAAGTGTGTCAGAGTAGAACTGTGCTCCATAGGGTTTTCAATGGCTAATTTTTTGGAAATAAATCACCAGGCCTTTCTTTCAAGGTGTCCGTGGGTAGACACAAACCTCTAACCCTTTGGTTAGGACTCAAGCGTGTTAACTGTTCGTACCACCCAAGGACTCCCTATCCTATCTCGGCTGACTGAAAATAACCTCCAAGACGTAATCCACCAAAACATTTCTTTCCAGGCAGGGTTTTTTTTTTTTTTTTTTTTTTTCTTTTGAGGAGCCTGAGTGACATATAAGCGGTTTGCAACTGGTTGGTAGCCTAAAGGTTTGTGGTTCAAACCCACCCAGTGGCATTGCAGAAGAAAAGGGCTGGTGATGTACTTCTGTAAAGATTACAGCCAAGAAAACCTGCGGCAGTTCTCTGTAACACCCGGGGTCACCATAAGTCAGAATCGATTTGATGGCAAAGGGTTATTTTTTTTTTTCAAAAGGTAAAAAATTCCTAGAAAAGGCAATATATGAATATAATTCATATTAATTTGCTAGTAACATCACAAGCCTACTTCCTTAAGTAGCAGGTGAGCCTCAAAGACTTCTAAGGGAGGGGAGACAAATCGCCCCTAAAAGGCAAATAAAGGCCCCAAGTTTTCTTAAAATGCAAATCTGCTCAAAGTAAGACCAACTATTGTAACTTGAACCATTCTTGGTTCTCTTACTTCATTTAAATGTGAAGGAAACTGTCGCATGGGCATATTCTAGCTCCTGTTTCTGCATATCTGCTGTTGTTTACTGCAGCTACTCTCGTCTGTAGAAAGGAGCTGCAATAATACTGCAGGACCTTTACTTACTTTATGTCTTCCCCATAGCAGATCGTGGTGTCTTCAGTCAGAAGTTCACAAGCAAATCCGATATTTTCAGCAGTTTCTACAACAGAATAAAATTAAGTCAAAAGTCTTTCCTACTGTAGAATTGAATAATTGACTTTATCTAGGAATGATTTTTTTTTCCAATTAATGAATATAACCAGATTTGACCAAATACATTGTTTTTCCTATAGTAACGTACAGAAACCACATTAAAAAAAAAAAAAAAAAAACCTTTCTGTAATAAAATAAGTGAAAGTTAAATTCTGGTATGAGATGTTAAAGTAATAAAATGTGCTGTATTATCAAATAAGGTGTGGTGCAGCAGTTAAGCGCTCAGCAGATCGAACCCACTATCCACTCCATAGGAAAAAGATGCAGCAGTCTGCTTCCATACAGATTACAGTGCTGGAAATCCTACCGGGCAGCTCTACTTTGTCCTATAGGGTCACTTTGAGTCAGAGTTGACTCTATGGCAATGAGTTTGTTTTGTTTTGTTTTGTTTTTTAATATTATCAAATACATATATTGATTATTTAATAAATCAATGTTCATTGAGGTACTAAATGCACTTAGCTCATGTTGTTAAACCACTGTCATGCTAAAAAAAAAAAATTTATATGAAGACTTTCTCTCTTTTTCCATTACCACTCAAATGGTATTTGTTTAAAGTCAGAGCTATGTTTCCTTCAGCTTCTCAGAGTGTGTCACCCATTGATGACATCAGACAGAGCAAGAGAAATCATCTGGTTTCCCCTGAGAAGCTTTCAGAGTAAAGTACAACATCCAACAACTACATGTTGAACTTTCAATTTACAAATTTGAAGTATCAAGTTTTAATTAAAAATTTCAAGGCAAAAAAACCAAAAGTTCTTCAGCACTTAGTATCGTTTCACTTCATGTCCAACAAATGGCAAAGTGTGGGGGGGACAAAAGGGTTGGGAGCCCACCTCTGGCTGGAGAGAGGAGATTAATCACAAGTCAGGGACATAACCAGGAGCTGAATTATAAGGAGTAAGCTCTGCTGCTGGGGAAGTTCAGGGGGGAGGATGCACTTAGGGTGGGCTGGGATAACTGAGTGGGGCTCTTTAGGGAAACCATCTCCATCCCCAATGGATAGGGTGTGAACTGGATGGAAAGTCTGAGAAGGTCCTCTCAGGCAAGGTAAACAGCAGGTGTAAGTATTTGTGAATTAGCAGAGACACTTCCCTACACAATCAATTACCCTTTTTGTCTCCAGTAAGCACCCAGATCTTAATGTCTGCTTTTGCCAGTTTTGAAATGGTTTCCGGAACTCCATCCTGAAGCTTGTCTTCAATAGCTGTAGCCCCCAACAGCTGGAATACACATTGAAAAAAAGGAATTAAAAGCCAGAAATTTCCTGTCATTGCTGTTTGCCAACCTGTAAACAAAAGAAGGGTTAATTATACACCTCAGTTAATGCTCTCCTGGAGCCAAAGGCCAGCATTAACAGGGAAGGCTGCGGTGTTGCATCCTCACTGCAAACCAAACAGCTGAAAGATTTTCTCTTAAAGTATGAACTATTTCGTTTACCAAGGCAAAAACCCAAGTACAAAATCAAGGACAATAAAAATGTACTTTCAGGTGCATATGCTGGTATACGCAGACGTAAGCCAGTTCCTCTTGTTAATGGCCAGTGCTAGCGACTTGTCGAACACGTTCCATTAATCTAAACTCCACAAGCAATAAGTATCATAATTTTGGAAAATTTCACTTAGAAATGGTAGATTTTTCTTGTTTCAAGGTTTGGCAAAGTATAAATGTAAATCATTACAGCCATTCCCACAATGTCATAAGTATATTCTGGCTGGTAACTGTAAAAATCATAATGAATTTTAACATAATATAAATATAAAAATAATGGAATTGGACTAGACCTTCTCCTACTGTTTTCTGTTTTTTTTTTTTTTTTGGTTTCTCATAATGGCATGGAAGCAGCAGTCAAGAAATCAAATGACGTGCTGCACTGGGCAAACCTGCGGCAAAAGACCTCTTTAAAATGTTAAAAAGCAAAGATGTCTCTTTGAGGATTACAGTGTGCCTGATCCAAGCCATAGTCTTTTCAATTGCCTCAGATGCATGCAAAAGTTGGACAATGAAAAAGGAAGACCAGAAAAGAATTGATGCATTTGAATTTTGGTGTTGGTGAAGAATACTGGATATACCAAGGACTGCCAGAAAAACGAGCAAATCTGTCTTGGAAGAAGTATAGTCAGGACACTCCTTTGAAGTGAGGATAGCAAGACTTCTTCTCACCTACTTTGGACATGTTATTAGGAGGGACCAATCCCTGGAGAAGGACATCATGCTTGGCAAAGTAGAAGGTCAGTGAAAAACAGGAAGACCTTCAACGAAATGGAATGACACAGTGCCTGCAACAATGGGCTCAAACACATCTACTATTGTGAGGATGGTGCAGGATAGGGCAATGTTTCATTCTGTTATACATAGGGTCGCTATGAGTCAGAATCAACTTGATCACACCTAACAACACAATGGCAATACTTCTACTTTGCTTGCTAGAGAAATGAAATTCAAATGATCTAGTTCCATCGTACCAGTTTCAAATACTGAAATTAGAATTACTTATCAAGCATGAGATCAAAAAATAAGATAGTAAACTTTCCAATTCTGTTTAGAATATCAACGGAAAAGTTATTAAGACTAAAACTCACTATTAAGTCTTTTTCAATCTCCTCATACACTTTATCTAGAGCTTCATCCCGGTTGGCTGAGGCCACGCTGGCAGCCATAAACTTTTTATTCCATTCTGCAAATTCTTTTTCTTCAATCTCCTTGTAGCAAAGGCACAGGGTCCTCAGAGTCTCATTTGCAAACATCTGTTTTATTTAAAAGACAAGCCACCAATCAAAAAAAAAAAGAAGAATTTTCAGCAATTCAAGGTAAGTCTGAAATCTTACTTTGAATTAATACTCAATTAATGTAGTATTAATACTTAATACTACATTTGAATTAATACCATGAAATATGATGAATGCTGTATATTCTATAGAGGAGATTAAACTTCACTTTATAAGAGACTTTGTTTTTCTAAGTATTCTTAGGGTCCTAGGACTGTACTACTATTTCCCAATTAGTTAAAAGGAAAGTATATCTTTCCTCTGAATCAAGTTACTAGAGTGAGGAAAAGCTTTTCCTTTTAATGACTAAGAACATAATAGATGAAGACAGCTACCTTGGGGCACAAAGAGTTTTGTAAACACAGACCTGACAACTTTATAAATCTGTGCCTACAAACTGTTACAGTCCAATCAACTGTGAACTTTCAACCAAGCCTTAGTCTCTACGATCAATTCTCAAACACATGAACCTACTGCCATCGAATATATTCCAACTCATAGTGACCCTACAGGTCAGAGTAGAACTGCCCCATAGAGTTTCCAAGGAGCAGCTGGTGGATTCGAACTGCCAACCTTTTGCTTAGCAGACAAGCTCTTAATCACTGTGCCACCAGGGCTCCTCAAACACATGAGCCACTATTAAAACTGAAATAAAACATTTAAATAAAAAAGAGTACCTGGAATATTTCTCATGGTAAAAAGATTTAAACCATTTTTAAATAGCTTAAATATGAACCAGTAAAAATGTTTTATTATTTCATAGTCACATTTTGTCTTTTTAAGAGAAAAGAATTGGTTCACCCAATTGAGCATTCACTTTCAAAGAGTTTTTAGAAGGTTCTACATTCATTTAATTAGATCGCCATTGTTCACATCCTCATGAGAACTCATCCATTTTAACTGCTTTAGCATCAGTCTTAAAATGTGACCCCACTTGATTAAACAACATATTCATTAGGCCTCTCTCTAAAGGACCATTGACTGGTTCTAAAACTCAATCTGTCACATCCTTAAAGTAAAGGGAAGAAATTACCCTTTGTTAAGCACCTCCTGCTGGGAACTGTGCAAGATGCTTTCCTTTGCAACCACCCTTCATGATAGAACTATCCCCCCATTCTTTCATGTTAGGAATTAATGATTCATATCATATAAATAAGCAAACAAACTCACCTGCTGCTGTTGTTGAGTTGATTCCGACTCATAGCAACCCTATAAGATAGAGTAGAACTGCCCCATAGGGTTTCCAAGGAGCAGCTGGTGGGATTCAAACTGCCTACCTCTTGGTTAGCAGGCGATTAGCAGCCAAGCTCTTAACCACTGTGCTACCAGGGCTCCATATGATATATCAACCACTTTTTCCAATCACACAAAACTAGTAAAGAAGCACACATGGGACTCCAGATCTGACTGATCTCTACCATACCTCACTGCCATCATTTTATAGAACCAAAACAATTAAAGATTGGTAAGCAATTCCAAAAGTGAAAGTTCCAGAAACATTCTGAGTAATCGAAACATCACTAGACTAAGTATACAGTCTCCTAAGGTAACTAGTTACAGTAGTGAAGACTAAACTGATTTACCAACAAAGGTATCAGAACTCAATTATCTAATGCATTGCTTTGTCATTACACGTCATATATGAATGCTTTCTTCCCTTGGTCTGGTGTGCTTGGTATGGTAAAGTAGCTCACTCAAGGTACTGGAGGAGAGGCATGCCACTCCTCTGGGTGAGTCCTCCAGCCTCTGCAGACATGGACGCTGGGAAAGGGCAGGCACCACAGCCATTTCCCAGGAAGTCAGAGCAGGGCAGAACTGGAACCCAGCCTGCCATTCCCACTTTGGTGCTCCTTCCACCCACTACACCCAGGCAAGGGAGGGGCTGGCACTTAACATACAGCTTTCCCTCAAGGTTGAAAGATAGTACTACAAAGTAAGTTTACAATCTTTGGCACGAAGAGTGAGCATGACACTTACATCCAGGGCATCCTGTGTCTCTTGCTTTGTAGGATTCATCCGATGTAACCTTTCATAAATTACAGTGTCAGCACCTTTACAATAAAGCCTGATAGTGCCTTCTGGGGTTCTTACTGGAAGGAAAAGCAAATA
>NW_004443999.1:7849853-7858016 GCF_000243295.1 Trichechus manatus latirostris
GTTAACCAATGTCATAAAACAGTATGTGTACTACTGTTTCATGAGAAACTATTTGTTCTGTAAGCCTTCACCTGAAGTACAATAAAAAAAACAAAAAACTACGTGTGTAAAAATTTGAGGTGTTATGGTGCTAATGATTCACCTATTAGTTTAAAATCATCAATGCATTTAGAACAGGGTTGCCTTCAATAAAGCTAGCAAAGTATCCATAAAGAATGTAACAGTGAAATAAATATGAAAAGACTCCTTCACAGTTGGCTCAGTTTTCCATATCTTTATTCTTTCCACAAGTATTTACTGACTTCCTACTATGTACCGTGCTCTATGCTAGCTACTTTCTTCCATACCTGTTACTTGTCCATGCTAATTAAGAGGAATCTTTCTTACCTGTAAACTCACAACACTTATTGTTAGGTGCCATCAAGTTGGTTTTCGACTCACAGCAACCCCATGTGACAGAGCAGAACTGTCCCACAGGGTTTTCTAGGTTGCAATCTTTATAGAAGTAGATCACTAGGTCTTTCTCCCATGAAGCAGCTGGGTAGGTTCAAACAGCCAACCTTTAGGTCAGTAGCCGAGCTGCTTCACCATTGTGCTACCAGGGCTCTAGTGCCTTAAATACTCAGATGATGCCACGACTCTTTTATGATTATTTTCTTGGGTTTTTTGATCTGTGCAATACTTTAATCGTAGTACGTATCTCAGTGCTAACTAGATTTTACATTCTCCAAGATATATGCCAGGCATGATTATCAGCCTAGAACAGTGCTAGACACATAGAAAACACTCAGTAAACCTGTGCCTAATGACAGTTCAGGAGACATACCTGTATGTTTTTATTGGTTAAAAATTCAGTCTTTTATTATAGTGAGTGAAATAAGTCAGACACAAAAGGACAAATATGGTATGATCCCACTTAAATGAAATATCTAGAAGAGGCAAATGCATAGAGACCAAAGTTTATCAATGGTTACCAGGTGCTGGGGGAGGGGAGAATGGGGAGTTATTGCTTGCGAGGTGCTGAGTTTCTGTTTGGGGGGGCAAAAAAAACTTTTGAAGATGGATAGTGGTGACGGCTGTAGAATATAGTGAATGTAATTAATGTCACTGGGTTATACACTTAAAAATGGTTAAAATATAAATTTTTTGTTATATAATATTTTACCAGAAGATGACAAAATAAATAAAATAAAAATTCAATATTGTAATGGAGAAACCTTGTAGATTCCACCTTAACCAAGAGATCAAAGTTAACATCATAGGTAATGGGACAAGCCAACATCACGTGCCTTCTGACGGGATACACTGAGAAGGACATAGTACCACTTCTGTACTCTTCCTGCAAACAATGGGTAACCTGAATCCAACATCTGACAAATCCAAATTGAGGGACATTCTACAATATAACCGGCCTGAACTTTTAAAACATGTCAGTGTGTGGAAGATTAAAAAAAAATTAGGTGGAAGAACTGTTCCAGATTAAAGGAGGCCAGAATCATGATCAACTAATGTAATGTATGATCATGGGTTAGAACCTGGGAAAAAAATCCAGAGGGAGGGAGGCAAAGGTGGGAGGGAGGAAGAAACAGACAAACATTATTGGAACTGGTAAACTTTGAAAAGGGTCTACAGATTAGATGATAATATATTGTATCATGTTAAGTTTTCTGATTTTGATCACTGTATGTAAATGAACGTTCTTGTTCTTAGGAAATACCTCTTGAAGTATTTAGAGGTAAAGGGGCATAAAGCCTGCAATTTACTCTGAAATGGTTCAGGAAACAATCACCTGTATATATAAATGAAAATGTCAAAAGAAATGTGGCAAAATGTTAACACTGGGTGAATATGCAAGGGTATACAGGAGCTCTTTATGCTTGCAACTTTTCTCTAAGTTTGAAATTATTTCAAAATATGACATTAAAACAATTAAGTATTAGGTCATGATCATCATCTTCACTTGGTGGCCTGTTCAATGTGCCTGGACTGGAGTTTGATTCTGATTCCCAAGCACAGGTTTGCTCTCCTCAGAACTCCTCTCCTGCTATGTCTTCCCTTCTTTGCTGTCAAGTGTAGAACAGATGTGCTCAGAGGGGTTCACGCATTATATCAGAACATCTTGAGGCAGTGCCACAGGCAGTCCAGATGCCACTTTGCATGTGGGACATCTACCAACTCAGACTCAACAGCTAGCACCCCATATTTGTTTTTGTTGAAGAATGTTAACAGAGTTTGCAAGATTCAGATATACTGCAGCTGTCACTTTGAGTAATGGACATTGTGCAGAATGAGAGAAAAAGCACCAATTTCAATAAGTCTGCTGAAATCTTCCAGAAGCCAGGTTGTTAGCTGGTCCACTGGCTGCTTTTACCATATAAAATGTGTGAAAGGCAGCATCCTAGTGAGTGATTCAGACATACCTTGGCGAAGACCTACCAATTATAGACATCCGCTTCCGGTCACTGTTGAAGTCTAAAATGGCAAGAACATTGTAGGTCCTTTCAGTCCCCAGCTCACTGATGGTGATGGTGTTCTGGGTCCTTGCTAGGAAGGCGAAGCCAAAGTTCCTGGCAGCACTTACCAGAGCGCCTTCATCGGGAGAGGCCGCCTGATAGTTGAGCTGATCTGACAATGGAAGCAGGGAGAGAAAACCCAGAAAAGCTGTAAAACCAAATACCACTTCGAATTCATCACCACTGAGTATTACGTGGGGGTAAGGATGTATTGCCAAGTTCAAAACATCCACAAGCAAACAAGTCATTGGTTCTTAAGGATTATTCCAAAATTAAAATTTCTTTAAACTTTAAAGTTTTCTTCCAATTATAAACAGTAATACAAACTAGAAGTTAAAAAAAAAAATGGCCAAGAATAGGAAAAAAAAAAAAACACTACCATAATCCTACCATCCAGAGGAAAAACAACACTACTGACATTCTGTCATAATTCCTTCCCATACTTTTTTTAATGTCCATTTTTGAAGTAGTTTCTATTATGCTGAATATGCATTTACATCCTGATTATTTTTACTTAACATTATATTTTAGCATCCTGTCATATCTCTAAAAATTCTTTATAACCTTTATTTTAATGGATGTAAATATGTCACCATACAGATGTACTGTAATTGACTTGACCATTTTCCAAATAAAGGCCACTTAAGTTTATTTCCAAAATATTTTTTGCTACAAAAAATAACATTACAATAAACATTTTTCTGGGTAAGGGTTTTTCTGATTTTTTCTGAGGATAGATTCCTAGTAGTGAAAATAGTAAGCTAGAGAATACTGGTAATTTTTAAGCCTCTTAATATATACATATTATTAATTTTGTTTTCCAAAAAAGTTGTGCCAGTTCATCTTCCCTCTAAAAGAGTGTGTTTATTTCACCATAAATATATTTTCATATTTAAAAACATCTTTGTCAATCTGATCAACATTTTGATGTGTAAAAGTCAAAGAATGGAAAACTGCCTTCTAATCACAACTACATTTCAAAAATAGGGACAAATCTCACAAACAATGTTGAGCAAAAGTCAAGACATGGAAGAGATCATGCTACATGATTCCATTTACACAAACCACAAAATCAACAAAGCTAATCTATGCTTTTTAAAATTAGGAGAGTAGTTACGCTTGCAGTGTAATAACTAATGAGGGAGCACAAAGGGGTCTTCTAGGAGGTGGATAACATTCTGTTTTTAAAACTCTGGGGGCTAATTACAAGGATATTTTCAGTTTGTGAAAATTTATTGAGACATGATATGTACGTATATCTGTATATATGTTGTACTTTAACAAAAAGTTAAAAAAGAAATACTCTGCCTGAGATTCTATTTTTCTACTCTAGTCATTCTAGTCGGATGGTGTAAAGGGTTAAGTGCTCGACTACTAGCTGAAAGGTTGGTGGTTCAAACCTACCCAGAGACACCTCAGAAGACAGTCCTGGCAATCTGCTTCTGAAAGGTCACAGCCATGAAAACCCTATGGAGAAGTTCTATTTTGCACACGTGGGGTCACCATGAGTTGGCATCAGCTCAATGGCAACTGACAACAACAACAACAGTGATTCTAGTTATTCTTTGTCAAAACAGAAATGACACTATATCTATGGTCAGATGAATTCTTACAGAAAGGGGCATTCAGTTTTTCCACCATAGTTAGACCAGGATACAGGACATAGATGCCCAGACAACTTTTTATACCAACAATCTATGTAGATATATCACACAGGATATTTTGCTCCAGGTGAATGGCTGTAGGTAGAGCTAGACACTCCCTCCTTCCCTCACATACCTGCTCAGATCGTTCACTCTAATTAAGTCAGTATTAATCACTTTCCAACTAGTAATTAAAGATGACACTTTAGGATCTCTATTTGTTCACCCAGAGTTATGAATTGAACTTGCGAAATCCAGTCATTCTATAAATATACACAAACTCTAAAGGATAAAATATTTAACCAGAGCTAAACAAACAGTGTCAAAAACACAATCCCTTCCCTTCAGCAATTTTAGCTGGCACAGTGATATAGTGCATAATACTGATGGCAAATTTCTCTCTACCAGGAAAAAAAAAAAAAAAAAAAAGGCCAAAAATGATAAAAGATGGTAAAGCGTCTATGAGTAATACAATGGGTTTTGGAGCAAACACCTCGATATTTTTGTCACTAAGGGAAAAAGAAAATTCTTCCATTTCTTTCCAGTAATGGAATCACAGAACTGCAGAATAATAGAGACGGGAGGAACTTCAGAGACCTGGTCCAAACTCCAACTTTATGTTTGCAGAAAGTAACCCAGGAGTAAAAAAGCGTTCCCTGAGGCCATTTCTAAGGAAAACTCTTTAACCCACACTTTGCGGTAACCAGAGAGGCCTTCTTTTCTTAAACAGACTAATTTGTGGTCATGAAACTGAAGTAGACAAAATCTCTCCCTTAACTCTGATCTCAAAACGAGATCACCGTAATCACCACCTACAGACACCCCTTGCCTCTTCCAGGCACAGGCTGAACTCTCTTGACAGATTCTTTATTCCATTCTCCTTAACTCTACCTCTCTCTTTTGCATTCTTGGAATCCACATCATGACTTTCCAATCACCGCCTCCTCAGTTCTCATGCATTTCCATCTTTCGGAAGCAGCTGACCTGACTAGGTGGTTAGCTGTGTGCCCTTGGCTTCCAGGTTGCAGTCCATGCCTGGTCTACTTGTTTGACCACCACTCCATCTCCCTTGCTGGCTTTTTTTCATTACACTATCCACATCTGGGGAAACCACAAGGCTCTAGTTCTGGGCATCATTCTCCTTTCTACCCTAATGATTGTCCAACAGAACAGGCAAGTGGCCCACATAGCAGAATCCTGGGACAGAAGGAGGCTTTCTTCAGATGACATTTATCTTCACTCCCAGACATTCTGAACCTTTCTTCTCCCCCTGGGATTGAGAATCATTGAGGATATCAGGAAATATTACTGGGAACGGCCAACACTTATGTGGTGCTTACTAAGTACCAGGCACTGTTCTGTGTGCTCTTCCAAGGTATCGAGGTACTTACGGATCAAAACCAAAACCAATTTTTCTTCTAACTTCTTGCACTTAGAAATCCAATCTAGCCTCCACCCTAAGAGGCTAGAGCAATTGCTCATCACTACTGCCTGCAGAAAGATTCCCAGGATGCAGAAAGTGAGGCTGGAAGGGACTTTGAACGGCCAGTCTTCTTACTACAACAATGAAGAAGCCAGTGCTCAGACAGGGCAAGATCCTGGCCCATACTGTGGGCCACAGCAGGAATCAAAACTGGGACGGCCCACCATAAGATTAATGTACAGTTGCCTAAGCTGGCCAATTAGCTCTCACAATGACAATACCACAAACCAAAAATGGTAGAATGATTTTACTGATGATTCAAAAGCCTAAGCAAACCAAGTTGCTTAAAAATATCGTACTTTATCCATATTTTACAAGTAAAATTTGCTTGGCTAGCCGAACAGGCTTTCACCTCTGCTTTGGTGATTCATGAACTGGTATCATCTCTTTCTATCATCTCCCACTTGGCCAGCTAATAGCCTCTTCCCTGTATCCATCCTGATTTGAACTCTGCTGCTGTCTTAGTCATCTAGTGCTGCTAAAACAGAAATACCACAAGTGGGTGGCTTTAACAAAGAGAAATTTATTTTCTCATAGTCTAGTAGGCTAGAAGTCCAAATTCAGGGCATCAGCTCCAGAGGAAGGCTTTCTCTCTCTGTTGGCTCTGGAGAAAGGTCCTTGACATCAATCTTCCTCTGGACTAGGAGCTTCTCTGAGCAGGAACCCAGGTTCAAAGGATGCGCTCTGCTCCTGGCACTGCTTTCTTGGTGATATGAGGTCCCACGTCTCTCTGCTTACTTCTTTCTTTTATATCTCAAAGAGATTGGCTTAAAACACTATCTAATCTCATACATCTCATCAATATAACTGCCGATAATCCACCATAGTGATAGGATTTACAACACATACGAAAATCTCATCAAATGAAAAAATGGTAGACAATCACACAATACTGGGAATCATGGCCTAATCAAGTTGACACATATTTTTGGGAGACACAGTTCAATCCATGACAGCTGCTAACTTGCTTTATTGCACTATTAGATTCATTTTTGGAGAGTGGGTTTCTTTGAAACTTGCTGAAAGATATATATACAGTGTCTACACATTTAGTTTGTATGCGTATCCCTTCTCTGGAGATTTTGTACCTGCTACACATGAAATGGAGTCGCTGGGTGGTGCTAAGGGTTAATGTGCTCAGCTGCTAACTGAAAGGTTGGCTGTTTGAGTTCACCTAGAGGCTCTTCAGAAGTAAGGCCTGGCAATCTACTTCTGAAAAATCAGCCACTGAAAAACCCTATGGAGCACAGTTACACTCTATCACACATGGGGCTGCCATGAGTTGAAATCGACTTGATGGCAACTGGTTTATTCCAATATACCATTTGTGATCACTCAATGAATGTGAGACAGACTTGTCATGTGTCCAACTTTGTACACATTTGTCAATTGTGTGAGTTACCTGTAAACTAAAAATCAGGTCTTTGGTATCTAAGATGCCAAAGCAACACTCACCATCGATTCTATCCACCATGACTGTGTGGCAAATTGCAAGCAAGAAAAAGAACTGTCGCACTTCAGGCTCGTTTCCCGACTGGATTTGCTCAATAAGATAATGGTCATAAAATGCAAACTTCCCATCAGCAAATGTATTCCAGCTAAAATCAACTGGCTGAAAGAAATGGAGAAGGAAAAGGAAACATGATCGATAAAAACAATTTTGGCTTACTACTTGACCAAGGGATTAATGATGACACTAAGAAATACACAAGAATAAGGGATGTTATTGGTAAATGCTGTATAACATATACAATTTTGGAACAGCAGCAGTAACAACCAAAAAATAGGTGAGTGGTTACATAGGTAGATATGTATGCATATATGTGCATAGGAAGGTACATGTGTGTATATACATGTGCATGTATAGTTATATCCGTAGGGATATGCATATACATGTTTGTGTGTGCTGCACATATATTCATGTATATAATTAAGCACACAGGGGGCACAGTCACAGATATTTCTTAGATAACCAAATACCTCACAGGATTGGTTTCCTGGATTTGAAGGCTTAGGACAATAGTCTTGTGGAGCAACTTGGTCGGTTGGTACAATATAGTCCATAGAGTTTATGTTCTACATCCTAGTTTGGTGAGTAGTATCTGAGGCTGTAAAAGCTTTTGAGTGGCCATCTAAGATACAACTATTGGTCTCTACTCATTTGGAACAAAAGAGAAAGAAAGAAATCAAAGACTCAAAGAAGAAACTAGTCTACAGGACTAATAGTCTACATGAACCACAGCCTCATGTATCCTGAGACCAGAACTAGATGGTTTGGTTACCACTACTGACCATTCTAAGCAGGGACACAATAGATGGTTCCAGATAGAATGAGAGAAAACTGTAGAACAAAACTCAAATTCTCAAAAAAAGGGCCAGACTTACTGGACCGGTAGAGACTAGAGGAACCCCTGAGACTATCACCCTGAGACACCCTTTAACATTTGAACTGAAACCGCTCCCAGAGGTCACTGTTGAGCTAAATAATAAATTGACTCATAAAATAAACAGTATCACCTATGAG
>NW_004443999.1:7858116-7898832 GCF_000243295.1 Trichechus manatus latirostris
AAAAAATCATCTATGTGAGGCCAAATGGTCAACATTTACCCTAAAGCAAAGACGAGAAGGTCGGGGTAGGGGGGCAGGGAAACTAGATTAATGGAAATGGAACAACCAGAACAGAAATAATGAAAATGTTGACACAATGTGGAAAATGTAACCAATGTCACTGAACAATATGTATAGAAATTATTAAACGAGGACCTAATCTGCTATGTGAACTTCCACCAAAAGCACAATAAAATAGTAAAAAAAAAAAAAAAAAAAAACCAAAAAAACTAAACATTTTTGGCTTAACAAATGACATAACTTTTCTTTGAAGCCAAGTTCTTAATTATGCAAAAATCACATTAGGATTTTAGCACATTCTTGACTTAAATGCCAAGATGCTCACATCTGTCTTGAAACAAAAAGGCACCCTGACAATGGATATTGGTGATGGTTGCACAACATGATTGATGTAATTCGTTTCATGGAATTGTACAAGTGAAAAATGTTGAATTTGCAAATGTTGGGTTATTTATATTTTTACAAAAATTAAAAAAAAAAAAAAGTCACCCTGAACAATTCCTCAAGTTAAAAAGACTCACCTCTATTTTGCTGTGATTGTGTTGAGAAGCATCCCTGTGGTCTCCTGAGAAAGAAACAGGACAAAACAAATTGAGTCCCCCACCTGTATCCAGGTGTCACTGCCTCACCTTGCTTTGCTTACATGTTAGTGGTGTTTATGGGGGTCTCATAGTCTGCTTTTATATGGCCCTTAATCCACCCAGAGGCACCTCGGAAAAAAGGCCTGGCAAACTACTTGTGAAAAATCAGCCATTGAAAACCCTATAAAGCATAGTTCCACTCTGACACACCTGGGGTGCCATGAGTTAGAATCAACTCAACAGCAACCAGTTCAGTTTTGTTTTTTGTTTTTTTTCTGAGCTAAGAATAGTTTTTACATTTTCCAAGGAATGTAAGAAAACAAAACAGAGGAGAATATTTGACAGAGACCATATGTGGCCTGCAAACCCAAAACATTTACTGTCTGCCTCTTCACCGAAAAAGTCTGCCGACCCTTGGTTTTGATACTCAAATACTGGAGCCTGGGTCCTTCAAACTGCAATCTCCCCTGGGGCCAGAATTATGTCCTACAAAACGCTTGGCCACCCCCGACTCAGAAGCGATGGTCATCGTATACATGGGAAATGCCTCCTCAATCTTAGAGGGGGGTCACAACTTCCTCACAGATTAAAGAGGGGGTACCTGTCCACACCTCCCGCAACACCTCCTGCAGATGCTCATTACTTGAAAATGCTTTCATAGTATAAAGTTTTCTCCACGTGGAAAAACATATGTGTGTGTCTATTTCTGACCACTGGCCTCTCCCATGCAGGTGTTCCCAACACTGCCCATGACACTGTGCGCTCCTCGGCCAGGAGTGCCCACCAGCAGCACTGAGTGAGCACTATGGGCCCATGTATGTGAAGAGCCTTGCACACAGAAAGCAGCCCCCACGCACCTGGGCAGCGAGTAATGGGTTGTTGTTAGCTGCCGTCAAGTTGGCCCCAGACTCATGACGACTCTATGCACGATGGAATGAAACACTGCGTGGTCCTGTGCTAACCCCATGATCGACTGTAGATTGGACTGTTGTGATCCATAGGGTTTGCACTGGCTGATTTTTGTAAGCAGACTGCCAGGCCTTTCTTCCTAGTCTGTCTTCATCTGGAAGCTCCACTGAAAACTGTTCAGCAACATCCAAGCTGACAGTTGAGTGGTACCATGGAACCTGAATCTCCAGCATGGAAGGCAAGAATTCTACCACTGAGCCACCACTGTCCCCAGTAACGTTAGGCTTACACTCACCATATATTTGCCCATTGATGCAGCACTTTTTAAAGGTCATGATATTTTGAGTCAGTGTTCCTGTCTTATCAGAGAAGATGTAATGGATCTGCCCCAGCTGCTCGTTCAGTGTGGTGGTTCGGGCCTTTGCAGGCGTGTCCTTCTCAGCATAGTACATCTGTAGGTCCCAGTTTATGAAGTAGCTCTGCCCAAGACGAATCACTTCCACGCTAGGAGATAAGAGATTACTTTTGACAGCATGCTCAGATACAATCTGCAGGGAGTGGATTTTAGCCTGAGCTTACAGGAACCAGCTGCTTATCTATAAGGAAACAAGTAGCCTTGGGGTGGCTCCGGGCCCAGCCTCCAGGGTTCTCCTGACCAAGCAGGTCTTCCTCCAGCTTCCTCAACAAACTAATCTAGGTGAGTCGTTTCCCTCCAAGTGCCTTGATCCATGCACTTTCCCCCTCACTCCTGAGCACAACGGGCCACACACTCAGAGCCCGTGTCCAGCCCACGTACCCAGGGGAGCGGACAACACAGTCAACTGCAGACCAGCACTGTGGGAGGCAGTGATCCTCTTCTTGCTTCTCTCGTTCCCCTTCGCACCTGAGGCACCTGTAGTGGCCATGCTCACCTTTGCCCCCGACTGTAAGGCAAAGGAAAGGAGGGTCTACTCTGTTACAGACCCTTGTGTGCCCTCAAGTGAGGCAAACTGCTATGGGTGAATGACTTCTGAATCATGATTTCACACTATGAAAAGGTGTATTTTCCCCCTGAATTCTTATAAGGTTACAGAATGTGCAAAGTAAGATGTTCTGAAAAGATAATCTCAATTTCAAAAGTTTAAAGGATTAAATACATCTCAGCTACAAGGAAGCTGCTTACATATCCAACAACTGTCAAATGGGCAAAGAACATCTTTATGACAAATTGAACAGATGGAAAAATAACTCTCTCCCTCCCTTCCTTCTTTTAATAAATATTTCCTGAGTGCCTACTATGTGCCAGATACTGTTCTAGGTGCTGGAGACATAGCAATACACAAAACAGAAAATCTCTACTCTTAGCTAAATAGCAGGTTAGCTCATAAAGTAATGAACATCACCCTTGAGTACTGCATTCTTTTAAAAAAAAAAAACCACCAACATGAAACTAATGGACAACAAATACTCTAAAGCATGGACGAGGTTAGGTGGCTGTGAGACTAGATTAATGGGAACAAAACAACTAGAACGGAAGTAATGAGAATTTGGATACAACGTGAAGAATGTAACCCATATCACTGAACAAAATGTACAGAAATTGTTGAATGGGAACCTGTTTTGCTGTGTACACGTCCATTAAAAATATAATAAAATATTATTTAAAACAAAATATTTGCTCTTAAGGAGGTTACCTTCTAGTGGGGAGGAGACAAGCAAACCAGTAAATATCTACTATATCAGCAGGTGAAAGTCCTCTGAAGAAAAACAAAGCAGGGTAAAGGGACACGAAGACAGGCAGGGAAGGAAAGTGATATTTAAGATAGGGTTGTAGTGTGGTGAATTGCTTTTATATGGTCTTTCTAGCTGTGGTCTTATAACTCCACAAAATGATCGTCTGGGGCTATGCAAATAAGGTGCGTAAACTCTTGCAGGGATTGGACAGTTTGCTATGCCTACCTAGGGAATTGATCAGTTTTACCATCCTGCGGGGCTTAAGAGGACCACTCCTACAGAGGTTGAAGGAGGCCTCACTACCATCAAGAAGAGCCTGGAGCAGAGTGCGACCTTTGGACCAAGGACCTGGTGTCCCCTGCACTGAGAACCTCTTAGACAGAGAAGAAAGAGAGAACACTGAAGACGGTGAGAGACGGCGGTGGTGAGCCTACCCTGCCCGCTGAGCCAGAGCTGAGTGTCTTTGGGCAGGAGGCATGCTGGCAGAGCAAAAAGAACAGTAACACTTGCCTGTGCATGGCAGAGGCCTGAGCAGGCCCTGTACTGGGGTTGCACACCTCCACCTCCCCCAGAGGCACTGGGAGCCCAGGTAGCATGGCGGCAAGAGAGCCCACCAGGCCCAGGTAGTGTGGTGCGAGCCAGTGACAGAAGCTTAGAAGAGTCTGGTGGTAGAGACTCAGGAAATCTTGTGCAAGGTTCTTCCCACCAGAGGCCCAGTGGCAAAGCAGAAGCCTCGGGCAGGGTGGTGGTAGCTGGAGGCAGCAGTAACATGGACATGGCATCTGACCTGAACCTCAGCCTGTCCAGCTACATAAAATTGACATGGGTAATGTAGGGAAGGGTAAGTGTTTCCCCTTTGGGAATCTGTTATGGTTTAATGTTTGCTTTCTATAAATAATGATAATGGCTTTCACTTTGCCAGTCACAGAATGGTTGCTTCCAGTGGGTGTATGTGTCTCATTCCCAGCAATCTCATGGCTGCCTGGACGTTTGAGGCACAGCCTGTCTGCGTGTGCAATGCAGATAGACAGACATGTACACACAAGGGTGGAGAGGAAAGGCCATCAGAATAAAGTAATATTTGAGCAGAGATCTGAAGAATATAAAAGAGTGACTGCTGTGGGTTGAACTGTGTCTTTCAAGAACACATGCTCAAGTTCGAACCCCCGGGGTATCTGCGAATGTGACCCTGTTTGGAAACAGGGTCTTTACATACGCAATCAAGTTAAGATGAGGTCATACTGGGTTAGGTGGGACCTATTCAATGACTGTGGTCTTTATCTGACAGAGAAATCTGGACACAGAGATATAGAGGAGAGACAGGGAGAACGTCATGTGACAATGAAGGCACAGATTTGAGTGATGTGTCCACAAACCAAGGAATGCCTAGGATGCCAGCAACTACCAGAAGCTAGGAGAGAGTCATGGAACAATTATCCTTCAGACCTCCAGAACTGAGAGAATAAATAAACAGTTTGTGGTAATTTGTTAAGGTAGCCCCAGGAAACAAATACTGGGATATTTGTTCCAGGCCGAGCTAAGAGCAGGCACAAAGGCCCTGTGGCAGGCACTGGCACAAGTAAGGCATATCTAGGAGGCTAGAGTGGTCGGAGTCCAGGGAGGTGGGCGGAGGTGCAGCAGGTAAGGTCGGGGGTCGGGGAGGGCAGAGCACCAGGTCACATGGGGCCCTGTCTGGTACAGTGCGGCCCCCATGTGTTTATTCTGAATGAGATGGAAAGCTGTTACAGGGTTGAGGACAATGCAGTGACGCTATCTGACTGAAATCACCTGATCTGACTTCGGTTTTACAAGGACCTTCGTTTCCGAGAATAATAAATTCATATTAGTTTAAAAAAAAGAATCATGTTAAACACAGGGCATGACTTGTTCTTTAACCAAATATTACAGATACAATTTATTTTATAACATATATTTATAGTTTGACATAATAACCTGTAGTAATAGTTTCCTTAACAAAGGTAACACGGGTCTCAGTTATTTTTAAAAGTAGCTGCAAACAGATGGCTGCCCCAGAACTTCACTTCATGTTAAAAGAGTAATAATAATTACATGTAATAAAATTAAAAATAAAACAAATACACAGGTAATAAAATTCAAATAAAATAAATGCTTCTAATTAAAGGCGTGCATGTGATCCTATATGCCTCTGGGCTGTTATTTATGGAACTAAGAACAAAGTCTGGCTGCTGAGTATAATCCAGGCACACTCCTTTCCCAAGGGTCTAAAATCTAGTAACAGTGAACTTGGCTATTAAAGAAAAGTTAAAAAGAAAGAAAGAAATATCACCAAAGAAGGCAATTACTATTTGCCACAGATACGACCCTGACATTTTTGCTGCGGTTGTTGTTGAGATAAGAAACAGAAAATTTTGAGTCACTGAAGGAGGACAGCAAGAGTTTCATTCCTGTTATGAGGCAGTAAGCAGCCAGGAAGCCACTGAGTTTTAGGAGCAATGGTGTAGCAGATGGTAATAAGGAAGACTCAGATAAGAAGTTAGGAAGGCTCCTAAAAAGGAAAAAAACACTGAATTTTTCCATGGCGTTCTAAATTTTCACGTTCTCCCAGGCTCGTTTTTTAGTTGTTAAATATTTTATTGTGTTTTTGGTGAAAGTTTACACAGCAAATTAGGTTCTCATTTCACAATTTCTATACATATTGTTCAGTGACATTGGATACATTTTTCACAATATACCAGCTTTCTCATTATTTTTCCATTCTGGTTGTTCAGTTTCCCTTAACCTAGGTTCCCTGTCCCCCTTTACCTTCTTGTCTTCGGTCTATGGAAAATGTTTACTGTTTGGTTTCATTTAGATGATTATTTAGAGGAGCACAGTACTCCTGGGTGATATTATTTACTTTACGGGCCAATTTGTCATTTGGCTGAAAGGTGACCGACCTCTGGGAGTGGTTTGAGTTCCAAGTTTAAAGAGTGTTCCAGGGTGAAAATCTTGGGGGTTCATCTAGTCTCTACTGGTCCAGTAAGTCTGGTCTTTTCTTTTAGGAATTTAAGTTTTGTTCTACATTTTTCTCCAATTCTATCTGGGACCATCTATTGAGTCCCTGCTAGGAACTGTTGGTAGTGGTAGCCGAACACTGTCTAGTTCTTCTGGTCTCAAGGTAAGTGGGGCCATTGTTTGTGTAGACTATTAGTTCTGCAGATTAGTTTCTTGTTTGCATCTTTGGTTTCCTTCTTTCTCTTTTGTTCCGGATGAGCAGAGACCAATAGTTGTATCTTAGATGGTCATTCCCAAGGTTTTAAGACCCCAGACACTACTCACCAAACTAGGACTGTAGAACATTGTCTTTATGAACTGTATTGAGCCAACTGACTAATTTGCCCCAGGAGACAATGGTCCTAAGCCCTCAAACCCAGTAAACCAATCCCATGAGGTGTTTGGTTATGTCTAGTAAGTATCCATAACTGTGACCCCTACGTGCTTTATTTTATTTTCAGGTTCTTTTTGAAGCATGGGCTTTGGAGCTCACCCAAGAAGGAATCCTACCACCAAATGGCAATGGGAGTAGCGTCTAATCTTTGAACTTCAGTCACCTTATCTGTAAAGTGGATGAGATATAAGTGCTGTGCCTGGCAGAGTAGACACTCAATCATTAATCTCCTTCTCCTGTATCATCTTTAATCCTAAAATGACAGCCCTTGTGTTGTCATTGTTCCTTATGACCTTTGAAACAATTATTGCTATAAATAATAGTGCGAAATTGGGAACACACACTACCTTCTTCCCCTAAGACAAAAGACCAAAGTGGAACAGCCTTACCTGACATATAGAGAGATAGGCACCAAGGTGTTAAGAACAATGATGTAGCCCCAGAAATTTAGGAATCCACGGTAGGAGGGGGTAGAGTCTTCTCCATCATAGAGGTACCAAGAATAATTGCCAACTTGTGCTTCCCAGTAAGCATGGCCAATGGCCAGACCAGCAGAAAGCAGAATAAGAACAACAAAGATCTAGAAGACACAAAATGTTTAAATGTATTTCAGAGATGGAGATCATTTCAATTATGCTCCTGGGAAACAAACAGCAGGAAAATCAGCCCTACATTGACTTTAGGGGCCCAGCACACTAACTAATCTAGGGCTCCCTGGTTTTCTAACTGGTCACCCCAGCCACCAAATACCTGACCACTCAAGCACCTTACAACTGCAACGTCCCTTCCCAAGGGGATTCTCCTAGCAGAAGTGTGGCATTTCTGAGAACAAGTAAAGGAATTCCCCCTCCAAACCCCCACCACGGCTTTGCGCTTCCAATCCTTTTCCTACTCAGCCTAAAAACGTAAGTTTTCTTTGCATCAGAAAACCATGCAACAAAATTTGAGCACAGGCAGCAGTCTAGCTCTCATCCAGCGAAACAGAAGATAAATACCGTGTAGACCACGTAGTTCATCAAATAATCAATTTTAGTTCTTTTAAATCTGGTTTTCCCACTATTCTTCATAATTTTAGTGTCAGCACCTACAAATGGAAAATTCAATGCGATCAACAACTAAAAAACTCAATTCACAGCGTGTCGATAAATTGCACTTCCTTTGGTTTCAATGGAATTGTTGTTGGGTGCTGCTGAATCGATTTTTGACTCATTGTGACCCCATGTGACAGAGTAAAACTGTCCCACAGGGTTTTCTAGGCTGTAATCTTTATGGGAGCAGACTGCCAGTTTCTCCCCTGGAGCCACTGGGTGGGTCTGAACTGCTGACCTTTTGGTTAGCAGCCAAGTGCTTAACTGTTAAACTACCAGGGCTCCTTTAGAATGAGACAGAAAAGCAATCACCTCCAAAAATCCTTAAAGCTTATTTCAGATCAATTCCCTAAGAAACTCTGAAAGTACCTGCAAAAATGACCAATCCATGGCAGACATCAGTATTCCTAATGACACAGCCACGCAATAAAATTTTATCAGCATCCAAAGGAAAACTTTTGTTTTTCCAAAACAGCGTTCCTGTAAACTTATCTAGTCGGTTATTGGGTTCTTCACATTCAATAAAACCTTAAAAAAAAAGATGTGATTCACATAATTAATCACGCATGAAAGATTTTCTGGTTTTAGTCAATATGTACTGAAACACGCAACTAAAATTTAAAACAAATTAAGACATATTGGTACAGACCATCAAATGTTGCCAATGTGTTTTCTTTTTGGAGATACTGATCCGTTATTTCAAGTGCCATTTTGAACTTTAAATTGGTTTCTCTAAAGAGAGGAAAACAACAAAATAATTAAATTAACAAATTTTAGCATTACAAAGGGAATATAAAGAAAATCGCATGAAGTAAGATTAGGCATCCTTGGAAGTGAAAGCTAAATAATTAGCTTTTTCTACTTCCAAGCTCTCTGTTCACCATGGAACTTTGGGATTGGAGAAGATGATCCCCTGAACTAGAAAAAAAACTTCCCAACCTGGGAAAAGTTGGTCCCCTTTCCTGTTTGGGCCAATATAATTAAGACAGAGGTACCTACAATCTCCCCTACAACTTTCTACTCATCAACCTAATTTCTTATCACCAGGCTGCATGATCAAACTACTGCTTAAAAACTTAACTTTTAATATTTAATCAAACTAAGAAGTTTATACAAAGCATATCTGTTACAGAAATTGTGTTTAGACTCTGTTAAAACAGTGAATATTATTGTTCTGCAGAGTAAATATATTGATCACATGCTTTTGATAGGTAATTTTATTCGGGAGAGAGGAGGTAGCTGTATCCCAGCAGTTCACATGGACCACCTGCGGTATAAGGTAAGGGACGCTTGTGTGGACGCACAGGGTCAGACAGGGGACATGTGCTCTGGGAGCAATGTTGCCTCCTCCAATGGACCTTTCAAAAGCTCCACAAAACAAGACTTACAAATTTACATGTATTAAGAAGCTGACTAGCGGTTAGCAGCCAAGTGTTTAACCATTGCACCACCAGGGCTCCTTTATCCTTAAAACTTATTTTAGATCAATTCCTCAAGAAACTCTGACAGTACCTGAGACCCCCTTCTGTTGGTTCTGACGGGGCATGTTAGCAATTTTATAGCTTTGTAAAGCTTTCGTATCTCCCTCATGGGAATAATAACTGTTTTATATTTAAGACTGGACGATCAACTCATTGATTTATAGAGCAAAGACAGGCCTAGTTTTCAAAGAACGTCAGCTCTCCATGATGAAGATTATGCATGTCTAGGGTGTGAGAAAAAGAGGCTTAATGCTAGAGGGGTAAGCACACACATTAGTCCTGAGAGGTAGCCCAGGGGAACAGCATCCCGATTCGGCCACTTCCTGTGTAACCGACCTGTGCCTCAGTTTCCTCATCTGTAAAATGGAGGTAATACTACTCGTCTCATGGGTTATTGAGAAGATTAAATAAGTCAAAACACAGAAAGTGACTGCGACCCAGTAAGCCCTTGATAAATATATTACAAACTGGGCAGATCCAGAACTTTATCCTCGTTCAGTGGCTAGATAATAACCAAAACCAACAAACTCAAAATTGCCCACCGACAAAGATTTTTAAAACCTGTTCTTTTCTCTGAAACAGATGATAATAGTAAAAGTCATTTATGTTTGTCTGGACACTGCTCAGCAGTTTATAAAGGGCTCAGGCATACATTCTTACGTTTGATCCTTTCACCTTCCCTGGGGAAAGGAGGTATTGAGAGCTCCACTTCATAGATGGAAAAAGAGAGGTTGGTCTATTAGGAATAGCCAGCAAGTGGCAAAGGCAAGACGGGAAGTGGCTTCATCCAGGCTGCACAGATTTCAATAATCAACGTGACTTCAAAGGTCAGGTATACAACAGGCCCACGTAAGACATGCTTACCCATCTAGTTCGGCGGTTTCCACATAGCAGAGGCTGTTAGGTTCCGAGCTGGAGAGCAGGAGAATATCAGCCTGTTCAAAACAAAGCACACCACTAACAAGAGACCCTCCCAAGGGGAAACTGAGTGCCAGGGCACTGGGGAGAACAAGGAACGAGAGAAGCAGTGCTTGCTCACTTACTGGAATAAAATCATTTTTTTTCAGACGAATGACATCTCCAACTTGAATGTCTTTCCACTTGGCAACTTTGAACCTAAGGATGAAAAATAATCAATGTTGATTGGCTTCTAAACGTCACTGGCAAGGGGCTTAGAATTATTCTTTCTGCATGCCAAAGATTCTGGGAAACATGGAGATTGCAGGGAAACATTTGTTAAAAGTTCAGCCATTTAATGATGTAGCCACATTAAGTGGTTGTGAGAATCCTATTATTGTCGAAAGGACGAAACAATGACAGTGATGACTTTGGTGTTAATAAGAATACCACCACTATGTAAAAAATGGAGCTTTATAGTTTATAAAGCACTTGATAAATGTCATGGATTGAATTATGTCCCCCCAAAAATGTGTGTATCAATTTGGCTGGGCCATGATTCCCAGTATTGTGTGGTTGTCCTCCATTTTGTGATTGTAATTTTATGTTAAAGAGGATTAGGGTGGGATTGTAACACCCTTACCCAGGTCACACCCCTGATCCAATGTAAGGGGAGTTTCCCTGGGGTGTGGCCTGCATCACCTTTTACCTATCAAGAGATAAAAGGAAAGGGAAGCAAGCAGAGAGTGGGGACCTCATACCACCAGAAAGGCAGTGCCGGGAGTAGAGCGTGTCCTTTGGACCTGAGGTTCCTACGCTGAGATGCTCCCGGACCAAGGGAAGACTGAGGACAAGGACCTTCCTCCAAAGCTGACAGAGGAAGCCTTCCCTTTGAGCTGATGCCCTGAATTTGGACTTGTAGCCTACTAGGCTGTGAGAGAATAAATTTCTCTTTGTTGAAGTCATCCACTTGTGGTATTTCCATTAGAGCAGCACTAGATGACTAAGACAATAAAGCATGCTCCTTTTGCCACTTGATCACCACAATTACATAAAAAGGAGGTATACTGGTCATTTTCTACCTGCCCCTCCCCAGGCCCATTCTCCACCTTGTTCTGCCCTGTTCTCTGGGAGGCTGGCCCCTCGGGTTGGCCTCGCTTGGCTCCCTTACCCCTGGGCTCTGCTCAGGTTCAGCCAAGGGGAGGCACTGAGAGCAAGCTGGAAGGAGGGAGGAGAGTGATGGTGATGTTCTTCCACACTTTCCCTTCTAAGGCTGCATTTCTGGCCACGGCTGCCCTCCTCCACAGCTCTGGTAGTCTTTCCTCCATTTCCTCCCACTGTCCTTTAAGGCCATTAAGGTGGCAATGGCTTCCAGCTGTTGCTAACTTCTGAGCACACAGCATCCTGTGTTGGCTGCTGCCCACACCTCTACGCAATGTCCTGTCTTTAAAGTCTCTTCATGTAAGCAGTGCAAGTTAGATTCTGCTTCCTGTCAAGATTCTGCTAACACATGTGGGCAGGCAGTACCATCTCATATTGTACTTGATCCATGTCATAGAGCTTTGAAGCTATAGAACTGTTCATTAAAGCTCTGCTTACTCATTCAAAAAATATATCAAGCACCTTTGTGGCATTCTTCCATCCCACTGTTCTTTCCATCCTACGTCAACGTAATGAAGGGTTCATCAGGGGCTTTTTACATGTGTGGAAGGGAGATACATCCATGCCACCCTCTGTGGTTTTGTTCATATTCTGCACTCCCTCTCCCCATTCTCCTCCATCTGGGCTATCCATCACTTGCTCAGTCTTGGTCACAGGATACGAATGCATGATAGCTCCCCCAGGGGCCACCCTGAGTCCTCATGGAGGTTTAGAGCTTGCCCCTTCTCCAAGTTCACCTAGCCAGAATCCACAATGACAATGAATGATCTATAGAAAGGTCCCGTGAGATCCCTATGGCTTCTTCATCACATCTGGGCAATGTTCACTGTAGATCGCTGGTACTGCAAGAAGGGCTTCCCAGCCCTCTGATGCTCAGCATCTCAGGAAGCCCGCCTTCCACTGCACATGCTCTGCTGTTGTCTACTTCTGAGCTGGAAGGCAGGTTCCACATTCTGAACTGTTGATAGTTTTAATATTCTACCTTGCAAAGCCTGTTCATCATTTACACAGTGGATCCTGCCAATGTTCTTTTGACCCTTCAATCAAGGAAGGATGTTTTTCCAATAACAGAGCAGTTGTGTTCTGCCAGACAAGAAGAGAGTGTTTGAAGGGTAGAACTCCTTTGCTTTTAAACAAGCTTCCCAATAACTATCATTTCAGTCTTCTTTATTAGGTAGTTTATAGGATAGGAAAGTCAAGAAAGACACTTGGCTCAAAATCCAAGTCAAAGTTCTTCTCCGTCAAGTAGACAAGAGAGATACCTATGATATCTTTTTAGGTTAAACAAGCAAGTGCAGAACAGTATGCATATCATGATTTCATTTTTTGTGTGTATAAAAAAAGACCACATATGCATATAGAAAAAAGTCTGAAGACTATAGATTAATCTGTTAGCAGTGGTTACCTCTGGAGACTGAATTTGGAAATATGGGTATAAAAACGGAAATTTTTCTACTTTATATATTCTCTGTTGTATGTGTCATTTTTATAACAAATCTAATAAGAATGTTGATAAAATATAGAATGAAATAAAGATTACTATCTTCAGTATTAAATTCCATAGAAAAACATTCATTTAAATTTCTAACAAACCAGTGTTTTCAAGTTTTAAAATATAGTACTCTGCTTTAAAGGTGATCATGTATAGAAAAGATACCCCTAATAGACATTATGAACCTACCACAACTAATAACCTTAATTTTTTTGGAGGTAAAAATTCAATTGCTATGTTTTGCCTCCAATTAATTTATGAAAAAAAAAGTGATCTGGAGATTTAAAATACATTTAAAATATATGCTTATGCCCTTATTTCCTCAATTTTACTAGAATTTAGTAAAGTTGGCTTACCTTTCAGTAAATGGAATTATAGTATTTTACATTCCAATATGTGAAATTATAAATTTGCAAGTGGGTTTCAAATTACACACGAACATATTAGTGTCTTCTTATCATATTTCTTTTGGAATATTAGAGGCAGTTCCTGTGGGACTCTTGCACTGGATATAACAGTTCTCCATGATGAGGTCCTTGCTGCCCTGTCCCACTGATGCCCAAGTCCTCACATAGGCTTGGCTCCATGGTGGGAGCTTCTGGGGCTACAGCCCTGCCAGATACGTGTCCACCATCCCCAGATTCAAGGCAACTCTAGGCTACTACTTACCAGTGTAGTTTTATCCGTATTGTGGGCTTACAGCATTTTGTGGGCTAGCTATGAATCTCACCATGGTCATAACATTGATGCTAAGTGACTTGAAAGCTAACATTTAGAACACAGTCCATTTTGTGTGTGTGTGTGTGTGTGTGTGTGTGTGTGTGTGGAGAAAAGGCTGTCCTAAAATATTTATGGATTGCTGCAGTCTATTTCAAAATAGACACAGCTAACATATGGCCGTAAATCAGGTGATTTTCCTCAGTGTTGACACTCAAAAAGTCTTTGAATTGTGCCTTAGTCACTATTTTAACACTTGAAGCTGCAGTTCTGCCTTGAGGCTCTTGCTCAAAAAAACAAATCATTACTGAGCGCTGAATTGGTACTTTGGTCACAGCTGATTACATTAACTTAACAAACATTTATTGAACACTTTCCGTGTGTTGGAGGCTCTGGTGGACACAAAAATAAACACCGTCAGATGGTATCCTGGAGAAACTTAGAGTCTAGGAGAGAAGATGAGATACCTACACAAATAATTCTAATAAAATTCAGATTATAAGATGAAAAGAAAATGCTCTGAAAATACAGAGAAGGGAGAAATCACTTTAGCTGGAGAACTGGGTAAGATGTCAAGACATTTGAGCACAGACCTGAATGGGCAGCTTTGGGAACAGGAGAGATGGGATGAAGGAGGATGAAGGGAAGGGATGAAGGAAGATGAAGAGATGGGATGAAGGAAGATGAAGGAGTTGTCCTAACATAGGGTGTGCTGATAACTCAGAGTGACCACCCACAATCAATTTGGGTAGAGCCACCAGGCTACAAAGGGGATACAATGCCTTTGTAAGTTAAGAGAGGTCTTTACAATTAAAAATGTTCATATACTGATAGACTTCAAGTTCAAATCATTATCTCTAAATATGTTTCTAGGCATATTCATACATTACATTCTTGTGACTAATTGACCCATCACTTGTCATCAGTTTGTTATACTGTGCTGGCTTGTGTGGTGCTATGATGCTGGAAGCTATGCCACCAATATTTCAAATACCAGCAGGGTCACCCATGGTGGATAGGCTTCAGTGGAGCTTCCACAGTAAGAAAGACTAGGAAGAAAGGCCTGGTGATCTATTACTAAAAATTAGCCTATGAAAACCCTATAAATCACAACAGAAGAGTGTCTGATATAGTGCTGAAAGATGAGCCCCCGGGTTGGAAGTCATTCAAAATACACAGTGGCTACAACAGTGGACTCAAGCATACCAATGTATGATTGTGAAGACGGTGCAGGACCAAGCAACGTTTTGTTCTGTTGTACACAGGGTCCCCATAAGCTGGAGTTAACTCAACGGCAACTAACAACAATAACAAAGTGTCAAAAAGACAAAGGCACAGTACCTGCCATCCCTGATGACTTCACATGTCCTATTGTTTACTTCTTTATCCATTTTATGACGAGTCTTTAAAAGGGAGACGGGCAAATGTTATTTCAATAATCTCAGAACATAAGGCATTAATGACAAACCAGAATAAGCTCAAAGCAGTCAGCAGAAAGCTAGCATTAAAAGACCCTTACCACATCATCTGCCAGGTCTTTGATTGCAGTAACGCCCAGCACCAAGAGAAGAGGCACGAGAGTGGTGTACCAGGCCAGGGTAGTGATTTGAGGAATTGTCTTAACAAAAAAAAAAGAAAGAAAGAAAGCGTACATATGTGTTCAAGAAGGCGTATGTAATGTACACATAACTGATTGCTAGCCTAAGTCTACTCTCCATTGTCATGTAAGTCTATGTCCTGCAGGGCTTGTAGGAAAAGCCATCCACAAAGCTAGCCAACCTCCCTCAGATGGCTCTCTCCAGCTTCCAGGCACCTGGAGCAGAGCCTGGGCCTGTGGCTCCTGAAATTTTCTCATCGTGACCTTAGCTGGACACTGATATGACTCTGTAACATGATACCTAAAAGGAAACTGCAATAATTTTTTTTTTTGAAGTCTTCATCCTTGTTCTCTGACATGGGAGTCTCTTTTTAAAATTTTTATTTTACTGAGGTCAATCTATATCTAACAAAATTTGCCATTTTAAATATTTTTAAGTGTACAGTTCAGTGGCATTAGTTTCAACTACCACCAAAACTTTTTCATCACCTCAAACAGCAACTCAGTCCCCTTTCAGCAATAACTCCCCACTCCTTCCAGCACCAGGTAACCTTAATCTGCTTTCTATCTCTAAGAATTTTTCTATTCTAGATACTTCATATAAGTGGAATCATACAATACATGGAACTCACTTTTCCCTTGCTAAAAGGAGGTGAGAGAAAACATAGCCCACTTACCACACAACAGCACCTTACAACTTGGAGTGTTTATCTCTACACAAGCCTACCTAAAATATCCGCCTGGATAGCAGGACCATCCTTTACTATTAAGGCAGCAAGCTTTATATTCTACTAAATCCGTTGAGTATCCATTTCTCTCTTGTATCTTCTTCTTTTCTCTCCTCTCTACTCCATGTGTCCCCAGTCCCAACCCAGATATACACTCTACCATTTTCAAAGTGGGTTTAGTAGCTGGGGCAGGCAGGATCATTTTCCAAATCCAATGTTTGATAGAATCGGGTAAAACACAGTGGCTACATTATCCTTTGTAAACTGCACATCAGTTGCTAAAGGTTGATTCTCTGAGTGCTAACTAGAGTGTGCGGAGTTCTCTTGATTGTAACTATTCCTAAACGGATGGATGTGCTACAGAATAAAATTAACGCTCTCCAGATATGTGAATATTCGGCCAAATTAAGGGAAAACAAAAAACTCAGACAAAAAGTAGGCCTTTTCCAATGTAAAAACCAGTTCACAAAAGTATTTTTTGATATATTTGACCAAAATATTAATAAAAATCAATATTATTCTTGAGGAGCTAGGCATCTAACTACAAAAAATAAAGGGCAAGCATAGAAAAGAAGTTTAAATGGTATAAATAACTGTACAAAGTAAAGATTTTAATTTTATTCACTTTAGGAAAGCTAGTTTTAACATTCATGTTAGTACAAAATACAATTTTTTAAAAATATAGAATTAGAATCATACTTCCATTTGTTCCCTTCCCCTGTTCCATTCATATTTGTTGAGCTGGTTCTGTGTATGAGGCACTGCTCCCTTACCTACAGAACCCTTATGTTAATATAAAAAGCTTTCAAATTATTCACATTATATGCTTCTGCAGCTTAAAATGTTCATGAGTCACCATAATTCAAAATGAGAACTAAAATATCAAAGGGCATTACCTGTAAGACAAGAAGGATCAGGAAATATAAATTGGCTACTCTCTTAAACTGCTCAAATAAATTCACTGGTATAAAGTCAAACACATTGTACTTGTACGTTTTAATTGCGTTACTCTGTGGGAAAAAATAAGAAAGTCAGTCTATATGATGCCACATACTTATAACAATATCTGTACATCTGCAAAAATCACTAAGTCCCATGGGCTACAGGGATACAGGGACATAATTTGTCAGTCATAAAGATATCAAGATTTCCTTTAAGTTTTTAGTTCTAACCAAGTCTCAAAATGACTACGTGGAGGCTTATGTTAGAAACAATAAACAAGATACGAATATTTCACCTCAAAAGTCTTTGGCAAATCAGACCTTGACTAAGTGAATCCTGTCAGATTCCTTGGCCCATCAGAGCCTCTTAGAAAATGGGGCAAAGGTGAATGTCAACAGAGGGAGACCCATTACCACTCTAGTACAGGCTGATGGAAGATGAGGCTGGACTTTGGCAAGTTAGAAACAGAAACACTCTTTTTTAAGGCAGTACAGGGGCTACTATGTAAGAAAGAGTATAAAAGACCTTTCCAAGGACTTCTTACATTAAGCCCACACTTAACAGGTGTTCTAAGGTGTAATAAGCAGGTGCATTACAGGTGTAATAAACAGTTTTTGAGGAGAAAATATCTTCAAAGTCTCTAAATCCATCACAGGTAGAAGAGGGGGAGATAAGTAATTAATATACATTTCAAAATCATTATTTTCAAATTTTTTATTACTTTCAAACAGAAGACTTCTGTTTCATTACTGCAATTCTTTAATAAAATATTTTTAATAGAGCTTTGTACATAGCATAGGGAAATTTCCAATCAATATTATTTTTTTTTGAAGTGGGGGGTTCAAGCCACCCCGCCCTCGGTGTAAACTTACTGTGATAAATAAAAGTGACATTCTATAGAACTAACAATAATTATTAATAGTCTAAGACCAATGGCTATCTAGAAGGCATAAGGGATGCTAGAAAAACCTGGTTTCTAGTAAGGATAATTTGGGAAATTAAAATCAACTTACTGCATATTTGCTCTTCTTAATACAAAAGAACTTTGTGTTCATAAAATGAGGTTGTTCATGGAAGCTTCGATCATTTGCTTTGACTTGCCATGTACACTCTTGAAAAAAAGAAAGAGGAAAAAAAAGTCTAATAAGCAGAAAATTAATGTATGTTGTAACTTTACCAATTGCTAACAACATTTTCTTTCTTTCTAGTTGCCACTGATCCATTTCCGACTCACTGTGACCCCACATTTGTTTTCAGTGGCTGATTTTTAGGAAGTAGATCGCCCAGCCTTTCTTCTGTGGCACCTCTGGGTGGACCTGAACCTTCAATCTTTTGGTTAGCAGCCGAGCACATTAACCTTTGGCACCACCCAGGGACTCCCTCACAGAACATCAGAATTCTAAAGAACTAATCCTCATCTAAGCACGGCTTGAACAAAAATTCAACAGCCCCTGAGGTTCACAGCCAAATTAAGTTAATTTTTTTTAACGTGTTTAGTTTGTAAAATTTATAACACATGAAATACTCAGTGAATGAAAAAAATCAAAAGAAAAGGGTATCACTGAGTAATTCAACACGCTGGAGTCCTGATCAGTGTTGTGCACTGCTTTGCTCTGATCACCAAAATCTATCATCTTTCTAAATTCATTTCACGTAACATCAGATTTACAGTACCGAATGAACTCAGCCCATTTAATTGCCAGGTCTAAATTCCAGGGAACTTGTGAACATCCTCAACTCTTTGCTGCTGGGGAGAACACTTCTCACACAACAGGTGTCCCATAAAACACTTCTACTTCCCACCCTCACTAACTCTTTCCAACCTGATTATCCATGGTGGTAGTTTTCTCCAGTCATTGAAAGATGTTGTCTCCTGGTTTACTAGAACAATTCCCAACTCTGTCAAAGCCCCTGGTGTGCACCCCTTATCACATTTCCCTCGGTCCCACCCAACAGATAACCCTGCTCCTAACTTCTGTGTTTATCATCCCCTTGTTTTTGTGTACAGGTTTACAAAACAAGCACCCCAAGCAACATGCTTGGTCTTGTTTTTGAACTATATCATGTCTATTTCTCTGTGAATGGCTTTTCTTCCCCTTCAACATTATGTGAGGTGAGATTCATTCAAGGTAACAGAACAA
The DNA here is from genome assembly GCF_000243295.1 of Trichechus manatus latirostris. NCBI lineage: Eukaryota > Metazoa > Chordata > Mammalia > Sirenia > Trichechidae > Trichechus > Trichechus manatus. The sequence goes on from NW_004443999.1 coordinate 7,877,033, forward strand.
TTGGTATTCACTGGTCCCAACTGCATATATTACTAAAGTGTTTTTGAGTTGTTCAAGAGTTTCATTTTAATTTTCCCTTCTGATGAAATTGCACTTGAGCTAGAAAAGATGCTGTGGGCATTTCCATTTGTAATGTCACGACAATTACGATAATCCAAATAAATCACAGTCAAAATGATGCAAGAGAAAATTTCAATAATGGTATTATCATTTTTAAACAAGTAATAAAGTTCAGTGTTTGCATTCATCAGTAGTAAGCATTTATTCCTTTTGCATTATTATCTATTACTTATGGAGTATGTCTTCATCTGTGACTTAATCAAGGAGAGTTTCCAGTTAATTTCAGAATTCTGACTGCAGTCAGGGAATCAGTAACCCTACGTCCGTTAAGGTCCCCTGTTTTGCTTAATTCAGACAAGCCAGCATGCAATCCAATTGAAATCTTATCCTACTTCTATGCTAAGTTTAAGCTAATTAATTCCTTCTCTTGAACATTCAATGGGCCCACTGGGACATTGAAGGCTCTGAGAAGTCCTGCAGTAAAGAAACATTGAATTTCAGTGTTAACGGAACCACACTTTTAAGTTCCAGAACATCTATTAACATGGTTTGAGAAATGTTACACTAAGGGCAACATTTTAGGACAGGCAGCAAAATAGCACGTGGGCATATTTGCCTTTTTGATCAAATCTTTTCTTTGGAATAGAGAACTTTTCTAGACATTTGGGCTCTAAAGCTAATTTATAGAAAAAGAAGGAACCTTGCCCCATTTTCTAGAAGGAAATTATTGACGAAGAAAAGAAATAGTAAATTTATCAGCAAAAAAATGCACCTTCACCATACGGCCCTTTAGTCAAAAGGTAGAGAGATAACTAACAAGGGACGGGTCTAGCAAAACCATCAAAGCAGTGTCCAGAGACGCAGTTACATGGGTCAGATGTGGCTCAGTTATGCCTCAAGTCTGACAGAAGCTTACGTCGCTAATACATTTAAATATTGCTAAATGATTTTCAGAGCCCCTGGGTGCTGCCAACAGTTTATGTGCTCAGCCGCTAAACAAAAAGTTGGAGGTTCAAGTCCACCCAGAGGCACCTCAGAAGAAAGGCCTGGTAGTCTACTAGTGAAAAACTAGCCATTGGAAACCCTACGGAGCACAGCTCTACTCTGACACGCACGGGGTTGCCATGAGTCAGAGTCGACTCCTTGGCAACCACCACCACCAGCAAAATGATCTTCAGAGCACTTCCAGAGTCATCGAGTCCTTTGACCATCACCACCTGGAAAAGCCCCAACACAAATAAATGGAAGTGAGCTTAGCTTTACCCCTCATCCATTCAGTTCTGGTTCTGAATCCTTACTTCCAGACACACTAATAACCACAAAGCTGCACTGGTTGGTGCCAACTGCAGCAAACCCACAGAGTAAAAAAGTCAAAAGTTTAACATCAAAACAAAACAAAAAAAAAATGCTGAAGAGAGAAATGGTTGTAGGACACGAAGAGACAGTCATACAAAAGGAAATTCAAATGGCTCTTAGATATATGAAAAGATACTCAAGTTCATAAAACAAAAGCAATTCAAAACTCCAGTGAGGTACTGATTTTTATCCATTATATTGGCAAAGATTACAGGGTTTGCTGACACACTGGGTGTGGCGAAACAGGCCTTCTTATGTAGCCTCTGGGTAGAGCTATTTAGGTGGCACAGTACTAGGCATAGTTTTGATACCTTGTGCATGAGGTTGCCATGAGTTGGGGGGTGACTCAGTGGCAGCTAACAACGTCATCATCATCAAAATTTAATATACACATTCACTTCTAGGAATTTATCCCCCATCTATATATACTCAAGCACAGGAGAAATGACATATTTCAGGGCTATTCAATGCAGTCCTGTTTATGAGAACTAAGAGAAACAACCTAAATGCCTACCATAAACAGCTGGTTAAACATCCACACAATAGAAGCCTATGGGGTCAGCAAAAAATTTCTACGTACTGATAGAGGAGATCTCCAAATCACACTGTTAAGGGACAAAAGCAGAGGGTGTCTACCACACTGCGCTTTCAGAAATGTGAAACAAAGAATACATAATATGAATGCACATGGGTACACATACATGTACGTAGGTGTTTATGTGCATGAGTAAACCGGTGCCATTGAGTCAATTCGACTCATAGCGACCCTCTAGGACAGAGTAAAACTGCCCCCACAGGGTTCCTGAGGCTGTAGTCTTTACAGAGGCAAACTGTCTCATCTTTCTCCTGGAGAGCCGCTGGTGGGTTCGAACTACGGACCTTTCGGTTAGCAGCCAAGTGCTTTAACCACTGTGCCACCAGGGCATCGTATGTGTATGTGTATCTATTGATATATAAGGGCCTGTACTTGTAAATATTCTTTGCACACTCAAGTGTGTGTCTGTCCCCCGGAAGGACATAAAAGAAACTGGTAAGAACAGTTGCTTTCTGGGAAAGAAAACTGCATGGCTAAGAGAGACAGAAGAGGCAGGGAGGGAGACTTTCTTTTCACTGTATACCCTGTTATGATTGGGATCCATTTGCATGTATTACCTTTTTATTAAACAGGTTTGCAATTCAATTCCTTCCCTCCATGGATTTACATATAAAGCAAATATGTAAGTTGTTTGATTTCCTTACGATTGTTATACCACTATATCTAATCTTTTTATATTGTTAGAGAGGTAGTGGGATGGTACCAAAAAAAAAGAAACCAAACCCATTGCCGTTTAGTTGATTCCAATTCATAGCAACCCCATGTGACAGAAGTAGAACTGCCCCATAGGATTTCCAAGGCTATAATCTTTATGGAAGCAGGCTGCCACATCTTTCTCCTGTGGAGCAGCTGGTGGGTTTGAGCTGCTGACCTTTCAGTTAGCAGCCAAGCACTTAACCGTTGCACCACCAGGGCTCCTTAGTGGGATGGTGGGTGGGGATAAGTCAAGACACGAGAATACAGGGAAAGATAGAGAAATCCATGCAGTCACAGAAAGGAACCACACCTACACTCAAAAATATGGTGAATCTTAAAAATAAACTTGAATGAAGCCAGACACACACATACACACAGACACAAATACATATCCTATGGTTCCATTTATACACAAAGTTCAAAAACACACAAAACTAAGCTACAGTGCATAGGGACATATACGTAGGTGGCAAAACTATAAGGAAAAGTAAGAGTTGTTAATACAGAAGCAAGGACAGATTATCTCAGTGGGAAGGGCAGAGGGAGGGTAAGTGATATGGAGGGACATGGGGTGGGGCTTCTGGGGTGCTGGCTATGTTTTGTGCTTGAGCTGGGTGGTAGTTGCACACGTGTTCACTTAATAATTCTAATCTGCTAAAGTATATATTGTTTTCTATGCACCGTTCAGTATTTTAAAATACAGGAAATGAAATGCAAATCAAAAAGCAAGCAAGAATAAGCCAAGAAGAAAGGTAAGTGATTGAAGCCAAATAGCCCAGGATGCTACGAGGGAGAATCAGCATAGATGACTGAATTTATTCTTTGTTGAATGAATGAGAGAATCAATTATCTAAGTCCTTTTAAAAGCAACAGTCATGCCAGCTTCTCAGGGGCTGTGACTTGTGCCCTGAGCAAGAGTGTGTGTGTGGTGGTGGTGGGGGTGGGGGGTAGGTACTAAGAGGAGAAGGGCACCTGGTCTGCATTCACCCCTGTGCTTCTCTCAGCAGTGACTCTACAGCCTGAGCTGTAAGTCTTTGGGTGCTTCCACTCTAACCTGAGTCCAGAACAGGCAGCCTCTCAGCTAACAGACCACGAGGTAGAACAGAAGGTGAGACTTAACAGTCATAAAATCTACCCTGCCCAGGATAGCAGGTGGAGCTCATCCTACTGATGTCATAGATTCAAGTTCTTCCATTAGGCTCAACCTCTACCCACACTCACCGTCTCCAAGGTATGTGGGTGGAGACACTGGAAGTCAACTGCAGAAATATTATTTGCAGAAGTCATTCTCAAAGTGACAGTTTCAGACCTGCAGCATCAGCCATCAGCTTCATCTGGGAACTTCTTAGAAATGCCAGTTCTCAGGCCCCATCACAGAACTACTGCATCAGAAACTCTGAGGGTGGAACTCAGCAACCTGTGTTTTCACAAGACTTCAGATGACTCTGATGTACGTTCAAGTTTCAGAACCACTGATTAAGAATAAGACAGAACTAGAATACATTTCAAAGAGAAACCCTCTACGGATCAGGCATAATCTTTGCCATCAAAGAATTTACTGTCTAGCTAGGGGAGGTATCTTAGGCTGGGTTCTCTAGAGAAGCAAAACCAGTAAAGCATATAAATATACATAGAGAGAGATTTACGTCAAGGAAATAGTTCCCATGGTTGTAGAGGCTGGAAAGTCCCAGGTCCGTGGGTCAGGCTGGAGAGTTCTCCTGACTCATAGCCACAGGGGGTGGCAAACCCAAGATCAGCAGGTCAGATAGCAGGCCTCTGGCTCACAGACTGAGGAGGCTGATGAATCCCAAGATCGGCAGGTAAGCTGCTAGCTCAAGTCCCACAAACCAGAGGTTACATAAACAGGAGCCAGCTGCAGGGTCTACAGCGAGCAAAAGCCCACGAGCCTTGCCAAAAAGTCTACCTATATTGGATGCAGGCCACACCCCCAAGGAAAATCCTTTTTTAACTGATTGGCTGCTCTAACAGATCTCATCATGGAGGTGATTACATTATATCAGATCTCATTATGGAAGTGATTACATCATTATACGGTTACTAAACTACATCATAACAACCAAACCACTGAGAATCACGGCCCTGCCAAGTTGACACACAACCTTAACCATCACAAGAGGGGTAAAGAGGGAGAGAAACCTAAAATACATACTTCTAAAACAAGGTCCTAAATGTAATGATACAGACAGCACTTAGCAGGATGGGAATTCTAAGGAGGGACAATGAGTCCAGCCAGGGTGTGGTGGTGTCAGGGGACACCTTTTTAAAAATTTTATTTACTTTGTTGTTGAGAATATACACAGCAAAACATATACCCATTCAACAGTTTCTACATGTACAATTCAGTGACTTTGATTACATTCTTCCAGTTGTGAAACTATTCTCCCCCTTTTCTGAGTTGTTCCTCCCCCATTAACATAAACTCATTGCCCCCTAAGCTTCCTATCTAATCTTTCGAGTTGCTGCTGTCAATCTGATCTCAGGGAACACTTTCTGAAGGAGAAGCACCTTGGGTTGACTCTTAAAATCTACTCCAAAACTATGCTGGGAAACTGAAAGAAGAAACGTCAGTGGAAGGGCATTTCAGGAAAATGCAACAACAGCAGCCAAAGCACAAAAGCAGGAAACAGCCTGGCTTGGGTTCCAATGTACAGACCTGGCTATTGCAGGACCTATCGCAGCTCACAAGAAGGAAGGACAGGAGACAAACCAAGAGCCGGGCAGATGGTGGGAGCCTGGTATGGCACACCAGAAGCTTGAACTTCACCTATTATCAATGGAAATCTCCCAAGGGCTTTAAGAGGGTAGTGACAAGGTCAAATCTGTGTTCTCGACGGGTCATAGTCACAGCATTGAGGAGGATGCATTTGAAGGGAGAAAGACTAGAAATGGAGAGAAGACAGATTCAAGAACTATAAGGCTGGCTGACTAAATATGGGGGCTGTCTTCGTTAACTAGTGCTGCTATAACAGAAATACCACAAGTAGATGGCTTTAACAAAGAGAAATTTATTCTCCCATAGTCTAGTAGGCTACAAGTCGAATTCAGAGCATCAGCTCCAGGGGAAGGCTTTCTCTTTCTGTTGGCTCTGGAAGAAGGTCCTTCTTGTCAATCTTCTCCTGGACTAGGAGCTTCTCTGCACAGGAATCCCAGCTCTAAAGGATGCACTCTGCTCCCAGGGCTTGTTTCTTCATAGTATGAGGTCCCTCATTCTCTGCTTGCTTCCCCTTCCTTTTATCTCTCGTAACATAAAAGGTGGTGCAAGCCAAACCCCAGGGAAACTCCCTTTACATTGGATCAGGGATGTGACCTTAGTAAGGGTGTTACAATCCCACCCTAATCCTCTTTAACGTAAAATTACAACCACAAAATGGAGGACAACCACACAGTACCAGGAATCATGGCCCAGCCAAACTGATACACACATTTTTGGGGTACATAATTCAATCTATGATAGCGGCAAAAAAGAATGAGAAATTAAAAATAAATAGCAAAGAGAAAAAAGTGACCCCAGGATTCTAGCTTGAGTGGACGGATGGATGAGCCTCAGATGAACTAAAGAACACAGGAGGGATAAGTTTGGGTGGAGGGGAGGAGGAGGCAATGCATTTTGGAGTCCACCCAGAGGCACCTTGGAAGAAAGGCCTGGCAATCTACTTCAGAAAAATCAGCCACTGAAAATCCCATGGAGCACGGTTCTACTCTGACACACATAAGTCAACTTGATGGCAATCGGTTTTATCTGCTTGACTGGGTGGTATTTGTAGCATTTAACTCTGTTGTCCGCCCCCTCCTCCCCCCCCCCACAAAAAAGAAAGAAAATGCAATAACTGACAGATTGAAAGCAAAAGGAAAAGACCAAACACTGCTGTTTGCTTCTAAAAATACTCAGTTTCACTCCTTGTTCGAGGTCCTAGATGCTCAAAGCATGGACCAGCTGTATCACCTGGGATCTGGATAGAGATGCAGACTGTCACATCAGAATCTGCATTTTAAGAAGGGACACAGACTTTGAGATGTGCTGTTTTAGACCGTATTAGAATCACCTGGGGAGCTTTTAATACTCTGGTTCCACCCCCTAGAAATTCTGATTTGGTCAGTCTGGGGTGGGCCCAGGTGATCCTAATTAGGTCCCAGGTGGTCCTAATTTGCAGGCAAGGTTGAGATCCACCATTCAAGGGCTGTCTTTTTCAACCTTTCTTCTGCCTCCATCACACTGGGGGCGATGAATCCTCCTAACAATATATTTTCTCATTGAAGCAAAACTGTAGGATTTGAGCAAAGGAAAGTCGAGGGTTTGGCTACTAGTCTTTTGAAAGATGGTCCACCCCCTCATTGAGAATCTTGGTTCTCACGGTGCTTTTCAAACTTGTCCTTGCAGACAAATTGCCTGGGGTCTTGTTCACCTGCAGGTTCTGACTCCACTGGCCCCCGGTGAGGCCTGGGGTTTTGCATTTCTAACAAGCTCCCAGTTCCAAGTGTTACTGAGTTGATTCTAACTCATGGCGATCCCATGTGTGTCAGAGTAGAATTGTGCTCCATAGGGTTTTCAGTGGTTGATTTTTCAGAGGTAGATTGCCAGGTCTTTCTTCTGAGTGCCTTTGATGGACTCGAGCCTCCAACCTTTTGATTAACAGCAGAGCACGTTAACCGTTTGCACCACCCAGGAACACCTACCAAACTTCCAGGTGACTCTGATGCTGCTAATATGTGGCGCCCTTTGAGTAGCAAGTGTGCTAGGGGGATGAGCTGACTATTCTGCTGATGTAAGAGTGAACCTGCCTGGGCATCAGAGCCAAACCTAGATCTTTTAAAAATATGGATCCTCCCCTTGCCTCCTGCCTTACTCCAAACCTACTATAACAGCATCTGTACTATGTATCTCCAGGGGGTGGGCCCAGGCATCTACAGAGTTTCCAATGCTCTACAGGTGGTTCTCACCCACAGGCAGGATTGAGAACCCCCAGTGAGTCCTCTTATGGTGACTTCTATTATTAAAAACCTGCATTAGAGACACAGAAGGAAAACAACAGCCACGTTGGCTCTCCCGGAGCAAGAGCCTCTCACTCAAGCTCCGGTCGTAAACTACATCACTCAAAAGCAAGTTTTATAAAATGAGAACAGCACAGTCTAATTACTGGCCACCCCCCACCATTACAGATCACTCAGTGCTGAAACAAATCCCCACACTGATTTTATTTACGAGCTACCAGTTACTCCAATGTCCTTAAAGTCGAAGTAGCGGAGGGCAGTTTACAGCTATCAGAGAAAGAAAAGTAGCCAGAGGGGAATTTCCACATGTGGTATGTGTCAAACATTTAAAATGCATCTAATGAAGTGGAGAACATAGCTCCTCCCTCAGCAAGTATCATGATTTCCTTGGATTTACATATTTCATAAGGAGCCCTGGTCGCGCAACTGTTAAGCACTCAGCTGCTAGCCAAACGGTTGGTGGTTCGAATCTACGCAGCAGCTTCTGAGGGAGAAAGACCTGGCAATCTACTCCTATAAAAATTACAGCCAAGAAAACCCTGTGGGGCAGTTCTACTGTGTCACATGGGGTCGCTATGAGTCAAAAATCGACTTGACAGCACCTAACAAAAATAACGTATTTCAATGGACTAGCTTTATCTGGCTTTTTTTTTTTTTTTTAAGTGCAAAATAAAAATTAATTCATATATGCTCTAGAGATCCATGGCCTCAGTTCTGAATCCTACTAAAAAGATATCACCTTTATCTAGTACACTGCTGCATTCCCTCTGTTGATACCACATCCAATCTGAAATTATGCCAAGAGAGGTGAGAACTTTCTGCTTGTCCTGATGCGGATGTGGTGATGTCTTTAAATCTTAACTATTAGAAATTCCATCTTAAATAGTGTCAACCAATGATCACCTCACCCGAACATAAAGTACAACAAAACTCTGAATTAGGAAAGGCTTTTAAAGAAATGCAGTTTTGTGTTTTCAAGTACAGAGAGCTACCCAAACCAGTCCAGGGGACGCCCTGTAATGAAGAGAAAGATGCCCAGCCTAGCTGTTGATAGGAAGGTGCTTCAGAGATGCCCAGAAGCTGCTCTGTAAGTGGCTTAATATCCCTCAAGCAATCTTGGTCACATTATAATGTGGCTTTTCATTTTCCTAACAAAGATAAATGACACTAAAACATTTATCTGAGACATCTCCACTTTCAAAGTTGTAGAATCAGAATTGTTCGGTTTTAGAATACAATAATCACACTTTTTCTCTAACCTCACAGACACAAGAAGGTATGTGAGCCGGATAAGTCTATACACCAGGAAGCCTGGGTGCTGGTGGGTGGCTGTGGCTGTGTGGGGTGTGTATGTGGGCTCATGGAGGGGGCTGATGGGGAGGTGGATAGTACTGATTAAGAGGACTCCTCTTCTAAAGCCATTACCTAAATTCACCCTTCCTCCTTAAAAATATGCCATTTATATGGGTACAGCAAAACCCAAAGCAAAATCACCTGCTCTCACTAAGGATTACAGTGCTGTGTGTTATCTCGTCTGGAGTCTCTGGGTGGCGCAATGAGTTAAGCATCCAACTACCAGAGGCGTCTCCAAAGAATTACCTGGCAGTCTGCTCCCGAAAGGTCACAGCCTTGAAAACCCTTTGGAGTGCAGTTCTACTTGCACATATGGGGTCACCGTGAATTGAAACTGACTCGACAGCAACTGTTTTTTTAGTTTTATATTACCCCGTAGTTAAGAATTTAAAATTCTGTCACTTACCAGGGAAAAGGCTGCAAACATCCTTCGTCATTTCTTGCCACTTCATCCTGTATCTCTAATTGCCAGCTAGATAGTGTCACAAGTGGATATTCCATAGATATCCAAACCATCAGGTTCAAAACAGCAACCTTCTCCTTGACCTACAAAGGGGCTCCTCCTCTTCCATTACCCACCCCCATAAACGGCTCCACTATCCACTAAGGCACAATGCAGTTTCCAAAGGTGGCTGCAACAGGATCTCCCACCCCACATGCTTACCTGCAATGTGACCTTATTACTCCCTCATCAAGAAGTGGCATCTAATTTCCCTTTCCTTGAATCTGCGCTGGTCTTAGCGACTTACTTGTAACCAGTAGAACATAGCAGAAGTGACGCTGCTTGACTTCCATGACCCGGTCAGAAAAGGTCAGATCTCTGCTTTGATCTCTTAGAGCTAGTTCTCAAGATGGATGCCCTCACTTGGAGCCCAGCCACCATGTTGTGAGAAGCCCAAGCCACGTCCCAATTGAGTCTTTGAGTTATCCTGCTCAGGCTCCACAAAGGGAAGTGAAGAAGTCTCCAGAAGATTCCAGGCCCTAGCCATTCAAGTCACCTCAACTGTTCAAATCACCCCAGCCATTCACTCTCCTCAACTATTCAAGTCACCTGAACCAGTCAAGTCACTTCAACTGTTCAAGTTACCTCAGCTGATTAAGTCACCCTGGCTGTTCAAATCACCTCAGCCGTTCAAGTTATCCCAGCCACCTCAACTGTTCAAGTCACTTCAGCTGATCAAGTCAACCCAGCTGCTCAAATCACCTCGACTGTTCAAGTCACCCCAAACATTCACATCTTCACAACTGAGGCCCCAGATATCATGGGGCAGAGATAACTCGTCTCTGCTGTGCCCTGTCTGAATTCCTGACTCACGGAATCTGGGAGCATAGTGAAATAGTTACTTTAGGTCTGTAAGCATGGCGTTTTTTATGCAGCAGTAGATAACTGGAATACCCACTGAGGTGCCCAAACCAGAAATTATTCCTTGTGCCTCCTCTTCCTTCAGCCTTCATGTCTACTGGACCTGTGAATGTTACCAAGCCAAACCCACTGCTGTTGAGTCAATTCCAACTCATAGCGACGCTATAGGACAGAACAGAATTGCCCCATAGGGTTTACAAGGCAGTAAATCTTTATGGAAGCAGACTGCCACATCCTTCTCCTGTGGAGTGGCTGGTGGATTCAAACCGCAGACCTTTCAGTTTAGTGGTTGAGAGCTTTAACCACTACACCATCAGGGCTCCTCTTGTGAATATTAAATCCTTCATACATACCATGATCTGTCCCCTTCTCTCCATCCTTACCATCTTGGTTTACATCCTCATCATTTTTAACTTGGATTGTTGTCCACTCCCTTCTCCCCACTGTTGCCAAAGTGAGATTTCTAAAATCAATTCATGTATCCAACAATATTTATTGACTGTCTATTATGTGCTATGCATGCAATAGACATTGTCCCGTTCTCATGAAGCCAACAGTCCAATGGGGGAGATCTTCATTAGCTAAACAAGGGAAGTACAAGGGGCTCTGAGACCCTCCAACAGGGGGAACAGGTCTAGTTGGGGGTGGGGGGCAGAGAGGGCTTCTCTAAGCAGATGATACCCACATTGGGATCTGAATGATGAGGAGCCAGTGACAGGAAGGGGCTTCTCTAGGCAGAAGGGAACAGCATGTGTAAAGGTGTGTGTGAACTGGGAACCAAGAACAGGACAGGGGCTGGAGTGCAGTGAGCATGGCTGTAAGCCACGGGCAGCCAGCCCAGTTGGGAGAGGAAGACAGAGGCCAAATCACAAAAACCTTAGTGGCTCAGGGAAGGAACTGAAATCTGATTCTGAGTGTAGTGGTATCTCTTTTCATGATGAAGAATGGATTGAGAGGAGCAAATGTGGACACAGAGCAGAAGGAGGCTACTGCACACCTCACCTTATTATTTTCAACCTGCAACACTTTCATGGCTCCCTGAGGCCTCCAGGATACCGTCCGAACTCTTTGGCATGACCACCCCCAACCTCATCACCTAGGCTCCAAGAATTTCTCACAGTATCCGAACCTTCAGCTCCTTCAAGCCTCTCTTCCAGCCTCAGTACTCACAGCTGCCTCTGCCTGGACAGCCCTGCTCCCAACACCACTGGGTAGATCTTCCGCTCACACTTACTGTGGACTCAGCTCAGGTGTTCTCACCTCCAGGAAGCCTCCTGTGGTCAGGGAAGGCCTCTGAAGAGCCCCCCTGGTTCCCTACTGTCACCTTTGTTCACAGCCTTCCAATGCACTCATTCACAAATGTCCGTTGAGCTTCTATAGCATGCCAGACACAGCATGAGGTGCCCTGGAACCAGCTCAGAATGAGACAGATTGGACCCTAGGCCCTTGTGGAACTTAGGGATTAGCTGCAAGATGGACCATATACGCAGAGTTACTCTGTTTTTAAATTACACCGTGACTGGTGCTAAAAAGGAGGTGATCAGAGCACGCACTGATTCTCTCTCTTCTCATAGAATCCTCACTCCCTGCGTTAATTTCAGTTCCTCCACGTGCTACGAGCATGCCACACTCCCTCCTGCCACAGTCTGTGTGTGGGTCCCTATCTGGAGCCCTCCTCCCTCCCCCTAATTAACTGCTCCTCAGCCTTCAGATAGCAGCCCAGACACACCTTTCACAAGGACGTCTTCCCTGACCCCTGTCCAGAGAGACCCCTTTGTTTCAGCTCTCAGAATGGAACCACAGGTCAACCCATTACGAGGTCAAGTCAATGAATGAGTGAGGGTTTTTTTGTTTGTTTCTCTTGTAAGCTTTGGCTTTGTCCCTATTGTTTTATACATGCCTGGATGGACTTTCACATAGAGTTTTCTGCCGTGCTATTTGGAGACATTTATGCCTTGACTCCCTGTAGGCATGCTGAACCATCTAATACCCCATGGAAGACTTTGTCTGAGAGCAACTGGGGCATGGGAAGGCATGAGCGTGGGATTAGTGCACCAGTGTGCACAGGTCTGCATAAGAGAAGGCAGCACCCTGGATTAAAGGAAAAGCCTTGTAAGATGGCAGAGGGAGGGATGAAACCGAATCACCCAAAAGGTCCTCGATGTGTGGGCAAACTGATTGCTGGAAAAATAAGCAGTTATTCATCCATCCATTCATGGTGCTTAGATTTGGGAGGGAAGGATCTGTTAAAAGAATGACTCTGCAGCTTCAGCCTGGGGAACCAACAGAATCCAAAAACCACAATTGGAAGTAGAGGAGTCAGGAAGAAGATGTGATAATAGAAAGACAGGCGAGGACTTGATGGGTGAGGTTTAGACACAATGGCTGGATGTGAAAGACATTAATGGAGGGGTTGGTGGTGTGGTCAGGGGGCCATTCAAGACTGTAGGGCTAGAGGAGGACAGGACAACAACAGCTAATATTTCTTGAGCACTTACTGTGTGCCATAAACTTCTAAGTCCTTTACGTTTATTTTCTGATTTAATCCTAAAAGCTACGCCATGAAGTAGTCCACTAATATTATCTTCATTTTGTGGTTGTTGTTAGGTGCTGTTGAGTTGGTTCCTGTCGAAGCTGATTTCTGACCAGCACAGAATTACCCAAGGAGCTGCCCTAGAGACACCAGGATCATGGGATGGTGAGCTAAAAATAATGGCATTCCATAGTCAAAGAATTTTAGGAACCTCTGGCTGAACAAAATTAAACTGTTTTCTTTAGAGCCCAAAGGGCTGGGATCCTTTTATGCTAACTGGAAAACCCTAAGCTCCAAGAGGGGAATAAAGACTTCTGAGCTTCCAGTATGAGGGTACCACAGCAAACCGCAGAAGTAGTAACCCCTAAAACACACTCTGGAAAATACTGTTGTTGTCTGTGCATCAGGAAACAAGAGAGTTCCTCCCACAGCTTGGAAAATATTCCCCCTCATCTTTGTCCATCCTTTCTCAAGGTAAACTAAGAGTGAAGTTACTTCAGTCAAATCTACGGGCTTATCTCATCCTCCATGGCCCATTCTAATGGCATGTTTATACTTGTTCTTGACTCTTATAGCACACAATAAAGGTCTTTCAATTGAAAAGCACTTTCAATGGGTCCCTAAAAACACTTGTTTAAAACTAAAGCTCAGTGTGGTACAGCTTTTTTTTTTTTTTTTTTTTAAACAAAAAGGAACACAACTTTCTGGGCTAAGATTAAAAAAACAAATGCATTCATTCACCTTTAGGTTCTGCTCTGCTGTAATGGGTACCGGCCCCTGGAGTCACCCAATCCTATAGTACTTCATAGGGCTGACTCACACATTTGTGTTCTAGAGAACTCAATTCTTTGAGGAAAGTTATCCTTGATGTGAAATGTGAAGAAAGACAGATGATGATAAAAGAAAAAAAGAAACACGACAACAGCCTTAATAAGGAAAATGCCCAAGCGAGAATATGAAAGAATAAAGGCAAGGGGGGGGGGCAGTGAGAAGAGACGGAGAGAGGAGGGAGAAGCAGAATGTTTGTGAAGGATGCAGGGCACAGGTGGAAACAGGAGGGGAGAGTTCTAGCACTTACTCTGTGTGCCTAGGAAGGGCAGAGACAGGTGTTAGAATAATAAAAAAAAAGTCACAGGCAAAGTCATTTGATAGGTGTTTTGAGAAATGAGAATAAACGAAAATCCCTAGGAATATACACCACCCTTGGAAAAGACTATGAAGAGGCAAGTTCAACACCAAGCTCTCTCAATGTCTGTTACGAGGGTACAAATCTACAAAATATATGACCTGTAGACTAAACAATCAGGAAAGGGCCTGACCACCAGAACGGGCAGGCAGAGTTGGAAAAAATCAGAGGTGGGAGCTTCCACCCACTGCATGCTTGTCTGACATTTCTGCAGGAACCCAACTCCAGCTCCTTCCCTGCATCCTGGTCCACACATCCGATAGTGTGGCACCAGTAGTACAGTCCACCTTTAGCCCCACTGAGCCAATTCTTCTGCCACCCGGCCAGATATCCACCCACGCTTAGTAGAGATTCCAAGGTTATGGTATGAAACTGAGATGTGCAATGGGGAGGAATGAGGAAGAAATGTGTTATTCACTATTTGGGCAATCAACTGGAACTCCCCTGCAAACTTGTCAGGCTACTTCAGCTTTATCCCCATTCTACCAATAGCTAGTCTAGACCTGTTCTGACAGAGGCCACCTTCCTGCGCAGATTGGCGGTGCTTTCCATTTTAATTTAGCTCCGTTATCACAGTTTTAGTACCTTCTGCTTCAGGGCATAACGCAATTAAGTTTAGTAATTAAGTTTAAAATTATAATCTGAGAGGCAGAATCAACATGGCGCTAGAGACAGAAGTACTATGCCATCCCTCTGCAGCAAAGACCTGAAAAACTTAGTAAAACAGATACAAATGTCAATCCTGGAATTCTAAGCATCAAATGAAGGAATAAAGAACTCAATCAAGCACCAAATGGAATAAGAAACTGACAGAGAACAGAGAACAAGGAGAGTTACGTAGTGGAGGTCCCCTACCAGTTAACACGGTACAGATTCGCCATCTTGGACTACAGCCACCAAGGAATGCAGACAGCGAGTATGGGAAGGCAAATTCACAGAGCTCCCAACAGGAGGCTGAGTACCTGGTAAGCAGGGATACATACTTTCCCACCCTCCTCACCCTTCTTCCCTGTACGATGCCTCCACTGCTTTCCAATGGGCCACAGTTTGCTCAGCTGGAGAGACATCAGCTCACTGCCACCAGGGTCTTCTTGCCCCCACTGGCTGGTCCCTTCAGTGCCATTTTTGTTTGTTTTTTGGTCTGTTTGTTTGTTATTGTTCTTTTGGCTTTTTTGTTGTTGTTGCTTCTCTATCTCTCTCCCTTCCTTCCTTTCTTTTCTCCCACCCACTGAGCCCTGTGTGCCAATCCCCTTCTTGGCGAGCTATGCTGTACCGCTCGGCTAGAGAGCCTCTGACACATGGCCTCCCTGGGTTTGCACTGCCCCAACGGGCCGGCTCCCTCAGTGCCATATTTTTTATTTTTCTTTACCTTTCTCCTTCTCCCTTTTCCTTCTCCATCCCACCTAGGCCCTGCCCTGCTTCTGCTCCTTCCTGATGAGTCATGAAGTAGTGCCTGGAGAGAGAGACATTAATTCACTGCCACCCCAATTCTGTCCCACCCCCAACGCCACATTTTTTTTTTGGTTTGTTTTTATTTATTTCTTATTTTTTAAATTAATTAATTAATTTTATTTGTTGGTTTCTTCTCCTTCTTTCCCCCCTTTCCTTTCTCCCACCCAGCTAGCCCATGACAGGCCAAGCCACACCACTCAGCTAGAGGGCCACTGGCACACACCCTTGCTGCATCTGCCTTGCCCCCACCTGCCATATCCTACCACAATGCCATTTTATTTACTTTTTTCCTTCATTTTTTTTTTTTGCTTTGTTTCTCTCTCCTTTCTCTTCTTTCACTCACCCACTTAGCTTTACACATCATATCCTCTCCCTTCCCTCCTGCCTATCTGGACTGTGTGCTGCAGCCCAAACAGCACTGTCGTGGTTCCTTGGACCCAGCCCTGCACTGCTCCTCGGCACCGCCCTGCCAGCCCCAGTTTGTGCCATAACTTACCCATCCCCGCCTCTCCACTCCCACTGGACTCGCCTTCCTGCACCATAGCTGACTGACCAGCCCTGCCTACCTGGACAAGGTGGTGAGAAGTATCATGCTCGCAGGCAAGCAAGCAACAAAACACGCCAGCCTGCCTGCCCAGGCATAACTAAATAAAAGAAAAAAGCAGGATGGAACAAACAAATCCACAATCAATAAATGAAGAAAATAATTCCTGAAAGTCCTAGAAACAGCAGAAAACATCAAAACATAAAAAAAAAAAAAAAAAAAAGGACAGGATGGCTCCAGAAAGCAACCAAAATAAAACACCTCATGACCTACCAGTAGAAGAAAAGGCACTGGAATTACCTGTTAGAGAATTCAAAACTCTAATACTCAGGGCTCTCCAAGAAATGAAGGAAAATGCACACAAAAATAGAGACAAAATCATGGAAAATACAGTTAAAATCAGGGAAAACACAGACAAAGCAACAGAAGAATTTAGCAAAATAATAATATAGGAACAAAATGTCAAAATAAGTAAACAACTAGAAATCATATAAAAACAACAATTTGAAATTCAAAAGATAACAATATTTCAGAAATGGACAGCGCAATAGAAAGTTTTAGGAGCAAATTTGAAACAATGGAAGACAGAATCAGTGAAATTGAAGACAAACCCTTGGATACGACTTTGTTTGAGGAAAAAAATCAGAGAAAAGAATGAAGAAAATTGAAGAAACCCTGAGAACGATGTAGGATATAATCAAAAGCAAAAGTCTGTGTGTAAGTAGAGAAAAGATCAGAAAAGATCACTGAAGATTTGCTGACAGAAAACTTCCCTAATATCATGAAAGATGAAAAGGTAACCATCCAAGAAGCCCAACAAACCCCATATAGGATACAGCCCAAAAGAAAATCACCAAGATATACCATAATCACACTCGCAAAAACCAAAGACAAAGAAAGAATCCTGAGAGTAGCTTGAGAAAAATGAAAAGTCACATACAGAGGGGAAGAAATAAGACTAAGTTCTGATAACTCAACAGAAACCATGCAGGCAAGAAAGCAATGGGATGACATATACAAAATCTTGAAAGACAAAAACTGCCAACCGAGAACAATATATCCTGCAAAACTCTCGCTTACATGTGATGGCAAAATTAGGACATTTCCAGATAAACATAAATTAAGGGAATATGTAAAAGCCAAACCAAACTTACAAGAATTATTAAAGGGGATCCTTCAGTTAGAGAACGAACAACATCAGACAACACCCTGAATATAGGACACAAAATAGCATTAGCCAGATGCCAACCCAAGTAATGAACTCTCAAGTATAAAACAAAACTAAAAGATTTACAACAGGAAACCGTACAGGTCAACCTGTAAATGACAACAACGTCAGAACAATAAAGAAGGGAATAAACGGTGTAGGTATAGAATTTTCAAATGGCGAGGAAGTCAAGGCGATATCAAGTAATAAAGGGCTAGTTTAAACTTAGGAAGATAGGGGTAAATTTCATGGTAACCACAAAAAAGTTAACAAACTAACTTAACAAAAGAAAGAAGAAAAACATAAAGTCTCAGTAAATGCAAAAATAAAAGAAACGAGAAAAATCCACAAACCAGGAATTTAGTAGAGAAGAGAAAGAGAACAAAGAAAACATCAGTACCACAGAAAAAAAAGCACTAGGAAATGACAGCCATAAACTCACACCTATCAATAATCACACTGAATGTAAATGGCTTAAATGCACTCATAAAGAGACAGACTGACAGAATGGATTAAAAAACATAACTCAGCAACACGCTGTCTACAAGAGACACACCTTAGATACAAAGATATAAATTTATTAAAAATCAAAGGATGGAAAAAAATATATCAAGCAAACAGCTACCAAAAAGAGCAGGAGTGGCAATACTAATCTCAGATAAAATAGACTTTAAAATAAAATCCACCATAAAAGTCAAAGAAGGGCATTATATAATGATTAAAGGAGACATAACCATAATAAATATCTACACACCCAATGACTGGGCTCCAAAATACATAAAACAAACTCCAACAGTACTTACTGAAAAGAGAAATTGATAGTTCCACAATAATAGTAGGAGACTTCAACACACCACTCTTAGTAAAGGACAGAACATCTAGAAAGAAACTCAACAAAGATACAGAAGACCTAAAGGACACTATCAGCCAACTTGACCTCATAGACATACATAGAACATTCCATCCAACAGCAGCAAAGTACACATTCTTTTCCAAAGCACATGGAATGTTCTCCAGAATAGACCATGTGTCAGGCCACAAAGCAACCCTCAACAAAACCCAAAACATTGAAATAATACAAAGCATCTTCTCTGATCACAATGTCATAAAAGTAGAAATTAATAACAGGAACACTAAGGGAAAAAAATAAAAAACATGGAAACTGAATAACACCTTGCTTTTAAACCACTGTGTAATAGAATAAGTAATAGAACAAATCAAAGATGGAATCAGAAAATTCCTAGAATCAAACAAGAATGAAAATACATCATACCAAAACTTTTGGGACACAGCAAAGGCAGTGCTCAGGGGTAAATTTATAGCCACAGATGCACACATCAAAAAAGAAGAAAGGAATAAAATCAAAACATTAGCTATACAACTTAAACAAATAGAAAGAGAACAGCAAAAGAAGCCCACAGCCACCAGAAGAAAGGAAATAATAAAGATCAGAGCAGAAATAAATGAAATAGAGAATAAAAAAAAAAAACAATAGAAAGAATCACAAAACCAAAAGTTGTTTCTTTGAAAGGACCAACAAAATCAACAAACCACTGGCCAAACTGACAAAAGAAAAACAGGAGAAGAGGAAAATAACCCAAATAAAAATTGAAATGGGAGACATTACAACAGACCTAACTGAAATAAAAGGATTATAACAGAGTACTATGAAATACTATACTCCAACAAATTTGAAAACCTAGAGGAAATGGACAAATTTCTAGAAACACACTACCTACCTAAACTAACACAAACTGAGGTCAAAAACCTGAAAAGACTCATAACAAGAGAAGAGATTGAAAAGGTAATAAAAAAAAAACTCCAAACAAAAAAAAGCCCTGGCCCAGATGGCTTCACTGGAGAATTCTACCAAACATGCAGAGAAGAGCTTGCACCAGTACTACTTAAACTATTTCAGAACACAGAAAAGGAAGGGATACTTCCGAATTCATTCTATGAAGCCAGTATAACCCTGATACCGAAACCCGGCAGAGACACCACAAAGAGAAAATTTCAGACCAATATCTGTCAAGAATATGAATACAAAAATTCTCAACAAAATTCTAGCCAACAGAATTCAGCATCATATCAAAAAAATAATACATGACAACAAAGTGGTATTCATATCAGGTATGCAAGGATGGTACAACATTAGAAAATCAATCAATGTAACCCACCGCATAAATGAAACAAAAGAAAAGAATCACGTGATCATCTCAATCAATGCAGAAAAAGTCATTTGATAAAGTCCAACACCTATTCCTGCTAAAAACTCTCAATAAAATAGGTATAGAAGGGAAATTCCTCAACATAATAAAGGGCATCTATACCAAATCAACAGCTAACATCATTCTTAACAGAGAGAGGCTCAAAACACTCCCTCTGAAAACAGAACAAGACAAGGACGTCCTTTATCACCACTCCTATTTAACATTGTGCTCGAAGTCCTAGCTACAGCAATAAGGCAAGAAAAAGAAATAAAGGGCATGCAAATTGGTAAGGAAGAAGTAAAACTATCCCTATTTGCAGATGATATGACACTATACACAGAGAACCCAAAGGACTCCACGAGAAAACTACTGGAACTAACAGAAAGATTCAGCAGAGTAGCAGGATACAAGATAAACACACAAAAATCAGTTGGATTCCTATATTTCAACAAAGAGAACTATAAAAGGAAATTGGGAAAGCAATACCATTTATAATAGTCCCTAAAACATTAAATACTTAGGAATAAATCTAACCAGGGATGTAAAAGACCTATACAAAGAAAACTACAAAACACTACTGCAAGAAACCAAATGAGACCTACATAAACGGAAAAACCGTGCTAATGGATAGGTAGACTCAACACTGTGAAAATGTCAATTCTACCTAAAGCAATTTACAAATACAATGCACTCCCGATCAAAATACCAACAGCATTCTTTAACGAGATGGAAAAACTAATCATTAACTTTTTATGGAAAGGAAAGAGGCCCCAGATAAGTAAAGCACTATCAAAGAAGAAGAATAAAGTAGGAGGACTCGTACTACTTGACTTCAGAACCTACTACACAGCTATGGTAGTCAAAACAGCCTGATACTGGTACAACAACAGACACATTGACCAACGGAACAGCGTCGAGAACCCAGATGTAAATGCATCCACCTATAGTCACCTGATCCTCGACAAAGTCCCAAAGTCCATTAAAGAGAGAAAAGATAGTCTTTTAAACAAATGATACTGGCAAAGCTGGATGTCCATCTGTAAAAAAAGAAAAAGGGGGACCCATACTTCACACCATACACAAAAACTAATTCAAAGTGGATCAAAGACTTAACTATAAAACCAAAAACTATAAACATCATAAACGAAAAAACAGGGTCAATGGTGGAGGCCCTAATGCATGGCATAAACAGGGTACAAACCACAACCAACAATATACAAACGCCAGAAGATAAGCGAGATAACTGGGATCTTCTAAAAATTAAACACTTATGCTCATCAAAAGACTTCACCAAAAGACTAAAAAGAGAACCTACAGACTGGGAAAAAATTTCTGGCTATGACATACCCGACAGAGGTCTAATCTTGAAAATCTATAGGAAAATCCAACACTTTTATAACAAAGACAAGCAATCCAATTAAAAAATGGGCAAAGGATATGAACAGACACTTCACCAAAGAAGATATTCAGGCAGTTAACAGACACATGAGGAAATGCTCATGACCACTAGCCACTAGAGAAATGCAAATCAAAACTACAATAAGTTACCACCCCAACATTACTAGCACGAATCAAAAAAACAGAAAATAACATGTTGGAAAGGCTGCGGGGAGCTTGGAATTCTTATGCACTGCTGGTGGGAATGTAAAATGGTACAACCATTTTGGAAAACAATATGGTGTTTCCCAAAAGCTAAAAATAGAAATATCATCCGTTCCAGCAATTCCACTCCTAGAAATATATCCTAGAGAAAAAAGAGCAGTCACACAAATAGACATATGCACACCTATGTTCATTGCAGCATTATTCACAATAGCAAAAAGATGGAAACAACCTAAGTCAACATCCTATCAACAGATGAATGGATAAACAAACTATGGTACATAAACAGAATGGAATACTGTGCAACAATAAAGAACAATGATGAATCTGTGAAACATCTCACAACATGGATGAATCTAAAGGGCTTTATGCTGAGTGAAATAAGTCCTTCACAAAAGAACAAATATTATATGAGACTACTATTATAAAAACTCATGATAAGGTTTACCCACAGAAAGAAACATTCTTTGATGGTTATGAGGGAGGGTAGGGGTGGAGAGTGGAAAACACTAACTAGACAATAGATAAGTGGTAACTTTGATGAAGGGTGTCATGGTTGAATTATGTCCCCCAAAAAATGTGTGTATCAATTTGGCTAGGCCATGATTCCTGGTACTGTGTGATTCTCCTGCA
>NW_004443999.1:7899915-7903543 GCF_000243295.1 Trichechus manatus latirostris
TAAACCTTCATCTAAAGTACAGTTTAAAAAAATGCAAAAAAAAAAAAATTATAATCTGAAACCCACAGTCAAATCTGTTGTTTTGTTGTCTTGTCCTGTTGATTCCAACTCATGGGGACCATATGTGTTACAGAGTAGAACTGCTCCATAGGATTTTCTTGGCTACAATCTTAATGGAAGAGTCCGTGAATGGTGCGTATGGTTAAGCACTCGACTACTAGCTGAAACGTTGGCAGTTTGAACCCACCCAGAGGTGCCTTGGAAGTAAGGCCTGGCGATCTGCTTCCAAAAGGTCACAGTTTTAAAAACCCTATACAGCGCAGCTGTACTCTGCATATATGTGGTCGCCATGAGTCAGAATGGACTCAGTGGCAGCTAACAACAACAATCTGGATGGAAGCAGATTGCCAGGTCTTTTTCTCCAGTGTGTCACTGGTTGGGTTTGAACCACCAACTTTCTGGTTACCAGTCTAATGCAAACCATTTGCGCAACCCAGGGACCTCAGAGTCAGGTGTAAGGAGTCTAAATGTTTGATATGGAAAGCTGGGGACAGGCATGATGACAGCAAACAATATATATACATTGACAACCTCCCCAGGTTTGGGTACCTGCAGGGAGATGGGACCAGCAAGGATACGTGTCTCCTCTACCACTGAGGTCCTCCCCATAAGTGACACAGTTGGAGCAGAGCAGGATGAATCATCACATATTTGGAAATTTTATGGCTTGGCAACATTTCTACACGTGAGAGCTGTTTGAAAAACAGCTCAACCGGGTGGCAGAACCCCAGAAGGAGAGACAAGGAGCCAGGAAGTGACATGGCAAAGAGAGGCTTGTAGGATTTCTGGAAGGGCAGAACAGCCATGATGGTGGCTATGAGTAAGCCAGATAAAACCAGAGGTTATTCTGAGTGAGCCTCCAGAGAGGCAAGTCCAGAGAGTCGAAAACAGAACAATATCACAGTGATTTCTATGAATGGGTGTGGTGAAGATAATTACTTTTGTGTGTGGCCTTTCTAGCCATGGTCTTGTGACTCTCACCCAGGTGATTGGGTGGGGCTGTGCAGATAAGATAATCGTGGCCCACTGAGGGGATTGGTCAGTTTTGCCTTAAAAGAGAGCCAATTCCAGAGCAGAGAGGAGAGCCCACCACAACCAAAGAAGGATTGACATGCAGCAGAAACCCGCAGGAGACGGCGCAGCAGCCTTCCCAGCCCACGGAGTGAGAAAGCTGAGTGCTTTTGGGCACAGACTGAGGGCCAGGGAGAAGTCTACACCTGACCCACAAATCTGGGACTTTCCAGGCTCTACAACCACATGAGCCATTTCCCTTACATGGTTCGTGAGTTCTGTGAGATGTTGCAGCGAATTAGGGAAACCAAAGACAGGAGAAAGAGTACTGAAGGGAGAGGGAGTAGTTGATGTTAGAGATGATGGAGTGGTACAGCTGATTGGAAAAGTTAGACATTTAGGACATTTTTAACCTCCGCCTCATAGCTTTGTGCTGATACTTATAAAAGAAATTAGTCGTTTAATGGGAAATTAGCCAGTCAGCAGGAATTCAAGGGACCTCAGAGGAAATGCTTTCAATCTGAAACTGGAGTGGGTCCTAACAGAAAAGGCCTGGCTTCCTCAATGAGCAGAAGCGCTAAAAGAGAGGGCCTGTTTGCTTCCAGAGTCCCTGGGTGGCCTGCACCATTAAAGGTGCTTGGCTGCTAATGGAAAGGTTGAAGGTTCAAGTCCACCCAGGGGTATGAGTCCCAGTCGATTCGATGGCAACTGGTTTTGTTTGTTTCTAGGGTGGGAGGAAAAGCCACAGGATGGAAAGTATAATCATAAAAGTAAGCTTTGTTCTGTTACCCGAAGTAACGTACTGTTGATGAACGTTTACACACAGACAGGCAGAGTGAACAGTTACGTTTGTTACCAATAGCTACGACAGAGACCCACAAAACCCCAAATGTTTACTATCTGGCCCTTTCCTGAAAGTTTGCAGCCCCTCCTTGGGTCTAGACCCTGCCTCTGAAGCTGCCCTGACCTGACGCAGGCAGGGAGAACAGGCAGCTGCGTATCAGGCCTCTGGTAGCAAGCAGAGACCCATGAGGAAATTCCTGCCAGCGAGCCAGAACCATTCTATATTCACAAGTGACAGAGCAAAAGGAATGGCAACTCCAGGTGCCTTTAAAGGAGCAGGGAGCACTAGAAGGAACATGTTGAAGATGCTGACACGCTCTAAGCTGAACAGAGAGCCATTCCCGTGTCCTGGTCACAGAACAGGTACCAGCCTTGTGGAGATGGGATCCGATGTTCCTGCCCAAATGGGTCTATTCAGCTGAGATGTCAGATATCCATGGAAAGCTGTCCTCACCGAGCACATGCCAAGCTTCTGGTGGCGACAACTATGACTGACTGATTTGTTAAAATATATTTACTTATTTGGGCAGGAGGAGTTCCTGGGTGGCACAGTTAAGTGCTTGGCTACTAACCAAAAGGTTGGCAGGTTCAAGTCCACCCGGAGGCACAGTGGAAGAAAGGCCTGACAATCTACTTCTGAAAGATTACAGCCATTGAAAACCCTACTGAGCCCAGTTTTACTCTGACACACACACAGTTGCCATGAGTCAGGGTTAACTTGACAAAAACCAGTTTATTTTGGGTTTTTTTGGTATTTGGGCATGATTTAGGAATTATCCCAGTATATTACTTTTGTTATCCCATTTGTGGGCACGTGCATGTGTGCACACACACACATATGCATTCACAGACTGGTATAATTTCTTAGTAATGCCTCCAAATTACTAAATATATGAGTGTTTAGTTATATAACTCATACCGACAATTCAACAATACAATAAATTCAGATCCAGAGATTGTTTGGTTGATACATATACTCTTTTAGTGCCTGGATGTGGTAACAAGCAAATTCTCCCACGTACAACTCCATTTTTAAAATACATACTCTAAGACTTTCTATTTTCTCCACAGAACATATCAGATACAGTCTCCCAGCCCTATCATACTGAGGATGATTGGTACTTGTCCAGGCCCATCAACCATGCGTCCCAGAAGGAGACACAGAAGGAAGATGGCCTCCTGGCTGTAAAATGGGCCCGTCATCCTTTGCACATGTCACCACCACCCACATGAGGATTTGAAAGCGTACCCTTTCTGAATGGCTCCCGGTTCTCCTCTGCTTCTCTGTTGATTTGACTTGGTTCCGGTTCAGCAGTGGACCCCTGGTCTTCAAGCTCATCTTCTGTTTCATCATCACTGTATGGAACCACTTCATCATTCGGCTGCGAATCCTCCTCAAATGTAGTCTCTGAGTCTCTTTCTGTACTCATTCTGCTGGCAAATTGGAACTACCTGGTTTAAAAGAAAGAAGAACCAGAGTGAATCATTGCCCTCCTTTAGCTCTAGGTTAAATCCTGCATCCTATTATAACTCTCATTTAACAGAACATCATCTTCCTAACATAACATGTAAATATTTCTGAATAATGACCCAGAAGTTCAAATTAACATACAAACAAGAACATCTAGTTCAATTGGCATAACACAGTTTATAAAGACAATGTTCTACATTCTATCTTGGTGAGTAGTGTCTGGGGTCTTAAAAGCCTGTGAGC
>NW_004443999.1:7903821-7905452 GCF_000243295.1 Trichechus manatus latirostris
CCTGACAGACTGGAGAAAACCCAAGAGTATGGCCCCCAGACACCCTTTTAGCTCAATGGTGAAGTCACTCCTGAGGTTCACCCTTCAACCAAAGATTAGACAGACCCATAAAATAAAATGGGACTAATGAGGCACAGCAGTCCAGAGACAAGGACTAGAAGGCAGCGGGGGACAGGAAAGGTGTTGATAGGGAACCGAAGGTTGAGAAAGGACAGTGCTGACATGTCGTAGGGTTGTTAACCATTGTCATAGGGCAATATATGTACTAACTGTTTAACGAGAAACTATTCTGTAAACCTTCATCTAAAGTACAAAAAAAGAGAATTATCTATGTGAGATCAAATTGACAACAGCAACTGAAAAGGTTTGATGGGAAGCCTAGGGGGCGGTGAGATGAAGATAATGGTGATGGAATAATTTGGAAAAGGATAGTGAGAATAGCAGCACAACTGGAAGAATGTAATCGATGTCACTGAATTGTACATGCAGAAATTTCTGAAATGGTGTATCTTTGGCTATGCATATTTTCACCAAAAGAAAGGTCCTCTAAGGTCGAGAAGGGAGAGTGTTGACATGCCGTGGGGTTGTAAACCAATATCATAAAACAATATATGTACTGACTGTTTAATGAGAAACTATTTGTTCTGTAAACCTTCATCTAAAGTACAATTTAAAAAAACGAAAAAAAAAAAAAAACATTTATTATTGATTAAATGCTTAGATAAAGCCTAAGAGGGTGGGACATATAAATAGCTCTAAATCAGTTTTTTTTTTCTTCTTTCTAAGGGTATACAAACTTTAAGGCCGTGTCTCAAATTGTGGGTCTCTACCCAGTGAAATAAATTTAGCAGGTCACAACCAGCTTTAAAAGGAAACAAAGATGAACCTTGAAAACACTATGCTGAGTGAAATAAGTTGGACATGAAAGGACAGATATTATATGATTCGCTTATATGAACTATCTAGAATAGGCAAATGCATAGAGACCAAACCTTATTAGTGGTTATGGGTGGTGGGGCGGGGGTAGAATGGGAGTTACAGGCAGTCTCCAGATTAGGAATGAGTTCTGTTCCTAAATCTGTCTTTAAGTCGAATTTGTATGTAATTTGGAATAGCTAGGTAAGGTTCGTATCTAACGTCAGTTAGTCAAATGTTTATCTTAGTATATAGTATATAATGTACCTTTCTATGCATAAAAAACATTAAAGAAATAATTCCAGATACACTAAAACATTTTAACATAATACAGTAATAATAATAACGTTCTGATGTGTGTCTCAAAGTAGCATCCATTTGTTATTATGAAGCATTGTAAGTAACTCAAATTTTTAATATAATAGACTTTAGGGTGTGGTTCCAAACTACAAGTTGTACTCGGAAGTTTGTAACCCCGGGACTGTCTGAACTGCTGAAGGGGTACTGAGTTTCTGCTTGCAGTGATGAAAAACTTTCAGAAGTGGATAGTGGTAACGGTAGCACAGTCCCTGGGTGGTACAGATGGTTAATGTACGTGGCTGCTAACCGAAAGGTTGGAGGTTTAAGTCCACCCAGAGGAACCTTGGAAGAAAGGCCTGGTGATTTACTTCCAAAAAATCAGCCACTGAAAACCCTGTGGAGCACAGTTCTACTCT
>NW_004443999.1:7905552-7916145 GCF_000243295.1 Trichechus manatus latirostris
ACTGAAAACCCTGTGGAGCACAGTTCTACTCTACCAAAATGGGGTTGCCATGAGTTGGAGTCAATTCCACAGCAACTGTTTTTTTTTTTTTTTTTAATGATAGCATTACATGGTGGAAATAATGTCACTAAGTTATACACTTAAAATGACAAACTTTTTGTTATATATATTTCACCACAATAAAACTTAGATTAAAAAATAAAAAAATGGTTAAAAAAAAGAAAATGAAACAGTATAAAATATCAGAGTACGGCACACAAAGTAAGAGTAAGTACAAAACCGACACATAGATATATTTACTTGCATTCTGGGTCTTAACGGAATTGAATTTCTTACTATGGATCACTGGCACAGCTTCAAAACCATTGCCCTGACTTATCTGGCTTCTGCTAATGATAGTATTCTGAGCCTTTACTCTGCGACACCTTTTAAATACAACCTTACAACATCCTCAAATTTTACCAATGACTTTCTGGAAGTACTCCCTGACCTTTCTGTTTTCTTAACTGCTACCACCCACTCTCAGTATCTAGAATTTGCGTTTGTGGGTACACCACTGTACAGTGACTACCCAACTGACAAGTACAACCTTGGTTCTATTTATACTAGGAAAATATTTACACAAATGTCTCAAGTCGCTAGAGGACAGACATACAGACTGGCATTACTTACATAAGCACTGCACTCCATGTACTCAGTATTGCTAACGGCAGCTCACTGCATGCCAGGCCTTGCACTAAATGCTTGATGGACATTGGCTCCTAGGGAATTCCCACTCCGCCACCACGAGGAAGGCATTACTGTAATTTCACTCTACCGAGGAGGAAAGCAAAACTCCGGGGCATTTAAATAACTTGTACAGAAATTATTAGAATTTTGCAGCAAAAATAACGGCTTTTCACGGAGAGCTCTTCTAGACTATATACTGTATAGTCTATATATACAGACTATATATATGATACAGTTTGGTATGTATTTTAATTGAGTTTGGTTCCCTTGAGAGGTATTATCGAACAGATTGCCTGTTTTGTACCAAATCTGGCATCCTGGGCATCTAAATTAAATTTTATAACCATAAATGGACACCCAGGAAATTGTCAAATATTTATATGAGGATGTTTGTCCAGTATTATTGAAAACATAAAAATCCAGAAGCAGCCTGGGTGTCCAACAATTGCGATTGCTTAAATAAATCCTGGAACGCTCATACTATGTCTTCCTATGGACAGTACACAGCAATTTAGATCATGATTGGGAGATCATTTAATGACAAGTCCTAACAACACATTAAGGTGAGCTACATATCAGCATGTACAGAAGAGTTCCAATTATTTTCACACACACACACACTTGTTCCTTCATATTTCAAAATTTCAACAAATTTTTTAAAATATTATTTTAAAATGAGATTTTGCACGTCAAGTGCTTAATTCAGTACATGGCATATAGTAAACTCTCAATAAATATTAGCTATTATTATTGTTAGATATTATTTTTATAGTTAGTAAAATGTTATTTACAATAACAAATAGAGAGGATAGAGATCCAACCTTTTGGCTTTTTCATCTCTAAAAATCACTTCTAAGATGTATCTGCCCCTCTTTGGAAAGTATTAATGTTAATCTATTATCTCCTTAAAAATAGTAGAACGGGTATATTTTAAACACAGGAATATTCAGTTTTAAAACCTTCTACTCACTTTACCTCAATAAAAATACATTACGTATAAAATAACCCATAAAACCCATTGCCATTGAGTCGATTCCGACTCATAGTGACCCTACAGGACAGAGTAGAACTGCCCCATAGGGTTTCCAAGGCTGTAATCTTTATAGAAACAGATTGCCACATCTTTCTCCCACAGAGCGGCTGGTGAGTTCAAAATGCTGACCTTTTGATTAGCAGCTGAGTACTTAACCACTGCACAACCAGGGCTCCTTTTTAATAAAAACTAAAAATAAATAATAACTATTTTTGTTCTCAAGTATAATTCTTTTCACCTCTCTTTATTCGTTTTTTTGGTATAAATGTACATAACCAGGAGATACGTACTTTTTTTTTCAACTGCAGAATAAAGCACTTTCCCTCTTTCCAGATCTTCTGTGAGTTTGTAGATTAATATTTCTTGGAATTTTATAAGTACTTGATTAGATTTCTTTGTGTTTTTTGTAATATACTGGTACCTATGCTTTAGCTAGTTTTTGAATATATTCTTTAAAATTCTCAAATTCTTAAAGGAAAAAAAATCATCAAAAATCCCTCAAAACAAAAATAATAAAAGTGGCTACCATTTATTGAGCACCTACTATGTGTCAAGCAAGACAACGCTATGAGGTAGATATTATTATCCCATCTTCCAGATAAGGAGACTGAGATTCAGCTGGTAAGTGGCAGAATTAGGATCTGATCTCTCTATTATGAAACAACAACAAAAAAAACCAAACCTGTTGCTGTCGAGTAGATTCTGACTCACAGCAACCCTACAGGACAAGGTAGAACTGCCCCATAGGGTTTCCAAGGCTGTAATCTTTACAGAAGCAGACTGCCACTTCTTTCTCAGAGGGGCTAGTGGGTTTGAATTGCCTGTGTTTTGGTCAGCAGCCAAGCGCTTAACCACTGCACCACCAGGCTCCTTCCCTCTCCATTAGGGGTGCACGTAAAATATGAGAAGGTTTGAAAGCACCACCCAGAAACAGTTTATAAGCAATCATTTTATCACCATTGCTCCCCAAACTGCCAAGTGTCTCAATGCTGATTTCCTATGTTGAGACTGTGTCTAGTCCTTCAAGGTTGAGGAAGGAAGCAAACAAAAAGGAACTGATTCCACAACCCACATATATGTGATCCTGAGTAAGCAAGGCATTCCATAACCAACCAACTCACCACCAATCATCCGCCACAGGCCAGATCTGGGCAGGCCGAGCTAGGAGGCAGAGGCAGGGAGCTCTAGGCTGAGCAGTGAAGGAAATGTCAGCTCAAGTTGTCGTGCGTGAGAGAGTAATACATACACACACACACACACACACACACACACGCACACAGGGATGGCTTAGTTCTGTCACCTTAGGACTACAAAGGAGAAACTAGGAAGAAATCATTTCCTTGAAGCCCTAAGTGGTATAAGGAAGTTTTCCAGGCTGAAATCACAATCCTTAAAGGCAGGCACTTATATATACCATGGATTTGGAAACTTTATAATGCCTCTGACTATGACTTCAGCACACTGCAGATACTTACGTGCTTACTCGACATCCAGTAAGGACCTGCTACACCAGTAAGAAGGAACAGGACCACTTACAGACTCCCAGGTTAGCAAAGGGTACAGAGAAGCAAACTATCAACAACAGCCAGAAGACACACAGCAAGTCCCGTCCATTCCTGCCCCAAACGCACACCTCCAATCCACCCCTTCTCTCCATCCCAGGGCCGCTACTCTAATTCAGGCCACCATCATCACTCTCCCTAATTGATCTTCTTGCATCAGTTTTCCAAATAGCCAGCAGAGTCATGTCATCCTCCTGCTTAGGACCTTTCTACGGCTTCCTACGGTACTTTAAATCCAAGTTCCACCCCTCCCTGAGAGCCCTGCACACCCCACAGCTTCATTCTCACTCACTACTCCTCGGTTCCATGGGCCCACTTTCAGTTCCTTAAGCAAGTAGTACCTTTCCCACCTCAAGGCCTCAGCACATGCTGTTTCTACGTCTGAAATGCAATTCCCCAGTTCTTCGCATGGCTGCTACTGCTCATTCTTCAGGTCACAATTTCAATGTCCCCTTCCACAGGTGGCTTTGAGCAGATATCCACCCTCCTCTTCCTGCTACCACTGGCCTCCTGACCACTTATGTTTCTCTATTTCCTTCCTAGCACTTGCCATGATTTGTAATGATGGACTTCCTTCTACTTACGGATCATCTGCCTCTCCTACTTGACCACAAGCTCTGCAAGAACAGAGCCTGGTCTGTGAATGCCCAGTGCCTACCGCACGGTTAACACTCAACCATCTGGTGAAAGAGCAAGTAAGTTTTCAATAAAGTGCTCAAGGGTGTAGAAAGCTGTCCTATACCAAAGAATTTGCCATCTCGCCACAGTTCGTACCTACCACACAGTAAAAGACTTCAACAAGTCACTGAATGAAGGATGAAAGCTGATGGCCATGATGAAGGAGAACAGGAGCACCTAAGTTCAGACATTGTGCAAGACGGAGCTTTTTAGGCATCTGCCTCATTCATAACCATGTAGAAAATAATACTTCCTAAGATTTTACCACATACACAAAACAAAACCAGCATCCCGTTACGCTACTGAAGGTATCAATGATGAGGAAACACTTTTCTTGTTTATCACTATAACCTGGCACCAAGCACAATGTCTAGGAAATAGGAGGCACTTTTGCCTCTGTCTTTAAGAGGCCTGTAGTCTAGAACAGCAAATTACAGCCAGCAGGCCAAATTCGGCCCACTGCTTGTTTTTATAAATAAAGTTTTATTGGAATACTCACTTGCTCATTCCTTTACATACTGTCTGTGACTACTTTTGCACTACAACAGCAGAGCTGAATAGCTGTGACAGAGATTATATGGCTTCAAAGTCTAAAATATTTACTATCTGGTCTTTTATAGAAAAAGTTTGCTTACCCCTAGAATGAAAAGTAGTAAGAGAGGACAACAAAACAATCAAATGACCACAAGCCAGATAAATCATACATGGGTAAATCATACATGCTTTTGGGAATTTGAAACAACTAGACTACCAGATGGCAGAGAAATGTCTCTAAGTAACACCAATGCTCTATCGATTCGGGGATGGTGCTCTCTCAATTGTTTCACAACTGTGTAATTAGAGAAGACACACAATTTCAAATGCATGTGGTTTGGTACACCATTATCTCCACTTCCTGTGAGAATGTGATGTTTGTGCATCTTCTAATGTGGGCATACTCCGGTCCTTGCAGTACTTCCAGCATCAATCCATGTGCTTATATGACAGCATCAAAAATACAAGTGAATAGTCTCGGGGACTCCAGACTTTCTGGAGCCATGGAGGCTGGAGGAACCCCCAAAACTATTGTCCTGAGATTATCTTTAAAGCTTAAACCAAAAATATTCCCTGAAATCTTCTTAAAACCAAACAATAGTTTAGCTTAACTAGTTTTAAAAAAAAAAGTATGCCTTGAGCACTGTGCTCTTTTAAGAACTATCTATATGGGATCAAACTGACAACAACATTAGATAGGAATCTCAGGGGGCAGTGAGTATATGTTAATGAAAGAAGAAGAACTCAGCAAAGGAGGGTAAGAATGACTGCATGATGTGAAGAATATAATCAATGTCACTGAATTGTACATGTAGAAACTGATGAATTGGTGTATGTTTTGCTGTGTATAGTCTCAACAATAACAAAATAAAATACAAGATGCAAAAGATTTATTGGGTTTTTTTTTAATCATCATGGTGATATAGCATTCAAGGATTTTTATGGTTACATGATATTTAGAAAATATTCTTAGTTAGGTTTGATATACAGTAACTCAACTGGTTATTTAGTTTATCTGCGTAGGTTTCAAATGGATGTGTAAATATCTTACTGCTTCAAATGTACACTGCGTCCTTTCCGAATTTGAAGTCTAGTTTGATTTCAGTGTTATAATGAATATTATGACTCTATCAATTAAGCATATATTTTTATATTGAAAAAAGTAAACAATCTTCCTGCATATTAATAAAAACGGACTTAATTCAAATCAAATCCACCTACATCCTCATTCAAGCATTCCAATCCACAGGGAACTCTTTATTTCACATATCTTCATGGCCAAGGAGACAGAAAACGTGCTTCGGGCTCGGAGAGGCTTGGTGGTTTATCCAGGGTCATACAGTAAATGACGGGGGGAACAGAAATTTCAACCAGGTCTGTGTGACCACAAGTCTCTTAGAATTTGTCACAGTGCTGTTCAAAGGGGAAGAAATATTGTATCAGGACACTGGGATTATGTCCACCTACACTTTCTTTAATATCATTCTGTCTGTTTGCAAACGACAACAAAAACCAAACTGGTAGCATGAAAATGAGCTAATTTCTTCCAGAGGCAGCCCCTGAGCTCAGAGAAGGGATGGTTTGCAAGTGGGATGGGAGAGTGGAAACTTACTGCTTTAGATCCTTTGCACCTTCCCATGCCTTAGTAAAGGTAGGATTCCATCTCTCCTCTAAGAATCATAGCTGCCACATAATCTCGTCTGTGTTTGTCTTTTCTCTTTAAGAACGCTTGTTGATCTATACTATGTGCCAATGAGGATCTCAAAAACCACCAACCTACTTGAAAGTCCTGGGCGGTGCAAATGGTTAAGCGCTTGGCTACTAGCTGAAAGGTAGATGATTTGAATCTACCCAGAGGCACCTCAGAAGAAAGGCCTTGTGCTCTGCTTCTGAAAGGTCACGGCCATTGACAATCCTATGGAGTGCAGTTCTACTCTGACACACATGCGGGTCGTCATGAGTTGGGATCAACTCAGGGGCAAGCGGTTCTGGTGGAACTCAAAATCAGTGTTTTGTGCACTAAGGACAACAGGCCTTAAGAGGCCCTGGGCAGGTTCTGCGACAAAAGGCGATTTTAAAAAGATTGCAGTTCCTCACTCCATCCAAGCTTTCCCTAGTAATCCACATCCAAAGCTTCTGTGGCTTCAATGAAAATACAAATTCTCCTGAAACTCACCATGATAACTTTTTATATGCAAATATGCCTCAAATTTAAATGGACACTAAGTAGGAATGATGCTCACATCAAGTCTATGATTGAGACACTGACTTGCTATGTTTTCTAGACATTGCCATGGTTTCATGAATGCCCGTGACTACTCAAAATAGTCTTACCTCTCGTTCCATCTGGAAATTAACAACTTCACACATTCTGGGTCCAACAATGCTATGGGACTAGGGCCACATCTGATATTTAATCACTGTCTCCTCTGCTGTATTTAAACTCAGCTTAGAGGACTCAACTTAGGTTACAAACTCTTCTAAGACAGCAGAGTTCACACCCTAAGTTTCAGACCAAGATCATACTGCAAATACATATTAATATTTCGTACATCTCTTGGAAATACTTGCATTTGGCTTGAGAGCTCTGCAGTTTCCTACACATAGTACACTATCCTAACTATCTGTCCTGGAGTGTCTCTAAGCTTCTCCTACATACCTGACAAGTTTAAGGACTTATCATCATCATTATTAAGCCCTTAACATAGGGTTTATGAAACTCTGAAGGTATTCCTGGGATGAGGATAGTGAGCATTTATAGAGAGCTGACAACATATTCTATATATCAGAACTACACTAAGTGCTTGACAATGATCTAATTTCATTTGTTAAGAGTCAAATTATCCTCATTTTACAGATAAAGAAACAGACAATAAGACAGACTAAGTTCTTTGCCCAAGTCACTAAGTCACATAGGTGACCAAGTCACATAAGTGGTAACTGAAGTAACATTCCTTGTTTAAAGTCCATGTCCTTAGTCACTACACTCATTGCCTTAAATATATCTTATCACGTCATTGTGGGGTAAGCAGAAGACATAAGTATTCCAGTTTACAGTTGAGGGAACACATGACCAAGAGACATACAGTTAAACCTATGCTGGAGCTAGAAGGGGCACCCAGTCATCCCAACTGTGATCTCTCCACCCAAGGGTTTGACCTCTGTGGAAGCTGAGGGAGGGGGCAGGGCATACAACGGAGGCCACTATTAGCCAGGATTTGTGTTCACCCTTCCAAAATAATTTTCTCCACTATCACCTAGACTATAGGTTTCTGATCTTATAGGGAATGCCTTTTGCCATCTTTATATTTGGGGGGTAGAATCGTCCTTATAGCTGCCTGGTTTCACACTCTATTTCTCGTGAACAGGGCCTCTTGCCATCTACCCCAGCCATCCCAAGACTGATCTGGTGGTCTTTGGCAGCGCTCCTTAGTGGAGCCCCTCAGCGCAGCAAGACCAAGCAGTTCAGCTGCCAATTCCTTTAAATCTGACTATGGAGTACTACAGACTTTTTATGTGAAAAATCATGGCTTAAAAAAAAAAAAAAAAAAGTAGACAATAACCACTGCTGTAACCCATCCTCCTTTTTATACATACTAGGGAACTAAGAAGGTCTCTGGACGATACAAACACTTTGCACTCAACTACTAAACCAAAGGTTGTGAGCCCACGCAGTGGCACCACGAAAGAAAGGCATAGCAATCTGCTTCCATAAAAGATTACAGTCTAGAAAACCCTACGGGGCAGTTCTAGTCTTATAACACATAGCGTCACCATGAGTCGAAATCAACTCAATGGCAATGGGTTTGGTTTTTGGGGGTTTTAGGGAACTAAGAATGAGAAATCATATGACTCATCCACGCTCCCCTAGTCAGGCAGGGACTATGAAGAGCAGGGTGGTCCACCCAGCATGTAGGCAATAAGGAAGACTCAAAAACAATGATAAAATCACCTAAAAGTAGTAGGATTTTTATTATCACCATGAATGGACAATGTCAGTGATAAAATACTTTCTTTCCCCCAAAAGTCAGCAGTTCGAACCCACCAGCCACTCTGTGGGAGAAAAAATGTGGCAGTCTACTTCCATAAAGATTACAGCCTAGGAAACCTACAGGGGAGTTCTACTCTGTCATATAGGGTCACTATGAGTTGGAATCAACTTGACGGCACATTAACAACAAAAAGTTTCAAATAAGCACATTTTTTATTACGTATGCTTTGATAAACACTGAATTCTCTGGAAGCAAATTTCGAGAACTCCTGTTTATACATTCCACCTGTCACACCAAGACTTGACTGCATGTGTTTGTTGCAAGAGTAAGTTTATAGGATTTGTTCAAACTCACATCCTGTATAATTAGTGTCTCTAGCCCCCTGGTTTTACATCTTCCTGCATTTATACAGATTTGAAATAAACAACTGTAAAGACTAGAAACAGAAGAGTGAAACAGAATGTAAAACAATCAACCAATGTTTACTTCAATTCTGTCATCCTCTGTGACCACTTGGCCTTTTTTATTTGTACTTAAAATTTTAAACAATACCAGATAAACACAGAAAAATTAGTTGGATTCTTATACACCAACAAAAAGAATGATGAAAAGGAAATCAGGGAAACAATACCATTTACAATAGCCCCTAAAAAAATCAAATACTTAGGAATAAATCTAACTAGGGATGTAAAAGACCTATACAAAGAAAACTACAAGACACCACTGCAAGAAACCAAAACAGATCGATATAAATGGAAAAAAATACTATGCTCATGGATAGGTACACTCAACATTGTGAAAATGACAACTCTACCCAAAGCAATTTACAAATACAATGCAATCCCGATGCAAATACTAATGACATTCTTTAAAGAGATGGAAAAACTAATCATTAACTTTATATGGAAAGGGAAGAGGCCCCAGATTAGTAGAGCACTATTGAAGAAGACGAATAAAGTAGGAGGACTCACACTACCTGACCTCAGAACGTATTATACAGCTACGGTAGTCAAAACAGCCTGGTACTAGTACAACGACAGATACACCGACCAATAAACAGAATTGAGAACCCAGATGTAAATCCATCCACCTATGGTCACCTGATCTTCGAAAAGGGCTCAAAGTCCATCAAATGGAGAACAGACAGTCTTTTTAACAAATGGTGCTGGCAAAGCTGGATGTCTATCTGCAAAAAAAATGAAACAGGACCCATACCTCACACCATATACAAAAACTAATTCAAAACGGATCAAAGACCTAAATATAAACCCAAAAACTATAAAGTTCATAGAAGAAAAAATAGGATCAATGCTAGAGGGCCTAATACATGGCATTAACAGGATACTAACCATAACCAACAACACACAAACTCTAGAAGATAAGCTAGATAACTGGGATCTTCTAAAAATTAAACGCTTATGCTCAACAAAAGACTTCACCAAAAGAGTAAAAAGAGAACCTGCAGGCTGGGGAAAAAAAATTTTGGACATTACAAGTCAGACAAAGTTCTAATCTCTAAAATCTACAGGAAAATCCAACACCTCTACAACAAAAAGACAAATGATCCAATTAAAAAATGGGCAAAGGAAATGAACAGACACTTTACCAAAGAAGACATTAAAGCAGCCAACAGACATATGAGGAAATGCTTGCGATCACTAGCCATTAGACAAATGCAAATCGAAACCACAATGAGATACCATCTCACCCCGGCATTACTGGCATGAATCAAAAACACTGGAAATAACAAATGTTGGAGAGGCTGTGGGGAGATCGGAACTCTTATGCACTGCTGGTGGGAATGCAAAATGATACAACCACTTTGGAAAATGATATGGTGCTTCCTTAGAAAGCTAGAAATAGAAATACCATATGATCCAGCAATCCCACTCCTAGGAATATATCCTAGAGAAATAAGAGCAGTCGTTACACAAATAAACATATGCACACCCATGTTCATTGCAGCATTGTTTACAATAGCAAAAAGATGGAAACAACCTAGATGCCCATCAACAGATGAATGGATAAACAAACTATGGTACATACACACAATGGAGTATTAGAC
>NW_004443999.1:7916245-7943831 GCF_000243295.1 Trichechus manatus latirostris
ACAATAGCAAAAAGATGGAAACAACCTAGATGCCCATCAACAGATGAATGGATAAACAAACTATGGTACATACACACAATGGAGTATTAGACAACGATAAAGAATAATGATGAAATCTGTGAAGCATCTCATAACACGCATGAAACTGGAGGACATTATGCTGAGTGAAATAAGTCAATCACAAAAGGACAAATACTGTATGAGACCACTACTGTAAAAACTCAGAAAAAGGTTTACATGCAAAAAGAAGGAATCTTTGATGGTTACGAGGGATGGGAGGGGTGGGGGAGGAGTACTAAATAGGCAACAGATAAGTGGTAACTTTGGTGAAGGGTAAGACAGTACATAATACTGGGGAAGCCAGCACAGCTTGTACAAGGAAAGGTCATGGAAGCTCCATAGACACATCCAAACTCCCTGAGGGACTGAATTGCTGGGCTGAGGGCTGTGGGGACCGTGGTCTCAGGGAACATCTAGCTCAACTGGCATTAACACAGTTTATAAAGAAAATGTTCTACATTCTACCTTGGTGAGTAGCTTCTGGGGTCTTAAAAGCCTGTGAGCAGCCATCTAACATACTCTACTGGTCTTACCCCTTCAGGAGCAAGGGAGAATGAAGAAAACAAGATACTAGGGAAAGATTAGTCCAAAGAACTAATGGACCACAACTACCACAGCCTCCACCAGACTGAATCCAGTACAACTAGATGGTGCCCGGCTACTGACTGCTCTGAAAGGGATCACGACAGAGGGCCCCAGACACAGCTGGAGAAAAATGTAGAACAAAATTCTAACTCACAAAAAAAGACCAGACTTATTGGCCTGACAGAGGCTGGAGAAACCCTGAGACTATGGCCCTCTGACACCCTTTTAGCTCAGTAATGAAGTCACTCCCGAGGTGCACCCTTCAGCCAAAGATTAGACAGCCCCATAAAACAAAATGGGACTAATGGGGCACAAAAGTCCAGGGACAAAGACTAGAAGGCAGGAGAGGACAGGAA
This sequence comes from Trichechus manatus latirostris, assembly GCF_000243295.1. NCBI lineage: Eukaryota > Metazoa > Chordata > Mammalia > Sirenia > Trichechidae > Trichechus > Trichechus manatus. Next base: position 7,917,247 of record NW_004443999.1, read on the forward strand.
AGCTGGTAATAGAGAACCCAAGGTCGAGAAGGGAGAGTGTTGATATGTCGCGGGGTTGTTAACCAATGTCATAAAAGAATATGTGTACCAACTATTTAATGAGAAACTATTTGTTCTGTAAACCTTCATCTAAAGTACAATAAAAAGAAATTTTAAAAAAGAAAAAAATTAAAAAAAAATTTTAAACAGTGAAACATTCAGCAATTTCCTGCTTGTCTCCAAAAATTCAAAATGAACTCAAATTCAATAAAAGAAAATGTCACTGCCTGGTTTCTTTTTCTGACTATTATTATGATTCATTTCATAACTGTTACTGAAAACAGTTTTCTCCTGTTGAGGCTGTTATTGTCAGCTGTTGTGAGTTGGCCCCTGACTCATGGAGACCCCATGCACAACAGAATAAAACGATGCTCAGTGCTGCACCATCTTCATGATCAGTTGCAGATCAAACTGTTGTGATCCATAGGTTTTCGCTGGCTGATTTTCAGAAGTAAATCACCAGGCCTTTCTTCTTAGTCCATCTTAGTCTGCAAGCTCCGCTGAAACCTGTTCAATATCATAGCAACACGTGAGCCTCCACTGACAGGTGGGTGATGGCTATGAATGAAGTACATTGGCTAGGAATCGAACCCACGTCACCTGCATAGAAGGCGAGAATTCTACCCCTGAACCATCACTGCCTTCACTCCCGTAGAGGAGGACGTATAAAACAAATGACCCAAAATGGCTTTCAAATACTCGTGCTATACCACTGGTGGTGGATTAATTACTTTTGTATGTGGCCTTTATAGCTATGGGCTTGTAACTCCCACTCAGGTGATTGTGATAGGGTAATTGTGGCCTACCAAGGGGATTAGTCAGTTTTGTCTTCAAAGAGAGCTAATTCCAGAGCAGAGAGGAGAGCCCACCACCACCAAAGAAGGAGACTGGCAGGAGTCGGTGCAGTGTAATTCCCGGACCACAGATCGAGAAAGCTGAGTGCCTTTGGACAGACCGAGGGCCAGGGAGAAGTCTACACCTGATCCACAAATCTGGGACTTGCCAGCCTCCAAAACCTCGCGAGTCATTTCCTTTCTATGGTCCGTGAGTTCTGTGAGACGTTGCAAGAAATTAGGGAACCCGAAGACAGGAGGGAGGGTACTAACTGGAGAGGGAGTGGGTGATGTTAGAGACGATGGAGTGGTACAGCAGCTTGGAAAAGTTAGACATTTGGGACATCTTCAACCTCCACCTCATACGAACCAGCTTTGTGCTGATCCTTATAAAAGAAATTACTTGCTTACCACTGATGCCTGGTTTCCCATTCTCAGCCTTTACAGTGTTTCCCGCATCACACTGCTTCATGTGAGGTTTGAAAAGGTGAGGGGACCTTGGGAAGCCTTAATTCTCACAAACAGAGGATGTTACAGTCAGACACTGTAATCTGTTATTTCATGTCTGTAAATTCAGAATCCACCTCTCCCCCATGACTGCTTTCACAAAAGGAAAAGTTGTAGCTAGCTTTTGTGATAAATTATAAAATTAAGACCTAAAAGATCATGTTTCCCAGCTTCTTTTAATTACCCCCAAGGTAAAACAAGCTATCATTTTTTTGTGGTTTAACCAGATTATAAAATTTACTAGCCGGGAATAACCTGAAGAAACAAAAACTGGTATTTAACGTAAATAGAGTCAGCCTGCTCAAACATGGAAGTTGACTAAGGCAGGCCTTGTACAAACAGCTGTGATCACCTATTTGGATTTGCACTGTAAGAGAAAAAAATAAACCCATGAAAGTATCCAACACTTATTAAAACACTCCTCAAAACGTTTGGGGTTTTTTATGAAGTGCCAATTAAGCAAGCTTTCTATTTCAGCTCTTAAGAAACATGGCCTCGGGAAAAATGTCAGTTCATTCTATAATTTTTTTTCCTGCGATATTTTTTTCTCTCAATCAATATTCACTTCCCTTTAAAATCTCTGTGTACCTTTTCGGGAGCAGTGGCACACTTTGGTGAGGGCTTGATTTAGCAACACCGACCCCCATGTGGATCATATGTGTGGATCATAACAAATTATGGATGAGACTGCAAAGAATGGGAGTCGCAGAACACTTAATTGTGCTCATGCGGAACTTGTACGTGGACCAAGGGGCTAGCAGAACAAGCGGCTATGGTGTGGTTGAAAATCAGGAAAGGTATGCATCAGGGTTGTATCCTTTCACCATACTTATTCAGTCTGTATGCTGAGCAAATAATCCGAGAAGCTGGACTATATGAAGAAGAATGGGGCATCAGGATTGGAGGAAGATTCATTAATATCCTGTGATAGGCAGATAATACAATCTTGCTTGTTGAAAGTGAAGAAAACTTGAAGCACTTACTGATGAAGATCAAAGACTACAGTCTGCAGTATGGATTATACCTCAAAACAAAAATCCTCACAACTGGACCAATAAGCAATATCATGATAAACGGAGAAAAGATGGAAGTTGTCAAGGATTTCATTTTACTTAGATCCACAATCAATGCCCATGGAAGCAGCAGTCAAGAAATCAAACAAAGTATTGCACTGGGCAAATCCACTGCAAAAGATCTCTTTAAAGCGTTGAAAAGCAAAGATGTCACTTTGAGGACTAAGGTGCACCTGAGCCAAGCCATGGTATTTTCAACTGCCTCATATGCATGTGAAAGCTGGACAATGAATAAGGAAGACGAAAGAAGAACTAATGCCTTTGAACTATGGTGTTGGCAAAGAATACTGAATGTACTACGGACTGCCAGAAGAATGAACAAGTCTGTCTTGGAAGAAGTACACCCAGAGTGCTTCTTAGAAGCAAGGATGGTGAGACTTCAACTCATATACTTTGGACATGTTATCAGGAGGGCTCAGTCCCTGGAGAAGGACATCATGCTCGGTAAAATAGAGGGTCAGCAAAAAAGAGGAAGACCCTCAATGAGATGGATTAACACAGTGGCGGCAACAATGGGCTCAAACATAACAACGATTGTGAGGATGGCATAGGACCAGGCAGTGTTTTGTTCTGTTGTACATAGGGTCGCTATGAGTTCGAACCAACTTGAAGGCACCTAACAACACCCCCTACCCTTACTTCCCAACATACACACACACACACACACGGCATGTAGTACACAGAGAACTGTTTTAACTCTGAAGTTAAACTTTAAAACAACCAGCCAAAATACGTTTGAATATCTTTTGCTCTTCCACATTCTCCCTTCTCCACAGACGCAGACTTCAACCCCTATCCTCCTACAAAGTGAAAACAATTTCCTTGAAAGCAACTGGATTCTAGTAACAATAAACAAAAAGTGACTTCTTTAACCCTTTTGCTATCATAATACTGTTTATAATACTATTAATAAGACAATTAGAGCCCCTAGGTGGTGCAAATGGTTAACACTCAGCTGATAACTCAAAGGTTGGCAGTTCGAGTCCACCAAGAGGTGCCTCGGAAGAAAGGCCAGGTGATCTACTTCTGAAAAATCAGCCATTGAAAACCCTATGGAAGGCAGTTCTACTCTAACACACATGGGGTCGCCATGAGTCGGAGTTGATTCAAAAGCAACTGGTGGTTACTAAGAAAATTATAAACTTTTATAATCTTAAATGTGTGACTAACCTGAAAAATGACCCTGAAAATAAACTGATTTAGGTGAAGGCACACTATAGAACTGAGTTGATTCAGGAAGTTCACTCCTTCATGATGAGACACGGATCCCTGTTGTTGTCCCCTGTAGGGTGTGGGGAGGAAGCAGGCTCTTGGCTGAGTTGCCCAGAGGACCTCTCACCTCCACCCAGGCCATCTACCTCCACTCCCCTTTGCAAACCTCAACCACCCACGGATAAATCAATGCCGGCAATAAATTCCCAACTGATAGCAAAACTAAGTGGCCTGAATTTTATTTTGACACATTAATTCTCCTGACTTTCCAGGGTTCTTTTAAAAAAAAAAGAGGGAAGAAAAATGGAACTAGTCTAAGAATAATGAGAAAAGCATCAAGAATAAATGAGGGGAGAACAAGAAATGCTGGCGAAGCTGTGGGGAGATTGGAACTCTTATGCACTGCTGGTGGGATTGCAAAATGGTACAACTATTCTGGAAAACGATATGGTGCTTCCTTGTAAAGCTAGAAATAGGAGTACCATATGATCCAGTAATCCCACTCCTAGGTATATATCCTAGAGAAATAAGAGCCATCACACGAATAGACATATGCACACCCATCTTCACTGCAGCAGCATTCACAATAGCAAAAAGAAGCAACCTAAGTGTCCATCAGATGCACAATGGAATACTGTGCAACAATAAAGAATAATGATGAGTCCACGGAACAGCCATAACATGGATGAATCTGGAGGACATTAGGCTGAGTGGACTAAGGACAAATATTGTATGAGACCGCTATTATAAAAAGTCAAGAATTGGTTTACACACAGAAACATTCTTTGATGGTTACCAGGGATGGGAAGAGGAGGGAGGGAAAATCACTAACTAGATAGTAAACAGGTGTTAATTCTAGCGAAGGAAAAGGCAATACACAATATGGGGGAAGACAGCACAACATTACCAAGCAAAGGAAGACACTGAGAGGTACACAAGAATAAAGGGCAACTGTGGTAAATGCTCTAATATATACAATTCTGCAAAAACAGTAATAACAATAATTTGTGAGTGGATACGTAGGCAAATATGCATGCTAAATAGGTGAAAGAGGTCGTCTGGGAGTACACTCGTGCATATATAGGTAGGGTTATGGATATTACTACATACATATTTGTAAATGCTGCATGTATACTCATATATATAACAGAACACTTGGGGGCACAGTTAGAGAAACTACTTAGACATCAGGATTGAACTACTGGGCTTGAAGGCTAAGGACCATAGTCTTGGGGGACATCTAGATGAATTGGTAAAACACAGTTCATAAAGACTGTGTTCTACATCCCACTGTGGTGACTAGTGTCTGAGATCTTAAAAGCTTGTGAGTGGCCATCTAAGAAGCAACTATTGGTATTCTCCCACCTGGAGCAAAGGAGAATGAAGAAAAATGAAGACACAAAGACAGAATTAGTCCAGAGAATTAATAGCCCACATGAACCACAGCCTCCTCTAACCTGAGACAAGAAGAACAAGACAGTGTCCAGCTATCACTACCAACCACTCTGACCGGGACCACAATAGAAGGTTCTGGTAAGAATGGGTAAAAAATGTAGAACAAAACTCAAATTCAAAAAGAAAAGACCAGGCTTATTGGTCTGATAGAGGACTGGAGGAAATCCTGAGACTATTGCCCTAAAACAACCTTCTAACTCAAAACTGAAGACACTCCCAGAGGCTACCTTACAGCCAAATAATAGACAGGCCTATAAAATAACCAATAATATCCGTGAGGAATGTGCTCCTTAGAACTATCAACTACACGAGACCAAAAGAACAACATTTGCCCGAAACCAAAGATGAGAAGGCAGGGAGGAACAGGGAAACTAGATGAGTGGAAACAGGGAACCCAGGGAGGAAATGGGGAGAATGCTGACACATTGTGGGGATTGAAGCTACTGTCATGGAAAAATTTGTGTATGAATTGTTGTTTGGAAAACTGATTTGCTGTGTGAACTTTCACCTAAAGCACAATAAAATGTTAAAAAAAAAAAAAAAAGTAAAAAGAAACAGGTGAAAAAAAAAGAATAAATGAAGAGTTTAAATAATCTATCAATCAGCATAGCTAAACCAGGAACAGATCAAAAGCACCTACATACGGCACAACCCAGGAAAAACTACTTAAAAGCCCTTAAATGCCACGTGGGTTGAACTTTAGATATCTGGAGCTCATTAAAATCTTTTCAAAGCATATCTAAAAAGCACACTGAATAGATTGCACTCTGAATTTAAATAACATTATCCTTTCAAATGAGGTCTCCAGGAGGTGCAAATGGTTAACAATCTCAGCTGATAACCCAAAGGTTAGAGGTTCAAGTCAACCCAGAGGCATCTTAGAAGAAAGGCCTGATGGTTTCCTTCTGGAAAAACCAGCCTTTGAAAACCCTGTGGAGCTCATTTCTACTCTGACACGCATGGGATCGCTACGAGTTGGAGTCAACTTGAAGGCAACTGGTGGTGGTGATATCCCTCCAAATATTTCAGAATTGCAACATATACACTCTCGTTATATCTGTCAATGAAAAGCCAAGCTACTCAAGACCCAAAGTTGGTTGGTGTTTTGGCCACAAAACAAGCCACTTCCAAACACTCATCAGCCAGGTCTACACAGCAGTTCAGTCCTTGGACTCAACATTCAGTCACACCCTCTCCTTTTCTCATTCGTCTTAGAGACCTGTGCATGGTAAATTTGCATCTTAGTTTTCTTAACAATGCCCAGACTGGAGGCACCAAAACCGAGGTTGTACTAACCCTGATGCAGCCAACTCTGTGTATGTTTGCATAACCACAGGAGGGTTTAAACATTATGAATGTTTGCCCAGCTTCAAACATTAGTAACTTAGGCTACCAATGAGAGAGCAATAATTTTGAAAAGAGTTCAAATCTTACAGTGTAGACCAACTACAAAAACTACAAAACCCACCGCCATCAAGTCGATTCCAACTCATAGCGACCCTACAGGGCAGAGTAGAACTGCCCCACAGGGTTTCCAATGAGCAGCTGGTAGATTTGAGCTGCTGACCTTTTGGTTAGCAGTTGAGGTCTTAACTACTGTGCCACCAGACCAACTATAAAATACAACTACATTCAATATTCTGAAATCAGAATCAATGACTCTCAAAAAATGGCTGTTGTAGGGAAGATGGGGATCTGAGAGATTATTCGGGTTGTCTTCCAAAGCTACTGGCAGATGGTTTCTATTATGCTCCATTATGGAAATTATTAAGGTTTCACATCTGCATTAGACCTTAGAGAAGTTATATACGTCTGCTGTGTGTCATCCACCATCTGGCCCCGCCCATCTCAGGCTCCACCTCCCCTCGCTCCAGCCGTCTGCCGGGCACACACTGGCCACACACCCGGGCAAAAGGACACTCAACTCCTTTTCCAGCCTTCAAACGCCGATGTAATTGCTTTTTCATTTGCACTCGATTTACTGCCTGAACCATTCTCTGCATTCTGCCTTGTATTGTAGTTGTTTTCATCTCTGGAGGGACCACACGTTCTGTGTAGTTATTGGTCCGTCTTCAGAACTCATATATTAAATAACTCAAATATTAAATAGCCAAGTATATTCATACACAGTTAAAAGGAGATTCGTTTTTAAAAATGAAATGCACCTGAACATTTCATAAAGTGAAAATGCTATAGAAAACTGCAACACTTTATAAATGAGGGCCGCCATCATCTGTATGGTACCTGAGGTGCACATTTGCTCTTTGGATCACTAGGAACAGTTAGCATTTACTTGTTTTTTGTGTAGTATATTTTTTTTCTTTTAGGAATCACTTTTAGCTCGAATACTTTTTCCACCCTTTATCACATTTAATTCTCCACCAGACTGTGCGTAAAGGCTTGTCATTATCTCCATTTCAAGGAGGAGAAAACTGAGGCTGAGCTATGTGGACTGCTCGAAGTCACACAGCTGGCTGCCACAGGCTGAAACCAGAACCAATCTGAATTCTCCAGTTGCTGATTTCACTGTGCCACGATACAGCACTCCCGGCATGACCGGAGGGCATTCGGTGCAGTGGCAAAGAGTATGGGCTCTGGAGCTACACTGCTGCCAGATATTAGCTGTGTGACCACAGGAAAGCTTATTAAGTAACATTGCTGTTCCTCAGTTTGCTCATCTGCAAAATGGGTAAAATAATCGCATCTGCCTCTTACAGCTGTGACAATGAAACCAGCTGACATATAGAAAGCTCCTAGAACAGGGCCTGGCCCACAGTAAGGGTGCAGTAAATGCTGTCATGGTTGTTAGCTGCGATTGCGTCAGCTCTAACTCATGGTGACCTTATGTATAACACAAGGAAACATTGCCGGTCCCTCACCATCATCACATCCTTGGTATGCTCAAGTCCATTGTCATGGATATTGTGTCAATCCATCTCATTGAGGGTTTTCCTCAGTTTTGCTGACCCTCTACTTTACCAAACATGTCCTTTTCTAGCAATTGGTCTTTCCTGATGATGTGTCCAAAGTTAGCTGTTGTTAATCTTACGTGACAGGATTAAACACTAGGAGAAGAAATACGTGATCAAACCGACACCACACGAAGTAGCTGAGACGTTACTATAGGCCCACGCTGGGGCTCAAATTTATCTGCATTTGTTGAATCATTGATAGCCAGGGGAATACCACGCGGGTAACCTACAGTGCTTGGGCCGCAGGAAAATGTCACCCTAGTAGTGAGAGAGACATTAAATATTTTACTCTAGCAGCTGCTCAGAACAAAGCGGCTGGGGTGTATCCATTACCTCCTTTTCCAGATCTCCTGCATAAAGGGAAACAAGTCACAAAGACTCAAACTTGAGACTTTAAAAATAACATCAACAAAGCATCTTAGAGTCAGCATCTTTGTATAATAAAGAGGGATTTTTCAGAAAGTGTTATTTTTCAGAAATAGAAACCCTCTTTACACCTGACACCTGTGCCACAATATACAGTGTCTTTCTTGCCAACCAGAGACACGCTATACCAGCCAGCCAAAAATAGTCTCGAGTTGTTTATCAACAATATGTAATTGTACATGGGAGACTTCAGAGTTGAATGTATTCATACAATCTCAAATAACACCCACAACAAAACTGCTTATTAAACTTTTTTTTACAACAGCGTCCTCTTGCAACATTAAATTCCATGCACTATATAACCACGTCAACATTTGGAGAGGGAAGGATTATAACAGAGGATGAATCTTCTAATTTTTTTACCAAGATAAAAATTCTTGACAAAATTTCCTATGGTCTCAGTAATTTCACATCGAGTTAATTCTTGATTTATGTGTTTAATGATTGATTTGTTCATTATCTGTAGCTCCCAGGCCGGTCTCCCTCCCTGGGTGCTCAGCCTCGCCTGTTTACACAGGCAGGTTCCCAAAGGGAGTTTTTAACTGTTTAAACAGTGGGCAGAGGTGGCCAATAATATAATCATTTCCAGGCCTCAAGAGTAGAGAATTCCCCTAATGCTCTCATGATCTCTATATATCATAACAATGCTATGCCAATTACACCCAGTCCCTGACCATAACATGGAACAGGCAGAAGAGTGCCCACCACCACAGACTTCCATGCAGTCAGGCCTTGTGCTCGGCGGGCAAGATCTCCTGTCACCTTCCCATCACTGTTATGAGTCAGAGCAGAAATCACAAACTGGCAGCTAAAGGCAACCTGTGCATTGCTTGGCTCACCCAGGGGTTTCTTGTTTGTTTAAACGTAATTAGGGGCATTTAAAAAATCTGCCTATAACCTAGATTTCCAAATTTCCTTAAATTGGGGAAATCTGGGCAACACCTGGGCAAAACCGCCATCAGTGGGAGCTGGGAAGCAACTGCTCCCTTTGAGTGGCCATGTGCTCCCACAGTTGCCACAAGCCCCACCCAGCCACTCGGTCCCTCCCTAGCCCTTGAAGGAATTTGAATTTGGAACCTATCAGTCAAATACCATTACTATTCTGATTTTACAGGAGTTCCAGGGTGGCGCAAATGGTTAAGTGCTTGACTACTAGCCAAAAGCTTGGTGGTTCAAACCCACCCAGAGGCGCCCCGGAAGACAGGCCTGGTGATCTACTTCCAAAAGGTCACAGCCTCGAGGACCCTATGGAACAGTTTTACTCTGTACACATGGGGTCACCATGAGTTGGAATCAACTTGACAGTAACTAACAACAACATTCTGGTTTACCAATAAGGAAACTGAGGCTTCCTCAAAGTCATAGTAAGTGGCAAGCTGAAATCACAATCAGTTGGTGTTTTTGACGGCCACATTCTGCATGAGCGGAATGGACTTGACGGCAATGGATTTTTGGTTTGGCTGTTCACTTGACCCCTTTAGCAAGGGAACCAGCAGATACAAGGGCAGGATAAGCACATCTGAATAATTTTCAAATTTTACATTTGCAAAAGAGAAGGCACCTGTCTAAAGTTAATCAACATAGATGTGTTTATTGAATTAGAATACAACATAGTCACAAATCTGCCATAAACGTCTTATAAAGGTAAAAGAAACAGTATCCGTGCAACCAGGGACAATTTCCATATTTAGGAATCTTTTTCTTTTTTAAATACATTCTTTACCCGGATTTGGCCATTGTTAATATTTTACCCATTTTCTTTATCCATAGCTCTCACATGCATACACACACATGCACACACACACACACATACACACACACACGCACGTCCTTGTGGCAGGTGCCCATCTTTTTTTATCATTTCTGTACTTTATGAAATTAACAAGATGTTCCAGGCTCAAACTGTATCTCTCCTGCCCCAAATCTGTAATCAGCCATTTTTTCCGGGAGCCCTGGCTCCTTTTAAAAGAATAGTACTAAAGACCAAGATCTAGGTTCTAGATGTGCTCATTGCTACTGGGTGTCTTTGCTTCTAGACCCTTTGGAGGACGGAACTAAGTAATATATACATGTATATGCATATATATACACACATATGTAGAAACATGCATACATACATGTCACATAGGCATGCTCACACATACTTCAGAAATGAGTTCATACCAATACTTCTAATTCCAATTGAATTCCACAATGTTCTTGTTTGCCTTCCCCATTTCATACTTGTACATCCCTTCTTTCTCACCGAGAACTCCAACTTTCAAAAACAATACTTTTACTCATTTGCTCAATGCAAAAACATATCTAAAATTGTTTCAGAATTGCTTTACCTACATCACTACACAAATCAAACATACTAAAATACTTTAGGAGCCCTTGTGGCACAGTGGTTAAAGCACTTGGCTGCTAACCAAAAGGTCAGAGGTTTGAATCCACCAGCTGCTCCATGGGAGAAAGATGTGGCAGTCCACTTCCGTAAAGATGACAGCCTTAGAAATCTTATGGGGCAGTTCTACTCTGTCACATAGGGTCGCTGTGAGTTGGAATCGACTTGATGGCAATCGTTTTCCCTTGGCAAAATGTCCATGTAAAGAGGTGGCCCAATGTGGCAACTTGTTATGAATTGAATTATGTCCCTCAAAAATATGTGTTGTAAATCCTAACCTCTATGCTTGTGGTTAAAATCCCACGTGGGAATGGGTTGTCTTTTTTATGTTAATGAAGCAGGATTATGCAGGGTATATCTTGAGTCAATCTCTTCTGAGACATAAAAGAGATTAAACAAGGGAGCAGAGCAGAGATGGGGTAAAATAAATGCCAAGACATGTGGAAATCTCTAAGGAACCACGAAGCAGAAGCTGAAGAGACAAGGACCTTCCTCCAGAGCCCAATAGAGAGAAAGACTTCCCCTAGAGCTGGCACTCTAAATTTGGACTTCAGCCTCCTAAACCATGAGAAAATAAATTTCTGTTTGTTAAAGCAACCCATTTGTGAAATTTCTATTATAGCAGCACTAGATAGCCAAGACAGATTTTGGTACCGGCAGAGTGGGGTGCTGCTCTAACAGACACCTAAAATGTGGAACCAATTTTGGAATTGGGTAATGGGTAGAGGCTAGAAGAGTTTTAAGGTGCCTAACAGTAAAGGCCTGGATTGCCTTGAAGAGACAATTTGTAGAATTATGGACATCAAAGGAGATTATAATATGGGCTCAGAAGGAAGTGAGGAGAGCTATAGAGAAAGTCTCTATCATCTTAGAGAATACCTTTGGCACCAGCAACAGAATGTTGCTAGAAATGTGGATGCTAAATGTGCTTCTGGAGAAACTTCAAAAGAAAATGATGAACATGTGCATTTTATGCAGTGGCCAAAGAACTTGTCTGAATTATGTTCAAATATTTGGTGGAAGGTAGACCTTGCAAGTGATGAACTTGTAGATCTGACTGAGGAGATTTCTAAGCAAGATCTTAAAGGGGCTGTGTGGTTTCTCCTTACTGCTTACAGTAAAATGCAAGAGGAAAGAGATGGACTTAAAAATGCACTGTGTAAAATAAAAACAGAACTTAAAGATTTGAAAAATTCTGTTGTACAAACTAAGCACACGTGTCCTAGAATGTTCACCAAGGACATGGCTACACAATCTTTTGTTAAAGAGATTCAGCCTGTGACTGATGGATCTAAGCAATGACCACAGCAGAAAATCCATCAGCTTAGACTGAAGGGGTCAGAGAAAGAAGGAAAGGAAAGAGCGCTGTCTGCTTCTTGGAATTTAACAGGCAGGAAACAGGCCAAAGGAGCGACATCTGTTTTCCTCCAAAAAAGGAAAAGAACTATCCCTGAGCAGCTCAGAGATCAACAGAACTGTTGGAAGGAGCATGGGAAGCAAAGCTGCCTCGGTCTCAAAGGGTGGGGCCGCGGCCTCCAGAGTATCAAAGGGTAGAGCCAAGGCCAAGGTTTCAAAGAATCAGATCTTCACCAAATCGTTTCCAGAGTGTGGGGCTGCCATTCAGCTTGGCCAAGAGGATGGGGCCACTGCCCAAAGCTGAGGGGCAGGGCTGCCATGCCCAAGGGCCAGAAGAATGGGGCCTGCTGAGGCTGAGGGGGTTGGGCAGCCCAAAGCCGAAGGAGCAGAGTTGATATCCCAGTGGGCCTGGAAGGCGGAGCTGATGCCCAGGGCCAAGGGGCTTCCGCCCAGAATCCAGAGAGTCTGGAGGGCAGAGCTATTGCTCAGATGGTACCCAAAAAAAAGAGGATTATTTTAAAACCTTGAGAACTAAATGTAATCTGCTCTGCTGGGTTTTGGACTTGCTTGGTGCCTGTTATCCCTTCTTTCCCTCCAATTTCTCCCATTTGTAAGGGAAATGTCTACCTTTCCACTATTGTACTTTGAAAACAGATAATTTGTAATCTAGATTTCACAAATTCACAGATGAAGAAGAATTTTGCCCCAGGATAGAATACGCCTAAAGTCTCACCCATATTTGATTTAGATGATTCAGAAGGTGAGACTTTGGAGTTAAGACTTTGGGGTTGATGTGATGGGGTGAATGTCTTTTGTATGTGGCAAGGACATGAATTTTTGGAGGCCAAAGGGTGGACTGTTACGGATTGAATTATGTCCCCCAAAAGTATTTGTTGTAAATCCTAACCTCTATGCCTGTAGTTATAATCCCATGTGGGAATTGGTTGTCTTTGTTATGTTAATGAGGCAGGATTAGTGTCTGTGTATCTAGAGTCAATCTCTTTTGAGATATAAAAGAGATTAAACAAGGGAGCAAAGCAGAGATGGGGGAAGACAGATGCCAAGACACATGGGGATCTCTTAGGAACCAGGAAGCAGAAGCTGAAAAGACAAAGACCTTCCTCCACAGCCAACAGACAGAAAGCTTTCCCCTGGAGCTGGCATTCTGAATTCTGACTTCTAGACTCCTAAACTGTGAGAAAATAAATTTGTTTACTAAAGCCACCCAGTTGTAGTATTTCTGTTATAGCAGCACTAGATAACTAAGATACAACTTAGTAAATATTTTCTCGTAGGGAACACAAAAAAGAGATTACTTCCTGAACTTTCAATCCCTGACAGGTATCTGATAACGCATGTCAAGTGGCCTCAAGGAGAACCAGGAAAAAAAAAAATGTATTTAGATGACTCAGAACACATCTCTCACAGCTATTGAGAAACCCACTCCCAGTCTTGCCCTTTGCAAGCAGATTTTAGTTCCAGGCTAATTTTCTCCACTGATGTTGCTACTATCCTCCCACTCTCCCCACCATGTAGGACTGGTAGGAGTTCCCAGCCCACCCCTGCCTCTCACTTTGTCATCGGCACCCAAACTCAAAGGCAGTAGAGAGAAGCCATCACTCCAAACTCCTGCACACCTGGCTTTTCCAAGTTGTCCAAACTCTCCAATATATAAAGGTCAGAAAAAAATAATAACCAAAAATGACACCCTCCCCGATAGTGATTTTAATTAGCACACAGAAATGTAAACGGAAGAAATTCAGTATTAACCAGTAAAACCATTTGCTGTCAAGTCGATTCTGACTCACGGTGACCCCTATGCGTGTCAGCAGAGTTTTCAATGGCTGATTTTTTGAAAGTAGATTGCCAGGCCTTTCCTCTGAGGTGCCTCTGGTGAACTCCATCAGCCAACCTTTTGGTTAGCAGCCAAGCGCTTTAACCATTTGCACCACCCAGGGACTCAAAATTCAATATAGAAATCTTATAATTAACTAAGTCTTAGGGGATTAACATTTAATAAACACAACCCTGTGGGGTAAGGGCTGGATCGATGAGACATCTGAAGAGTGTGTGTCTCAGTACCGGTTCTCTGTCCAGCTGAGGAAAAGTCCTGCCCCCAAGAACCCACAGCGTGGAAGCAGGCCGGCGGAGCCAGCTCCAGAAATGCCAAAGACCCCACCTCCCATAGCCAGCCTGCCTCCACCTTCACCTTTTCTCTCTCAGCTTCCCCAACCTGAACACTGGTCTCCCTTCAGGGAAAGAGAAGCTAGTGGCTTCCACACGATACAGTCCATGAGTAATGCACATCTGAAGCTTAACCCTGGACTTCTGCCATCATCGTTTCCTCTTCGTGAGGTTCTGACAATGAAATATGGCTACAGAATCCTGCTCTTTGTCCAACAAACTGTTACATACTATAAAAACAAAGCTTAAAAGCCCAAAAGTTGTTTCTAAAAAAGAAAATACATCTAATCGAAATAGATAAAACTCACACTCAAATTCTGTATTTACAAATTCTAATTTAATTCTCTACAATTAAAAATTGCTTTTGTTCTAGAGAAAGCATTTAAAAGGATCAGAGTGTCTAACTGGAATAACATGTTCTAGAATTAGTGATCACTGAGCACCTTTATTACTGGAAGTGGAAGGGATCATAAAAATATCTTCACCTTCATAGATGGGCAGTTTGCTAAAAAGGTTTTTTTCCAAACAAAAAAAACAGAAGACCAGTTGATTCAAAAGGAGCCCCAGTGGCACAGTGGTTAAGTGCTTGGCTGCTAACCGAAAGGTTGGTGGTTCAAACCCACCAGCCACTGCGTAGGAGAAGGACGTGGCAGTCTGCTTCTGTACAGACGACAGCCTTAGAAACCTATGGGGCAGTTCTACTCTGTCCTATAGGTCACTATGAGTTGGAATTGACTCAACAGCACACAAAAACAAGTCGATCCAAAGGGGCAGACAGAATCACCTGCATTCTTTTTTAAGATACTGAGGAAACTGTGCCATTTATGCTTCAAGCAGCTTTTAGGAGAAAATGCAATAGCCTCTCTGAGGGTTACTGAGCTAAAAGGGAGTAGTGCAGACTCCTCTGCTCTAGGCCAGCATGGCCACCACTGGCTGTACAGCCTGTGGCAGGTCACCACCCCCCTGGGCTCAGGTTCTCATTGCTAAGTAAGGGTTCTTGACCACATCAGTGGTTCTAACACCTGACCACACATCAGAATCCTATGGGGTACTTTTTTTTGTTTTTAATAATTTATTTTATTTTGTTGTTGTTGAGAATATGCACAGCAAAACAAGTACCAGTTCAATAGTTTCTACACGTACAATTCAGTGACATTGATTACATTCTTTGAGTTGAGCAACCATTCTCACCCACCTTTTCTGAGTTATTCCTCCACCATTGACATAAACTCACTGTCCCCTAAGGTTCCTATCTAACATTCTGAGTTGCTATTGGCAATTTGATCCCATACAGATAGATCTTAAAAGAGCCATAGGGTACTTTTAACAATTGACTGCCTTCACCTGAACCCAGGCCTACTGAGCCTGAACTGGGGCAAGGGAAAGCCTGCCCTAGGGCTTCACTGGAACGTGTCTCAGGTCTCCTCTGGCACTAAATTTCCTAATTCTCAGATGTGTTTTTTTGTTTGTTTTTAACTCTTCTCTTTTCTTATCTTTTTCAGTGTCTAGTTTAAAGAATACTCTC
Organism: Trichechus manatus latirostris; assembly: GCF_000243295.1. Classification (NCBI taxonomy): domain Eukaryota; kingdom Metazoa; phylum Chordata; class Mammalia; order Sirenia; family Trichechidae; genus Trichechus; species Trichechus manatus. The sequence goes on from NW_004443999.1 coordinate 7,933,215, forward strand.
CTGAGTGAGTCTTGCTCTCAGGAGTGGGACACATGTTACAAATCATTAGACGAAAAGGCTGCTTCTACCCAGATACTAAGGTTACGACAAATCAAAGATACCTACGTTGAACAACAGTATATGTGCCTGAGTCACATGCTGTCTCAGGGAAGGATACTCTGGTCCGATGGGCTATCTGATAACAGTAGCTACAAGTCATGTGTGACTATTCAAATTTAAATTAATTAAAATAACTGAAAAGCTAGTTCCTCAGTTGCACTAGCCACATTTCAAGTGCTTGACAGCCATTTGTGGCTAAAAAAAAAACAAACCCCGTTGCCTTAGAGTCAATTCCGACTCATAGCGACCTTATAGGACAGAGCAGAACTGTCCCATAGGGTTTTCTAGGAGCTGCTGGTGGATTCAAAATGCCGACCTTCTGGTTGGGAGCTGTAAGTCTTAGCTACTGTGCCACCAGGGCTCCACATGTGGCTAGTGGTAGATAAAAAACACTTTCATCATTGCAGAAAGTTTTATTGGGCAGCCCTGGCCTAAGAGATGTAAGGAGGACTGAATTTAAGACTTCCCAGGCATCTTGATTTTACCACATTAATTCAGCAAGCAACTGGTCAGACTTTCATTCATGAAAAAAAGAAACACGCACACATAATAAGATCTAAATTGATAAAAATATACACAGTATAAGACTAGACAACTGACAATTTTTCAAAACATATATTCAAGCTAGAAATATCCTTGATATCATTTTTAAACGACGTATAAGGAACGTTTTTTCAAGCCACTGAAGACGAATCCAAGAATCACACTTCTTCTCCAAAGCCATCCTTAAATCCTAAAAATAGCCAACCAAGTGAATTGAGAGTGAAAAATACACCCAGATTAAAACTCTAAACGGCCAGTTTTACTGCTTATGTGCCCCAAAAAACTATGCTTTTCAAGCTTTCTGTATTGTATATGTTACCACACTAATTCAGTATGCAGGATTCATAATATTACATTGCTAATCCTTACTCTAAATCCTAAAAATAGAAAGCAAGAGCCATTTCCCGCCAAACTGGTAACAAACCCCAAGCCAAGGAGCAGATGTGGAAACTGCTGCAGGGAGGGGATGAGTTAAGCTGTAAAATGAAACACACACCCAGAAGAAATCCTCGGGCTGACCACAACAGCAATCATTTTTTAAACAGTTAAAAGCCCCAGAAGCCAGAGGTAGGTGATAATTTCTACAAATAAAAATTTAGAGATGTTCTTACTTTCTCAGCTGCTCAGAAGGAAACTGTCCGGCCTGAGTACAAGTAGTCCCCCACTTTCTTGGTTATCTAGTGCTGCTATAACCGAAACGCCACAAGTGGATGGCTTTAATAAACAGAAATTTATTTTCTCACAATTTAAGGGACTAGAAGTCCAAATTCAGAGCACCAGCTGTAGGGGAAGTCTTTCGCTGTCAGCTCTGGGGGCAGGTCCTTGTGTCTTCAGCTTCTGATTCCAGGTTCCTTGGAGATCTCCATATGTCTTCTATCTTCTGCATATGGCATCTGTCTTCCCCCACCTCTGCTCTGCTCCTTTGTTTAATCTCTTTAATATCTCAAAAGAGATTGACTCCAGATACACCCTACACTAATCCCACCTTATTAACATAACAAAGACAACCCATTCCCAAACGGGATTATAACCACAGGCATAGAGGTTAGGATTTACAACAAATACTTAAGGGGGACAGGATTCAATCCATAACATTCTACCCTTTGGTCTCCCCAAAATTCATGTCCATCACATCATCCCAAAAGTCTTAACTCCAAGTCCGAAGTCTCACCTTCTGAATCATCTAAATCAAATATGGGTGAGACTTTAGGCGTATTCTATCCTGGGGCAAAATTCTTCATCTGTGAATTTGTGAAATCTAGACTACAAATTATCTGTTTTCAAAGTACAATGGTGGAACAGGCATAAGTTAGACATTTCCATTACAAATAGGAGAAATTGGAGGCAAAGAAGGGATACCAGGCACCAAGCAAGTCCAAACCCAGCAGAGCAAATTACATTTCGCTCTCAAAGCTTGAAAATAATCCTCTGTTTTTTGGTACCATCTGGGCAACAGCCCTACTCTCCAGACTCTGTGTGTTGGTCATGCTCTGTGTATTCTGGGTGGAGGGCCCTTGTTCCTGGGCTTCAGCTCGACCTTCCAGGCCCACTGGGATGGCAGGCCCCACTCTTCTGGCCCTTGGGCATGGCAGCCCCGCCCCCTCAGCTTTGGGCAGCGGCCCCATCCTCTTGGCCAAGCTGAATGGCAGCCCCACACTCTGGAAACGATTTGGTGAAGATCTGATTCTTTGAAACCTAGAAGGCCTTCGCTCTACCCTTTGATACTCTGGAGGCCGCGGCCCCACCCTTTGAGACCGAGGCAGCTTTGCTTCCCATGCTCTTTCCAACAGTTCTGTTGATCTCTGAGCTGCTCCAGGGATAGTTCTTTTCCTTTTTTGGAGGAAAACAGATGTAGCTCCTTTGGCCTGTTTCCTGCCTGTAGAATTCCAAGAAGCAGACAGTGCTCTTTCCTTTCCTTCTTTCTCTGACCCCTTCAGTCTAAGCTGATGGATTTTCTGCTGTGGTCATTGCTTAGATCCATCAGTCACAGGCTGAATCTCTTTAACAAAAGATTGTGTAGCCACGTCCTTGGTGAACATTCTAGGACACGTGTGCTTAGTTTGTACAACAGAATTTTGCAAATCTTTAAGTTCTGTTTTTATTTTACACAGTGCATTTTTAAGTCCATCTCTTTCCTCTTGCATTTTACTATAAGCAGTAAGGAGAAACCACACAGCCCCTTTAAGATCTTGCTTAGAAATCTCCTCAGTCAGATATACAAGTTCATCATTTGCAAGTTCTACCTTCCACAAAACATTTGAACACAACTCAGACAAGCTCTTTAGCCACTGCATAAAACACATTGCCCCTCTTCCATCGTCCAATCATGTGTTCAGCATTTTCTTTTAAAGCCTCTCCAGAGGCACATTTAACACCCACATTTCTGGTAATATTCTGTTGCTGGAACCAAATGTATTCTCTAAGATAATAGAGTCTTTCTCTATAGCTCTCTTCACTTCCTTTTGAGCCCTCATCAGAATCACCTTTGACGTCCATAATTCTACCAACAGTCTCTTCAAGGCAATCTAGGCTTTTACTATTAGGCACCTCTACCTATTATCCAATTCGAAAACTGGTTGCACATTTTAGGTATCTTTAGAGCAGTACCCCACTCTCCAGTACCAAATTCTTAGTTATCTAGTGCTGCTATAATAGAAATTCCACAAATGGGTGGCTTTAACAAACAAATTTATTTTCTCACAGTTTAGGAGGCTAGAAGTCTAAATTCAGAGTGCCAGCTCTAGGGGAATTCTTTCTCTCTCTGTTGGCTCTGTAAGAAGGTCCTCATCTCTTTAGCTTCTGCTTCCTGATTCCTTGAAGATCTCCATGTGTCTTGGATCTATCTTACTCCATCTCTGCTCTGAAAAGAGATTAACTCAAGATATACCCTACATTAATCCTGCCTCATTAACATAACAAAGCAACCCATTCCCAAATAGGATTATAACCACAGGCATATAGAGGTTAGGATTCACAATACCTATTTTGGAGGGACATAATTCAATCTAAAGCGCCAGTTTACTACGGGGTTTCATTTCAGTGACTCCATTGCAAATCGGTTCTAAGTCAACTACCTCTTTTTTTTTTTTTAGTTTTATTATTGCCTTTTATTATCAGTATCTTCATAAATTTCATCTTTGTCTTTGAACATCTGAGAGTGAACATCTGAGACTGATAACATCAGCCAATTATGTGCTGCAACACTGTATGCAGTATATATTACTAACCGATAAGATGTACAAAAAAAAAAAAAAAAGATCGTCTTAAAGTGCTGTTTGTGGCAACTCGAATACATCGTAAGTTGGGGACTACCTGTAGAAAGACCACTTTCATGAGCCCACCGACAACCTCCCCTGATGAATCGGGTGGGTGGGTTTCCAGTGAGCAGGATAGGTCCTCCCAGGCATGTTGGGAGTTCTGGTCCTGATGACAGGGGGCAGGTGGCTTTGGGAAGTGAACGCAGGCAGGCCAGCTGCAGCCTCCTATTCAACAGTCTTCCTGCCCAAGCATGTTAAGGTGAGGGGCATCTAGGGAAGAAACGAGAGCTGAGTAGCTGCATCGCTCAAAACCACTGAGCTGCCTGGGAGAGCTTGGCCACAGCCCTCTGAGCAATGCATTCTGCCTTTGGTTCAACTCCTCACTCTTGAGCCATCCACCTCTTTCTGGGTGTGCCCTGGGGAGATGCGGATAGAGATCTAATCCGCTCCCGCCTCCACACTCAGTTATCGGAACGCTTCCTCTGGTTAAAGTAAAAGCAGATTCTAAAAGATAAAATCAGATTCTCTAGAGTCTTTCTACAGATGACTATGGGCCTTTCCACCCCAAACAACCATGAACAGAAGACCATTGGTTTACCAATTCTTGGTTTAGTGAAAACCAGGAACAAAAATCAAGAAACTCAGTGTAATACTCCTTGGGGGTGCCAGGGTAAAGCAGGCAGCAGCTAGTACATGGATTATCTCAAGTGGCAGGAAATAGTCAAAGAGGACCCTGGAGGAGACAGTCTGGTTGGGAGACGGAGAAGAAAACCCATTAGGAGAGCTGAGCCTGTGGCACTGCAGATGTACAGCACAGAACAAATTATCCAAGAATTTTCTGTTTGTAATTAAAGACTGATTTAATGACGTATTAATGCTAACACTATTAATATTACTATTATTAAGCTAATACTATGTGCCAGGTACTGTTCTGAGTCTTTAACACAGATTAATGCATCTAAAGTTCACAAATGACCCAATGAGATAGGTCCTGTTTTCCAGAAGATATCTGTATTTTGTATTTTCACATTTTATATGTATTTCATGTATTACAAGTATTTAACATTTTACAGATGAAAACACTGAGGTCAAGAAGCTTGTATGTAGTGGAGCCTAGATTCCAGCCCGACCAGCCTGGCTTCTGTGCCCTGCTCATATAACCATTTCTTTTTACTTGCTCTCTGACAGTAGTACCTCTTTGAAGCAGACTTCTCTTGGTGCTCACTCCTCCCATCACATCACCACCAAGCTGCCAATAGGAATTCCATTCCAAGATTTCATATTTGAGTTGGCTGTCTGAAAATTGGACTAGATCTTTCCAGGACAGTCCACAAAATACTCCCTGAGCGGCCTAGGCACGAAGTGGTACACGAAAAGGTACCCTGGAATTAGTCACCATATGCAATGCTTCTGTCCAGTTTGGAGTACCAGGGGTCTTTTCTCCCTTCCTCCTCCTCTTCTTCACTACATGATCTGCATGAGATACAAGGCTCCTCCCATGACCTCCAGCCAGCCCACTGTGAGAACAGGGTACCCTCAAATCCAAACCATTGATATGTGGCCAGAGCTCCAGAGGGGTGAGAATGGGACAGAAGAGAAAAACAGGCAGAGATGAAGACCTCAAGATTAACAGCAAGCCAGCCAATGGGTTAGCTTGCCTATAGGGGCAAACCATGTGTAAGGGACGGGTACATTGGGGCCTGCCCACCACAGCAGATTTCAAGTTCATGGCAATATACCCATGGGTAAAAACATTAAAACATTACGTTGACATGCCCCAAAGTAAAGGAAAGATAGAAGAACAGAAATGAGACAGACAAGGGTTATTTAGTGTCTCTTCGCTACTAGGGAGATAGACTATAATTTTTATTAGAAGGATATCGGGGTTTAGTGTTTGTACAACTGATGGGAGAATTATGATGGTAAATCTTTGCTCACAACTACCTCATAAAATCAAAACAGCTATTTCTGGTGGAGACGAGGTCCCTCGGTGGCACAAATAGTTTGCACTCAACTACTAACCTAAAGGTTGGTGGTTCAAACCCACCCAGTGGTGCCAGGGAAAAAAGTCCTGGTGATCTACTTCCATAAAGATTACAGACAAAAAAAAAGAAAAGAAAAAACTCTATGGAGAAGTTCTACTCTGTAACACATAGGGTTGCCATCAGTTGGAATCAACTTGAATGCACAGATTTGGTTTGTTTTTTTTCCCTCCTGTTGGAGACAATATATCTCCTTTACAGGACATGGTAGTAGTACTTCACACATTCAGATGGTCTTATTAAGTGTGATACAGTCCATCCTCAGCCTTGGGTTTGTTGGATTTCATATTACAAGACAATTCCCTTCTATGCCTTACTTCCTGGCCCCCTTCAATTCTCCTCCTTTAAAATTCCTAAATGCCCTGAGGTGACTAGATTTTCCTTACTCAGTCTTCCAGAAATCAGGCTGAAGAGTTGTTTTTGGCATCTGCACTTCAAGAGTCTATTGCAGAGTGTTATGGATTGAATTGTGTCCCCCCAAAATGTGTGTCAACTTGGCTAGGCCATGATTCTCAGTATTGTGTGATTGTCCACCATTTTGTCATCTGATGTGATTTTCCTAGGTAAATCTTGTCTCTATGATGTTAATGAGGCAGGATTGGAGGCAGTTATGTTAATAAGGCAGGACTCACTCTGCAGGTTGTGTTTTAAGTCAATCTCTCTTGAGATATAAAAGACAGAAGCAAGCAGAGTGATATGGGGACCTCCTACCACCAAGAATGCAGAAAGGGGGTGGTAGGCGTGGAGGGAGGTCCCTGCACTGAGAAGCTCCTAGGACAGGGGAAGATTGATGACAAGGACCTTCCCCTGGAGCGGAAAGAGAGAGAAAGACTTCCCCTGGAGCTGGCACTGTGAATTTGGACTTCTAATCACCTAAAGTGTAAGAGAATAAACTTCTGTTTGTGAAAGCCATCCACTCGTGGTATTTCTGTTATAGCAGGACTAGATAACTAAGACACAGTTTCCTTTTTGATAAGTGATGAACTGTCCACAGCCTTATGATGTCCTCGAGCCACACACTACAGCACGTGCTGGGGTGGTGCCTCAGGTTCGCATCTGACTGTAAGCCCTGATGCTGGAAACCGATGACCAGACCAGAATACATCCAGTTTCAAAGGTTTGAGCAGTACCAAGCAAGATAAGTTGATTTCCAGAAATGTCAGACAGGGACCTGATTAGCACTGCTCTTGGAACAACCAGAAAAACCACATTCAGAAGGGAGTAAAGCCCAGGCACGGAACTCACAGTAAATCATGGAGAAAACAAGCAGACTCTATTTCTTAGCCCTCTTCCTACCACAATTTTCATGATAAAAACAATAATCAATTTACTGATTATGCAGCAGTTATTATCTCTAATGATCATATTCCAAAAAAAAGTTGTGCGGATTGAACCGAACCTACAAGATACTTAAAAACTTCCCTACAGTGATGCTGAAACTAAAACAAACCAAAATCTCTAAGTTTTCTGAGGTCAAACTAATTTTGTCATCAGAACTTTACAAGATTAAGATTAATCATATGGAACAAACCTCCTAAAATGTAAAATTCCACTGTTTCCTTTACTAACCCCAAAATCAATGCAACAAACAAATGACTAGTTATGTGTGAGATACCAAGTATGTAAAGATAAACAGAACACGGGTCCCTCCTCATAGGCTTGCAGTCTGTGCAGGAACCTGAAAATACACGTGATAGGTGCTAAGGAGAATCACAGAGGGGAACACAGCCAATTACGCGTGATGGGCAGGACATTAGGGAAGGAGAGAAAGGAGGATGAACTGGGTCTCTGTGGACAAGTGGGGCTATGAACAGATAGGGAGGGAGATGGGAAGTGAGAGGGGAAGAAATAGTGGGAACAAAGGTTCAGAAGCACAGAAGTATGCAGGGTTAGTTCAGAGTTACTAAAGTGTGGGTAGGTGGCTGGGAGGGAGCAAAGGTGGTTCAGTGGTAGAAATCTCACCTTCCGTGAGGGAGACCCAGATTCGACTCCCGGCCAGTGCACTTCATGCGCAGCCACCACCTGTCTGTCGTGGAGGCTTGTGTGTTGCTATGATGCTGAACAGGTTTCTGTGGAGCTTACAGACTACGACAGGCTAGGAAGAAAAGCCTGGTGACCTACTTCCAAAAATCAGTCAATGAAAACCCTATGGATCACAACAGTTGGATCTGCAGCCCATCATGGGGATGGCGTAGGACCAGGCAGCATTTCATTTTGTTGCACATGGGATTGCCATGAGTCAGAGGCCAACTCGAAGGCAGCCAGCAACAACGGGTAAATGAGGAATGAGGACAAAGATATTGGAAAATGAGGCTGGAAACGGGGACTGGGGCAAGGCTGTGAACGTCTTGCATGTTACAGGCATATGGAATCTATGTGCTAAGCAAATGGAAGCCATTGGAGGCTCTTCATGCATTTAACAGATGTCTCCTGGTAGTGCAGTGATTAAGAGCTAAGGCTGCTAACCAAAAGGTTGGCAGTTCGAGTCCACGAGCTGCTTCTTGGAAGCCCTATGGGGCAGTTCTACTCTGTCCTATAGGGTTGCTATGAGTCAGTATCAGCTCGACGGCAACACTTTTTGTTTTTGGTAAGTTAGTTACTCATGAGCAAGACCTGGCTCATGAAGCATCAGTCTGAGGGGAGATAAGACTGGAAATTTGTCCACAGAAATATCTGTACCAAGAAAAGTGCTATGATAGAGAAGGAACAGGAGCCAGGAAGACATGGAGAAGAGGGAAGGGGCAGGGAAGTCCCAGGGTGAGTGAGGTCTGCCCTGAGGTTCGAGGCATAAGCAGAGGAAAGGGAGGGGGGAGGGAAGAAGACTGCTCCAGGAGCTGCCAGTGCAAAGAGCCTGGGGCCTCCTCAACAGAAGTGTCCTAATCAGATCTGTGTGGTAGCAATAACAACCTGGATGAAGGACTACAGGCAGAGATGGTGTCATCTGTGGGCAGGACAAGATTACAGAAAGTTCCAAGTGTCCTTGGCTACAGATGATAAAGACAGGGGCTAAGGGTGTGTGTGCAGAGAGGAGGGGGCTCATGGAAAAGATCTCTCAGAGGCAGAATCAACAGTATTTCGCTACTAATTTGATTGACACAAGGGGTCTGAGAGGAAGAAAATCAAGCAAAATACCCAGATTCTAGCTTGGGTAACTGCTGCTCTTACCCAAGGTAGTGTGAGCAGGAGAAACTGACGTTTTGGAGGAAAAGACAGCCAGGTTTTCTGGGAAATGTTGAGGGGGCTGTCCATGGGACTTGAGGTGAGTCACCCTTTGAAAACGGCACGTGAAACAGGGAAACAAATTGTGATATCTTCATACGATGGAACACTACTCAGCAATAACTAGGAACAGGCTTCTGGAATGTTGAACCTCAAAAACAGTATATACTGAGGGAAAGAAGCCAGACACAAAATAATACTACATGATTGCATTTATATGAAATTCTAGCACAGAGCAAAACTAATCCATGGTGATACAAATCAATCCACAGTTGTCAGGGGGTAGGCAGAGATCAACTGGAAAGGCCACAGGGAACTTTTTTTGGTGATTAAAATATTCTTTATCTTGTTGAGGTGGTGATCTGTGAAAACTCAAACTACACTGAAAGGGAGTGCACTCTGTGGTATGTAAATTATACCCAATAAAGTTGAGTTTTTAAAATATATATATATACACCATGTGGTAAAACAGGATTTTAGAAGGAAGAATGGGAAACCAGGACAAGAAATTTTGAATGTCCGGGAAACATACTGGGGGCAGAAACTGTCACTTCTACTTGAGAAGGTTTTGAGATTCTACTGAAGAAGGAGAAGAAAAAATTTTGACTACAGCGAGACATTTTTAGATAACTGAATGGGAGAGGCAGGGTCACCAAAGAAAGTGTCAGAGGGGCTCAGTAGTGGAAGGGTTAAAATCAGGAAGAGAAGGGCCTAACCTGGATACTGGCCAGTGGGGGAAAGGATGGCCAGTGCCTTTCATAGCAGTCAGGTGTCCCAAAGTGTTAGGCACCTGAGAAGGAACCCCATTGAGTCCACCTGAGGAAAGTGTCAGAGCTGTGAGGAAGAGGCTTCTAGCACCTCCACAAGTTTGCTTTTCCCAAGGACTGTCAGGCCAGCCAGAGCAGGCCACAGTGGGCAGTGATGGGCTTCCAAGGAGAGGGGGAGGAGTGAGGTCCTGCTTTCTCACCTGGGACCACCACAGGGCCTCAAGGGGCAGCCCAGAACTCACCCCATGGCGACTACCCCGAAACAGGCATTTTGATCAAGAGAGAGGATTAGATACTCTTGTATTTACCTTGCAAGTCATTGCTAGGATAAGAATAATAAGGAAAAACTACTCTCCATGCCTACTCAAAACACACACTGATTTTTTTTTTTAAAGATTAACATATATTTTATTAAACTCATTAGGGGTTTAATCAAGGAAGGTTTATTAAACCCCTAATAGGTTTAATAAAATATATACTATATATATAAGATAATACATATATTTAATATAAAATGTATTTTATGGAGCCCTGTGGCACAGTGGTTAAGAGCTATGGCTGCTAACCAAAAGGTTAGCAGTTCAAATCCACCACCTGCTCCTTGGAAACCCTATGGGGCAGTTCTACTCTGTCCTATTGGGTCACTATGAGTTGGAATCGACTCGATAGCAACAGGTTTGGTTTTTTTGG
>NW_004443999.1:7943931-7994276 GCF_000243295.1 Trichechus manatus latirostris
GACTCCATGGCAACTAACAACAACAATTTTTTTTTTTTTTAATTGTGGTAAATATAGGGCTTAGAAACTGTTCCATTCTGGTTCAAACCCCTGCTGAGAATTTGCATTTCTAACAAGTACCCAGCCAAAGCTAGCGATACTGGTTAGGGACCAGTTCTAAGAATCACTAGTAAAGCAGTGGTTCTCAAAATTTTATTGTACATAAGAATCACCTGGGGATCTTGTTAAACTATAGATTCTGACTCAGTATACCTGGGGTGGAAATGCAAATTCTCAGCAGGGGTTTGAACAGGAACGAACCAGTTCAAAGCCCTGGGTAAACATATATGTAACAAAACATACGTCATTTTAACAGCTTCATAGATACAATTCAGTGACATTAATTATGTTCATCATGTTGTTCAACCATCACCATTATCCAATTCCAAATTTTTCCATCAACTTTACAGAAGCTCAGTGCCCCCTAAACAATGAGTGCCCCATTTCCCCTCCCACCTGCTCCTGATAACCACTAAAAAGTTTGGTCTCTGTATACTTGCCTATTCTAGACATATATAAGTGGGATCATACAATATTTTTTCTTTTTGACTGACTTCTTTCACTCAGCATAATGTTTTAAAAGTTCATCCATGTTATAGCAGGTATCAGGATTTCATTTCTCTTTATGGCTGAGCCAACTGCTGTACTTTTAACCTGAGAAGTAATAATGATACTTCAGAAATCCATTTTTTATTCAAAATGAGAAAGTTTCTGGCTCTCCTTGCAGTGGGGGATTGGAGAGCGACACTCAATCCCACCTACAAGTAGGTGCACACATAACCACGACACAGTTAACATCCCCAAAGGGAGAAAGAGGTTTTAAGCAGAAATGGGTAGAAGAACATGTCTAAAGACTCAATTTTTAAGACAAAAATTTCAAAATACTTTAAAGTAGAAAAGCTTGCATCTGAGTAAAGAATTCCAACTACATTCCCCGGGACTACCTTCCCACCAAACCATAGATAGGCCCATAAAATAAACAATAGCACCTGAGAGGAATGTGGGCCTTAGAACAATCAATTACACAAGAGCAAAAGGGCAACATTTGCTCAAAGGAGAGATAAGAAGGCAGGAAGGGGTAGAAAATCAGGACAAAAGGAAACAGGGAACCTAGGAAGGAAATGGGGAGAGTGCTGACACATTGTGGGGGAATGAAACCAATGTCATGGAACACTTTATGTACAAACTATAGAATGGGAAACTCACTTGCTCTGTAAACTTTCACCTATCGCACCACATATTTGAAAAAAAATTAAAAAATTCCAAGTACAGTAGATTCTCATTATTTGCAGTAGTTATGTATAGTAGTTCTATAAAGTTGTCTCGAACACTGAATTAGCAAACAATGAACCATTGTTCCTAGGGGAAATACAGGGTGAGCTTCCTGCGAGCCTCGGGTCACAACTTTTGTGTTAACCAATCAATACATAACCACGTTTTATGTATGTTTCTGTTTAGAGACACCTTATTTAATATATATATATATAGTTGATTCATTAACATTGAACTCAGCCAACGGCACTATAACTCATGCCTGAACAAAACATATCTAATGCTGTTTTCTCCGTAAGGCACATCACAGCCTTCTCATGCTTAACGACATTAGCCAGCACTTAGCGTGCTGCTTGGAGGCCATTTTAAACAGCAAAATCACTAACCCTCCCTCATCCTGATCTATTTTCTCTCACTGCATTTATCACCAGTCAACATACCACTTGTTATTGTGCTTATTATCCATCTCTCCACATGACGGTGTTTGCTCCACGGGGGCAGGCACTTTGTCTCTTTTTCTCCTTGCTGTATCCACATCTAGAATAGTGCCTAGCACATAGTAGGTACTCAACTATTTTGGTAAGTGAATGAAGAATGAATGAATGAATGGGGCCCATTTTAAAATTCTCACTCCATATTGTCAGGGTTGCAGGTATATGCCTTAAATATATGAACCTATATATGAATTGGAAACACCGGTGGCGTAGTAGTTAAGAGCTACGGCTGCTAACCAAAAGGTTGGCAGTTCGAATCCACCAGGCAATCCTTGGAAACCCTGTGGGGCAGTTCTACTCTGTCCTATAGGGTCGCTATGAATCGGAATCAACTCAATGGCAATGGGTTTTTATATAAGAATTGGTTCTTCACCTATAACAAGAGATTGTCAGAAAACAACGAAATAATTAAGCATTCACTTACAAGTTATCCATTCATGTGTTGCTTTAGCCAAAATAAAAAGGAGTATCTAGTCTTGAAGCCTGGGCAAATCGTAGACAATACACTGGATTCCCATCAAAGGCAACATGAGTCACTGGATAACAATCATCATCATTATTTGTAGGCTGCTTTCCTCTCTGGTTCTCTGAACAATAAATGAAAATGACTGGCCAATCTTGTTATTTGGCATAACAAGCCAGGTGAGTATACGTTATGATTCAATTCTATTTACAGCTGATACCACACAGGAAGGAAACAAAAATAACATCCAGGTTCTGTCCAATTACTGTTTCACCTCCATTAACACTCGCCTGGCACACTGCCTATAATTTTAAAGGTAATGACTGTAATAATAACACTACCTCAAATTCATAAGGTTCTTTTCTTCTAAGATATTTATTAGTCTTCATATCCCATCTTAATTATGCTTCCACCACTCTTGAAAGTTATAGTTTAATCATTTTCACCTTGCAGGAAGGAACCTTAGACACAAACAGGTTAAAGATGTGTGCCAAAAGTCTCAGGGCCAGCTGGGGAAGGAGTTAACTCTGGTTTGGCATTCTGGGACACCACACACATGACTAACAACATTTACCCAGAGTCTGCACCACTGGGCAATAGAAAGATGTAGAAGGATCAGACACAGATTTGACTGGACTATGGGACGTAAAATGGTACTCATGAAGAGTGTGCTGCTTAGCTCAAGTAAAAGCTGCAGCTAAAAATCTCTCTTTGCTTGTCACCTCTTCCCCAACCTTAAGTTTTGGAAGCGGGGCAAGAAGGCTCCCAAGGCCACAGAGATACACAAGACTAAATGGGCAGCTCCTGTCCAGAGGTGAGATGAGAAGGCAGAGAGGGTCAGGAGCTGGTTGAATGGACTCAGGAAATCAGGGGTGGAAAGGAAGAGTGTCCTGTCATAGTATAGGGAGAGCAACTAGAATCACATAACAATGTATGTATAAATTTTTGTATGAGAGACTAACTTGAATTGTAAACTTTCACTTAAAGTACAACAGTAAAATAAAAAATATATATATATAAAAGAAAGATGTAGAAGGAACGGGCCCTTCACTCTCCTCTTCATATCTGTTCTCAGGACTCATTCCACATCTAATCCAGTCATCATAGGTCCCTAAAGGTGACCAGAAGCAAATCACACACACACACACACACACACACACACACACACAAATCTAATTTTTCAGAATACAAAGGGTTCTTATAGAGAAGTTGGCCAGCAAATAAGGAGGGAGGGGAGGAAAGGCTGGAATAACTGTCTAGACTGTGATATCTATCACCTCTGTCATATTCTGTTCATTAGAATTTTGTCACTAGGTCCAGTCCACACTCAAGGGGAGAGGATTCCGGAGGAGGAAAGGAGTCACAAGTCACATTTGATGAGAATCATAAAACCCTTTAGCAGGATCCCAAATTTGGTCAAAAGTAGCTTGAGAAAGCTTTTATGGAACAAGCATGAGAGATCTACCAGTGGAACAGAGACCAGAGAGACGCTGCTTCCCTCAAACCAGCATCAGGGTGTGCAAAGTTATAAGTGTTCCCAGACAGAGCTGGCAGGCACCCAGAAAGAGACAAAAATAAATTCAGAATGAAATTTAAAATCCAAAGTTGGAAAAGGTAAAGCAAACAAGATCATTTTTATCCTTCACTCAGGTGAGTAAATCCTTGAAAGAATTTAAAAAATATTCAACTTTTCAATTTATTTTTTCGAAGTCCTCTTAAAAGGAAAAAGCCTAAATGCACAATTACTCTAAACGTAACTGAAGGTTTTACAGTATTCCCTGGCTTTGAAAAGACAGGCCCCCTGGCAGGCTCCCCAGTTGTTATGCAGCTGTAGGAACATCCTGTTTTGTGTTTACATACATTAACAGCTTCAGGAATTTAACAATTACGAGTCAGATCTTATCATACCAAGACAAACTATGGTGGGCTGGCTTCCAGTTCAGGGATGGGGGTGGGTGCGGGGATCAAAAGAAATAGAAAACTTCTCCGAAGATGTGTGTGGTGGAGAGGGGATGTCACAATTATACTGGCAATCATGATTCTGTAGAGTTTGCCCTTTCTACTGTAAGAGGTCATTTCATTTAAACTCCAAAAAATACACTTGCCGAATTCTTCCACTTTGCAACCCTGAAAATCTTTTAATCACAATATGTACAAAACTTATTTTTTTCTGTGAATGGTTTTATCTTCCTAATAGAAGGGAGACATGGTTTCACATTTCTTTTTCCCTTCAGTTTTCTAGCACACCCATCCCTCCCCTCCTAACCCTAAACTGATTAGGAAATGATGCTGAGGTGGCCAAGAGTCCCGTCTCAAATCCATGTCCCCAATTCCATCAGGATGGATACAGAAGACTACTCCCTCGTCTCAGCAGGGTGCATATGAAGGATGAGGGCTGGCCAGTGAAGGCTGGTTCTATGTGAGCCGGCTGTTTACAATTCATAAAAACAGCCTTGAAGTCTATTCACTTAACCACTGCTGGTTAATGGGCCTTAAAATGCTCATTGGTCTGCTCAAAAATGAGCCAGGGAACTTCAGGAAAAGAAAGGGAGAGAGGATTTTCTACTTTTTAAAAAGACTCCCATGGGGATTTTGACGCACAGCAGTCAGGATTGGGCTGCTGGTCTAGATGGAGGTGTAAATATTGATTTAGGAAATAAGATTGGAGTTATTATTCACTCTCCTTGAGCATACAGAATGTGACCCAGCTGGAGCTGGGCTCACAAGGACTCACAAGGACACATCAACTGGGCCCTGAGGTATAAAGACAATAGCTAAGACAATCTTGGAAAATATCTTTTAGGGAAACTTTCACATAAAGCCAATCAAACAGAACACAAAAGACTTTCCACTCTTATCTTTTCCTGTTAGCATTTAGTGAAATTTGTTAGACTCATGAAGACCCTCCTTTCATAACTAAAACCTGTACCAATGATTTTTAAGAAAGACAATTCAAAATGTAGGATTCACAGTTTCTAGCCAATCTGAAAAGGCTAAGCTTTCAATGGTTTTGCCCATTTGTAATGTTAATATATACTGATGGCTCTGTAACTGTTTTTTGGACTCGGGCAGACATGGCTGTGGCAGCATGCTTGTCCATTTTCCCATTCTTGCCTATTCTGTAATATTCTTTTTCCCACTTTTGTCTGTTCTGTGATATTTCCTTGGACTCGGGCAGACATTCTAGCTCTGGCAGCATGGTTGTCCGTTTCCCGCTTCTGCCCTTTTTGAATATATGCCGAATAAAACTTTCTTTTTGCTTTACTAAACTGTATGATGTTTTTCCCCTACAACAATATGAATACCTGTTCTTGCCAATAGGCAGTTTACTTTGATCACATCTTTATTCTTGAGACGATTCATACCTCTCTGAAGAGCTTTGCTGAGTTTTGCAGCACTGCCAAGGAGTTAAAATTTACAGAACAGAAACTCTTATTTTACTGCCATAAGGTAACAGAGAAAATCTTCAAACTCTTCATTTTCACAAGAGGAAGTCAGAGCTCGGAAAGGGTAAAGGAGGTGAGAGTGCTGAACCTGTATTTAGTCTCCCTGTGCCTCAGTGTCCCCATTCTGTAAAGAAATTAATGTGTTGATTAATTCATCAGACAGTTATTGAATGTCTACTAGGCTGTGAACCCTGGGAATGAAGATGATATGGTGACTCCCCACCCCCAAAGGGAAAGAAATTGTCACACAGATTATTATGGTTCATTCTGGTAAGCACCAGGAGCCCTGGAGACACAATGGTTAAATGCTCAGCTGTTAACTGAAAGGTCAGCAGTTGAAACCCACCAGCAGATCCAAGGGAGAAAGATGAGGCGATCTGCTCCCATAAAGATTACAGCCTTGGATACCCTATGAGGCAGTTCTACTCTGTCCTATAGGGTCGCCATGAAGCACACAACAACAATATGGTTAAGCGCCAGCAGGAGAAGATAAGCCCAGGACACCCCGAAGCTTAGAGAAGTGGTACCTAGCCCATCCTGGGAAGTGCCTGAGGGAGGTTCCAGTCCAGATGGATGCTGCAGCTGAATCTTAACCAAGGAAGAATAGTGTTCCCTGCAGAAACAGCAGAGGGGACAAAGGTGCCATGCCCACTCTTTAATATTTTTGTGAAAATAAGATACTGCATGTGAAAGTGCTTTGTAATTGGCAAATCACTACAATGACTTGAGCTGTGAAGTTACTAAGGGACTTGATCCAGAGTACATCACAGCTGATGCATTGCATAATCCAGTCCAATGTCCCTGGAGTTATATCACTCGGTATGTTTCAATCACTTCCCCCATGTGTTTATATCCAGACCTCTCCATAAATCCTAGTGAAGTTCTGATACTAAAAGAAAATTCCATAGACGGCCAACTCCTACACCATCTACCTCCCAAGCAGCTCTGTGCCTTGGCTGCACATTAGAATCACCCCAGGTGCACCTTAGGTTGGTTAATCAGAATCTCGGAGGTGGGGGACTCAGTCATGAATTTTTTTTATGTTCCCCAGATGATCCTAATATGCAGTCAAGAACTTCGTGTATTAAAAAGCCAAGGATGGACTGCACGCACACACACCCACACCCACACCCGCACACACACCCACACCCACACCCACACACACACACATACATACAGAAAATTCCTCAGTCACCTCCGGTTTACAAATCTTAAGGAAGGCTCCAGATGATGTGGAATCCATTTGTTTGACTCTGGTCTGTAATATGGTTGTTTTATGAAAACAGATTTACCTTCTGAAAAATGACTGGCTTGGACTAATACTAGTCTGTATTTTCTGAAGATATAGCAGGTGACAGGGTAGGGGTAGGGAGGTGGGTACCCAGAAGTGTGATGGGTGACAGAGAACAGACTGTCCAGGCTAAAAATGCTCTACAGAGAAACCATAAAATCAATAAACTACAGACTACAGAGGCGAGACTGCACCTGATGGAATGCAGGCATGGCAAGATAATATTCAGGTGCATTTTTTTTATTGTAGTTTAAAATATACATAACAAAATATACACCATCTCAACGATTTCTACATGTACAATTCAGTGACATTGATTACATTCTTCAAGTTGTGCACCATTTTCAATATCCTTTTCCAAATCATTCCACCATGATTAACATGAATTGAATGCCCCCTAAACAGAAACTCCCTCTTTCCCCTTCCCTCCCACCCCTTTGGTCTCTATATATTTGCTTATTTTATATAAGTGAGATCATAGATCACACAGTATTTGTCCTTTTGCAACTGACTTATTTTGCTCAGTATGACGTTTTCAAGGTTCATCCATGTTGTGGCATGCATCAGGACTTCATTTCTCTTTGTGGCTAAATATATTCCATTGTGTGTATAGACCACATTTTGTTTATCTATTCATCTGTGGATGGACATTTCAGTTATTTCTTCCGATTGGCTATTGTGAAAAGTGCTGCAATGAGCCTTGGTGTACAGTTTTGTGTTCTGCATTCCTGCTTTTACTTCCTCTGGGTATATACCTAGGCTGGGATTGCTGGGTCATGTGGTAGTTCTATGTTCAACTTTTTGAGGACCTGCCAAACTGTTTTCCACAGTGGCTGTACTATTTACATTTCCACCACTGATGGATGAGGGTTGGGGACATTTATCTTTAAGAAAAGTATTCACATGCTTATTATGGACCCTTGAAACGGATGACAGGCACATAACAGGTGGACACGTGGCTTAACAAACCTTTTATGTTTCTATTTGTTTTAATAATATGGAAAGGCCCATGGAGAATAAGAAGTTAAAGATATTAAATACTCCTGGTGCAGGTGCCTCAGATGAAGCCATGGAATGCTTCTTTACATGGTGCATAAGACAAGAAAGTCTAAAGGATAATTAAGTTTTGGAGAAAACAGACAAAGTTCACAGCTGTAGCAGGGTAAGACTTTCACAAATCATTACAACTTTCCTATATTCTGGTTCGGTTGACAATCACTTAAAACTGATTGAATAAAACCAGGTCTAGTATTAAGCTTAGTTTTGCTCCATTTAATAGGAAATAACTGTAGTCAAAAAACCAAACCAGTTGCCTTTGCATTGATTCTGACTCATGGTGGCCCCAGGTGTGTCAGAGTAGAGCGCCATAGGATTTTCGACAGCTGATTTTTTGGAAGTAGATCGCCAAGGCTTTCTTCCAAGGCACCTCTGGGTGGACTTGAACCTCCAACCTTTCAGTTAGCCACAAGCTTGTTAACTATCTGCACTACCCAGGGATACCCTGGTAGTGATACTAACCCAAATAGTCTTAAGATCTGAACACTCTTTATTTTTTGTTTTTTGCCAATAATATAAATCCAAAATAGAACGGTGAGTGAATATAGATGTTAGCTGTTTTTTCATTATAGGCAAATATCATTTTATAGTTCAGAGTTATAGAATGGTCTAGAGTTTCCAAGTACTATCAATATAAAGATCAAGATGTCACAAGTAGGAAAAATAGTTCCCGGTATGGTTCAACATTAGAAAAACAATCAATGTAATCCATCACATAAATAAAACAAAGGACAAGAACCACATGATCTTATCAATTGATGCAGAAAAGGCATTTGACAAAGTCCAACACCCTTTCATGATAAAAACTCTCAGCAAAACAGGAATAGAAGGGAAATTCCTCAACATAATTAACGGCATTTATACAAAGCCAACATCATCCTAAATGGAGAGAGTTTGAAAGCATTCCCCTTGAGAACGGGAACCAGACAAGGATGCCCTTTATCACCAACTCTTCTTATTCAACATCGTGCTGGAGGTCCTAGCCAGAGCAATTAGGCTAGAAAAAGAAATAAAGCGCATCCAGATGATATGATCTTATACATAGAAAACCCCAAAGAATCCACAAGAAAACTACTGATAGAAGATTTCAGCAAAGTATCAGGATACAAGATAAACATACAAAAATCAGTTGGATTCCTCTACACCAACAAAGAGAAACTCCAACAGGAAATCACCAAATCAATACCATTTACAGTTGCCCCCAAGAAGATCAAATACTTAGGAATGAATCTAACTGAGACGTAAAAGACCTATACAACGAAAACTACAAGACGCTACTGCAAGAAACCAAAAGAGACCTGCATAGGTGGAAAAACATACCTTGCTCATGGATAGGAAGACTCAACATTGTGAAAATGTCAATGCTACCCAAAGCGATCTACAGATACAATGCAATCCCAATCCAAATTTCAATGGCATTTTTTAATGAGATGGAGAAACAAATCACCAACTTCATATGGAAAGGGAAGAGGCCCTGAATAGGTAAAGCATTACTGAAAAAGAAGAACAAAGTGGGAAGCCTCACACTACCTGATTTTAGAACCTATTATATCGTCACAGTAGTCAAAACAGCCTGGTACTGGTACAACAACAGATACATAGACCAATGGAACAGAATTGAGAATCCAGACATAAATTCATCCATCTATGAGCAGCTGATATTTGACAAAGGCCCAAAGTTCGTTAATCGGGGAAAAGACAGCCTCTTTAACAAATGGTGCTGGCATAACATATCCATCTGCAAAAAAACTGAAACAAGACCCATACCTCACACCGTGCCCAAAAACTAACTCAAAACATATCAAAGACCTAAATATAAAATCGAAAACGATAAAGATCATGGAAGAAAAATTAGGGACAATGCTAGTAGCCCTAATACATGGCATAAACAGAATACAAATTATAAGCAACAACGTACAAACACCAGAAGAGAAACTAAGTAACTGGGAGCTCCTAAAAATCAAACACTTAGGCTCATCAAAAGACTTCACCACAAGAGTAAAAAGACAACCTACAGACTGGGAAAAAAATTTTGGCTACAACAAATCCGATCTGCGTCTAATCTCTAAAATCTACAAGACACTGCAAAACCTCAACAACAAAAGGACAAACAACCTAATTAAAAATGGGCAAAGGATATGAATAGGCACTTCGCCAAAAAAGACACTCAGGCAGCTAATAGACAGATGAGGAAATGCTCAGGATCATCAGCCATCAGAGAAATGAAAATCAAAACTACTATGAGATACCATCTCACCCCAACAAGGCTAGCATTAATCCAAAAAACACAAAATAATAAATGTTGGAGAGGTTGTGGAGACTAGAATACTTATACACTGTTGGTGGGAATATAAAATGGTACAACCACTTTGGAAATCGATTTGGCGCTTCCTTAAAAAGCTAGAAATAGATGTACCATATGATCCAGCAATCCCACTCCTTGGAATATATCCTAGAAAATTAAGAGCTGTCACATGAATAGATATATGCACACGCATATTCACTGTAGCATTGTTCATGATAGCAAAAAGATGGAAACAACCTAGGTGCCCATCAACGGACAAATGGATAAACAAATCATGCTATATTCACACAATGGAATGCTACACAACAATAAAGAAAAACGATGAATCTGTGAAACATAACATGGAGGAATCTGGAAGGTATTATGCTGAGTGAACTTAGTCACAAAAGGATAAATACTGTATAAGACCACTATTATAAAAACCCAAGAAAAGTTTAAACACAGTAGACAACATTCTTTGATGGTTATGAGCATGAGGAGGGAGGGAGAGGGTTATTCACTAACTAGAAAGTAGACAAGAATTACCTCAGGTGAAGGGAAAGACAGCACACACTACAGGGGAAGTTAGCACAACTAGACTAAACCAAAGCCAAGAAATTTGCTGAATACAACCAGACACGTCAAGGGACAGAGTAGCAGGGGCGGGGGCCTGGGGACCATGGTTTCAGGGGACATCTAGGTCAATTGGCATAACAAAGTTTTTTTAAAAAATGTTCTGCATCCCACTTTGGTGAGTGGCATCTGGGTTCTTAAAAGCTAGCGAGTGGCCACTTAAGATGCATCAATTGGTTCCAACTCACCTGGAATAAAGGAGAATGAAGAACACCATGGACACAAGGAAAGTATTAGTCCAAGAGACCAAAAGGGCCACATTAAACCAGAGACTCCATCAGCCTGAGACCAGAAGAACTAGATGGTGCCTGGCTACCACAATGACCACCCTGACAGGGAACACAACAGAGAGTCCCTGACAGAGCAGGAGAAAAGTGGGGTGCAGAACTCAAATTCTAGTAAAAAGACCAGACTTAATGGTTTGATTGAGACTGGAGGGACCCTGGAAGACATGGCCCCCGGGCTCTCTGTTAGCCCAAAACTAAAACCATTCCTGAGGCCAACTCTTCAGACAAAAAATGGGACATAAAATGATACTTGTGAAGAGTATGCTTCTTAGCTCAAGTAGATACATGAGATTAAATGAGCAGCTCTCGTCCGGTGGCAAAATTAAAAGGCAGAGAGATCAGGAGCTGGTTGAATGGACACAGGAAATTCGGGGTGGAAAGGAAGAGTGTGCTGTCACAGTATAGGGAGAGCAAGTAGGATCACAAAACAATGTATGTACAAATTTTTGTATGAGAGACTAACTTGAATTGTAAACTTTCACTTAAAGACAACAATAAAAAGAAAAAAAAATAGTTCCTGGTATTTTGTGGCATTTGCAAACCATGGCAATATGCACCAAAAGTTGGTGCAAAAGTCTTAAAATATCTATTTTTGCTTGTGACTATTTCACTAAGTTATAATGTGTAAGAACTTGGTTGTTCTTCTCTGGTAGCTTATCAAAGGAATGAAAGCCATAAAGTTTATTTCATGGGGCCACCATAGATGCTTTCTATTGCAGGGTCACTATAGAAACAGCCAATTTCAATGCCTTCTTTCATAAAATATAAAATAATGGCAGTCCCTGGGTGGTGCAAACGGTGAAGCGGTCTACTACTAGGTGAAAGGTTGGTGGTTCGAATCCACTCAAAGGCAACTCAGAAGAAAGGCTTGGAGATCTAGAGCCTCAGAAAAGTCACAGCTTTGAAAACACTATGGAGCAGTTCTACTCTGCACACATGGGGTCGCCATGAGTCAGAACTGACTTCATGGAGATTAACAACAGCAATGCTAGTGACTTTAAGTATGGCAAAAGGCAAGTTTCCGACTTCCCTAATTTAATATGTAGAACACCTGCTATAATGTAAGCACTGTGTTGGAGCCTGGGCTACAACATTACTAAACAGACAAGGTGTTACTCTCACCCAGGTTAGTCTAGTTCATATACTAAATAAACTGGTAATTAAAATATAGCTCAGGAATGTCACATCCCTGGGCTCCCATTGGTCCTGCTCACTGGCCTGAGGTGTTATTGCTAATGGATCCCAACACACGCTTTCCTCCTGGGGCTAGACATTCCCTTGGAATCCTACTCATCCAAAATCTCTAGGCAGTGGTTCTCAAACTTGAGCAGGTATCTGAAGCACCTGGGGGTTTTGTGAGACCAATTGCTGGGCCCCACTCTCAGAGTTTCTGATTTAGGTGTAGGATGGAGCCTGAGAATTTGCATTTCTAACCAGTTCCCAGTTGATGCTGCTGGTCCTGGGACCATACTTTGGAAACCACTGCTTAGGCCACTACTAATCAAGCCAGAGGGGGAACAAGAAATAAAAGCTGCCACCATTGCTGAGATGACGCGTCCGTGCTAGGACAGGAATGTACAGAGAACTACCAGAACAAAGCAGAGGCCCGCTCACTTTGACTGACGTGGGAGGGAGACAGGTGGAGAAGGGTGAAAAACCAGGAAATCTTCCAGGAGGAAGTAGCACCTGGTCAGCGAGGTGAAGGGGAGGAGGGGAAAGAGCATTACAGCTGAAAAGCACCACACATACAGAAACTCTGAGACAGAATGTATGTGCTGTGTCAGTAGGATTCTAGAAAAAAAGGGAAATGATATTTAATATCAAGTAAGGCTAGCCTCAACTACTAACCAAGAAGTTGGCAGTTCAAATCCACCTAGTGGAACCACAGAAGAAAAGCCTGGCGATCTGCTGCCATAAAGATTACAGCCAAGAAAACCCTATAGAGCACAGTTCTGCTCTGTAACATAGGGTTGCCATGAGTTGGAATTGACTTGACAGCAAGTTTTTGGGTTTCTTTTAAGGTTAGCAGAAGCAACTGCACCATAACCTCAGGAATGAAAACACTGCTTTTCTATCGAAAGCACTTTAATGATCAAATATTTCACTATCATCCTTTTTCTTTTTCCACTGAATCCTTCCTTAAACAAGAGAACGTGCTTTAAATGAGTCTATCACAATGCCAAGAGTATTAAATGAAAATCATCCTGCAGTTTTAGTATTATTACTAAAGATATGCCCAAATATAGGATGCTCAGAGTTAGTCTAAAGACGGTTTCTGCAACAGTTCAGGAAACAAGCAAAGAAAGGAAGAATCCCAGAATTGCCTTTTACAGGAGACCAGCTGGAGTAGGAGAAGATGAGAGGATCCAGAAACTGTACCATAAATAGGGAGGTTAGAGCTGTGAAGTTTGCTGGGTACCATCTAATGTAAGACCCTTTGTTTTCCAATAATGAAATATTTTCTAACAGCTCATAAAAACTAAGAACTCAAAAATGAAGGTTAAAAACAGTTCAAAAAAATCAACATGTGCTTGAGTCCAAGGAACAGATACTATCTTCGTCATCTCTAGAAAGCAGTTTATTAAAAGACAGCAAGATACGAAGGGCAACACTGAGTTTGAACATGTTGGGACAGAAAAAATGATCCAAAAATACACAAGGAAACAAATGTTTTAAGATTTTCAAGTAAGTATTCAAATACAAAACTTTGAAGAAACTTTGTCATATTATTATTAAATTCTAAGGATATTATGGACTGGAATTCATTGCACAATGCCTCAGACAACATAGCAAACAAAATTTTACTAGCAGATGAAATGTACTTTTATTTTTACAATGGTAGCCAACCTTTATATTCCATTAGTCCTATGCCAAGTACAATTACAGCCATATGTGCTCACGGATTTCCTTATGATGCATGCAAAGGAACATAAGACATAACGTCATCTGACAAAGAGTGGGCATAAAAGTTGTATCTAGTGTGTATTTCTAAAGATTTAAAATCTCTCAAAATAGAAAAAAGCTTTTAAAATAAAAGGGACTTATCTGAAATTTTATAAACTTTCTAAAGAGCCTGTAGTAAATGTTCTGTAGATACAAATATGCTTTATGAAAGTGAACACAGAATCAACAAAAACAGAGCCTACTGTACATCTCTGCTATTAGAAAAACATATGTTTCATTGTCTTCTTAATCTATACCTGGTAAAAAATTTTTCTTTTAAATTGGAATCTTATGGTAAAATGAGACCATGCAGAGTCATGGAATTAAAACGGCAGGTATCCTACAAAATATCAGCTCTACCATTTGAAGCATGAAGAAATGGGAGCTTAGAAAATTAATCGATGATCACTGAACTTCAAGTTAGAAAAAGCATGTCTTAACCCAGTTTCTAAGGAGTCCTGGTGGTGAAATGGTTAAGAGCTTGGCTGCTAACCAAAAGGTTGATGGTTAGAACCCACCCAGTGGCTCCGTAGGAGAAAGACCTGGTGATCTGCTCCTGTAATGATTATAGCCTAGAAAACCTATGGGGCAGTTCTACTCTATATATAGGGGTTACTATGAGTGGAAAGCAAACCCTGGTGGTGTAGTGGTCAAGAGCTACAGCTGCTAACCTAAACGTTGGCAGTTCAAATCCACCAGGCGCCCCTTGGAAACCCTACGGGGCATTCTACTCTGTCCTATAGGGTCACTATGAGTTGAAATGGACTTGACAGCAACAGGTTTTTTTTCTGAGTCAGAAACAACACCTAACCACAACAGCACATAACCACAACAACAACCACCTAGTTCCTGCAGCTGAACAGCCACCCAGACCTTGTTTTCCCTGGGGTTCCTCATCTGTTCCGTGGGGATAATACCTATCCTGCAACTTCCAAATGAGATTTTAAAACTATACAATAGTCTAAAATTGTAATTATTATTAGATAGATAGCCACCGTCAAATTGACTGTAACTCATGGTGACCTTACGTACAACAGACAAAAACATTGCCCTGTGTTACCCTGACAATCGCCAGCATGTTTGAGTCCAACCATGTAGCTACTATGCTAATCCATCTCACCGAGGGTCTCCCTCACCCTCCCTGGCCCTCTACTTCTTCAAACATGATGTCCTCCTCCTGTGACTGATCCTTCCTGATGACATGACCAAAGCAAGCAAGTCGGACCATGTTCTATTGTGATCCACAAGGTTTTCATTGGCTAATTTTCAGAAGCAGACTGCCAGCCCTTTCTTCTTAGCCTATCTTAGCCTGAAAGCTCGGCTGAAACCTGTCCCTGCTGGTATGTGAAATGCTGGTGGCATAGCCTCCAGCATCAGAGCAACACGTGAGCCGCCACAGTTCGAGGAACAGTCAGATGGGTGGTGAAATAATTATGAGCCAAGGTCAAACAACTTTCATGACTTGGCCAGATCTAACATCTCCTGAACCCAGGGCGTGTTCCTCAATACCAGGCAGCTGTTTATTACAAATTACAAACATTCGTTAAAGGGCCAGGAAAATAACACAGCAGAGCCATTTTGAGAGACTAGGAAAATTCTCACCTCCTCATTCACTCTCCCAAAATGAAATAAAATGAATGGAAGGTCCAGGTACTGCAAAATAAAGTTTAAATATACAGGCAGTCCCCCAGTTACAAACAGCTCTGTGTTCCAAAAGTTCATTTCTGGGTAGAGTTGCTAGATAAAATACAGCACACACAGTTAAAAATTTGAATTTTTAGATATGCAACAAATAATTCTTAGTATAAGTATGTCCTAAATATTGTATGGAACATACTGATACACTTGCAAAAATAAGCCAGTAAATACACATATCACAGTACTGAGTGGGTGGATACTACATGTGGGAGAACAGAACTTTATGAACAAGGGCAACAGTATTTTGTTATTTACCCTAAAAATACTTTTTTTCCAGTTGCCCTCAAGCTGATTCTGACTCACGGTGACCTCAAGTGAATCAGAGTAGAACTGTGCTCCATAGGGTTTTCAGTGGCTGGTCTTTTGGAAGTAGATGGCCAAGCCTTTCTTCTGAGGTGCCTCTGGGTGGACTCAATCTTCCAACCTTTCAGTTAGCAGCCAAGCATGTTAACCGTTTGCACCACCCAGGGACTCCCTATAAACATTAGAAAGCATGATTTGGCATTTAGGCCAGGCCACATAAGTCAACTTAAACTCCCTATTTCCATGAGAAATTCTTTGACTTTAGCAAGTTTTTATTACACACAAACTGGCTATTTCCTGTATCTGTTGATAAACATTTTGAGCCATGAATGTCTGACAAACATAGTGCAATAGCCTTTCACTCTCATCTTTGTCCATAAAGCGGGGTTTGTACAACTATTTGAATGCTTTATTGCTCAAAAATAGTTAAATATAGTATATCACAAAAAACACCTCATGGGGTTTGGTTCTTTGGTTTGGAGGTTTTGGGTCATGGTTTCATGGGATATCCCAGGTAATTGGCCTAATAATGTCTTTGGCGCTGCTTCTGTTCTACCTCCTAGTTCATTGCATAGTACCTGGGCTCTTAAAAGCTTGCAAGTGGCCATGCAAAGCACAACAATTGGTCTTTATTTGCCTGGAGCTACAGAGGAAGAAGGAGAATCAGCAACAGAGGGAGAAATGGATGTGTGATCAATTGTCTCCATAAACAACTGCCTCTTCTACCATAAGACCAGAAGAGTAGATGGTGCCCATCTACCATTACTGAACATTTTGATCAAAGATTCTATAGAAGAATTCTGATCAAAAGGGGGAAAATTCAAAACAGAATTTCAAATTCTCATGGACTCCAGGCTTTCTGGAGCCATGGAGGGTGGATGAACCTCTGAAACTACTGCCCTGAGATAATCTTTAAACCTTAAACCAAAAACATCACCTGAAGTCTTCCTAAAACCAAAAAATAGTTTAGCTTAACTAGGAAAAACATATCTGCCTTGAGCATTATGCTTTTTTAAGATCTATCTATATGGGATCAAATTGACAATAGCAACTCAAAAGATCAGATAGGAACCTTAAGGGGCAGAGAGTTTATGTTAATGGGAGAGGAACAACTCAGAAAAGGAGGGTGAGAATGGCTGCACAATTTGAAGAATGTAATCAATGTCACTGAATTGTACATGTAGAAAGTTGAATTGGTGTATGTTTTGCTGTGTATATTCTCACTAACAACAAGAAAAAGAAAATAAATTATATGCATAAAAATTAAATGGCTGGTACTAATGATAAGAAGGACCAGTTCATAAACTTTTTCAATCTCCCTACGGACCTCCTCAAGATCAACTCCACACGGCCAACTCTCCATTCCCAGGGTTACTTGTCAACAGCCCACTCCTCCCACTCCTGGGTATCCTGGCAACCTGAACTTAACATGACCAAATTCTTAAATCTTCCAAATCTCCTCCTCTGTCTCAGTAAGTGACACCATCATCTTCAGCTGCTTATGCTACAAGTGTTAAAATCACCTGACACTTCCCTTCTATTTAGTCCTCAAATCCAATCCACCACCAGGACAAAGACTCCACGTCTAAAATGCAGCTCCTACCATCCACTTCTCCTCTTCTCCACTCCTGCCATCCTGGCCCAAGCCGCCATCATCTTTCTCATGGACACTGCAGGAGCCTCTAACTAGTCTCCCTGCTTCTGGTATTTTCTCTAGTCCCTAACCCATCCCCACTATGCAGCCTGAGTTATCAACTCAAACTAGAAATCAAATCATGTCACTCCACTGCTTATAAAATACATTAATGGCTTCCCTATGGGGTCCTCTACAGCTTGGTCCCTGCCTACCTCATCCCATGGTTCTCAGCCCATCACCACTTTACTCCAGCTACTCTGGTCTTCTCTTAGTTCCTATAACACAGCACTAAGCTCTCACCCACCCCAGGGTTTTTTATATGCTCTTCCAATTGGCTGGACTACTATTCCCCTGACTGGTGATGTCTCTTCCTTGAGGTCTCAAGTATAACCTCCTTCGAGGACCCCTCTGAGCCATTTTAAGGTAGATTCTCGTTATTCTCTTAGCAATGTTTCACTTTCCTTTAAGGCGCTTATCACAAATTGTAATCCTAGCATCAATGTGTTTTATGTTTCATTTGTTCAATATTGTTTAATATCTACTGTTACGATTCCTGGTTTTCACCTAGTCAGCCCGGGTTTAACTCCCAGTATGGGAAAGCCAACATATGGAGCCCTTGTGGCACAGTAGTTAAGAGCTGGGCTGCAAACTGAAAGACTGGCAGTTTGAATCCACCAGCCACTCCTTAGAAACCATATAGGGCAGTTCCACTCTGTCCTAGAGGGTCTCTATGAGTCAGAACCTACTCGAGGGCAACAGGTTTTGTTCTATCCATCCCACGAAGGAGCCCTAGTGGTGCAGTGGTTAAAGCACTTGGCTGCTAACCGAAAGGTTGGCAGTTTTAACCCACCAGTTGCTTCGTGGAAGAAACATGTGGCAGTCTGCTCCCATAAAGGTGTACAACCTTGGAAACCCTATGAGGCAGTTCTACTTTGTCCTATAGGGTCCCTATGAGTCGAGATTGACTCCGGCGGTAGTGAGTTTTTTGGTTACCCGCCTTACCCCCAACAGCTCTGTTGAGTTCCATGATGGAGAAGTCTGTGTCTGTTTTGTTCATCACTGGCCTTACCAACAATGCCTGGCACAGTGCCTGAAATGTGGTAGGTATTTAATAAGTAATTGCTGAATCACTGGATGAAAGAAAATCATTAGGCCACCACAAAGCCACTAGTCTTTAGATCCCTTCATAAACTCCATGGACTTTGTTTTCAATTGTGAAAGAGAACAAATTAAATACATAAAATTGGGAGATTTTATATACTTTATTTATAAAGAGAGAAGAAGAGAAACAGCCCTGGTGGAACAAGGGTTAAGCACTTGGCTACTAACTGAAAGGTCAGCAGTTCGAACCCACCAGCAGGTCTGTGAGAAAAAAGACCTGGCAATCTGCTCCTGTAAAGACTACCAAAACCAAACCCATTGCTGTCGAGTCAATTCCGACTCATAGCAACCCTACAGGACAGAGACCTGCCCCATAAAGTTTCCAAGGAGCGCCTCGTGGATTCAAACTGCTGACCTTTTGGTTAGCAGCCACGCTCTTAACCACTATGCCACCAGGGTTTCCCTGTAAAGATCACAGCCTAGGAAACCCTACAGGGCAGTTCTACTCTATCACATGGGGTCACTATGAGTTGGAATCGGCTTAACAGCACACAATAACAACAACAACGTGTGTGTGTGTGTGTGTGTGTGTGTGTGTGTGTGTATCTCCACATACATGAATCTTCAAAAGATTCTGCTAAGTGAAGGGAGTCAGTCACAAAAGACTACATATTGTAGGGTTTCATTTCTATGGAATGTCCGGAAGAGGCAAAGCCATGGAAACAGAAAGTAGATTGGAGTCTGCCAGCGGCTGGAGGGAGAAGGGAATAAGGAGTGATACTAAAGCCATAGCTCTCTTTCGCTAGCTCCTCACCCTGCACAGTTATCATCGCCTGCCTAGTGTAGCCTCCCAGCTGGTCTCTCTGCTCAGGAGCCCTTCCCCGCTGGCCTAGTCTACCTTCCAGGAGTGATAAAAAGGTTCTAACATGGATTATGGTGATGGCCGCACAACTCTCTGGATATACTAAAAACTGAATTGTACACTTTAAAAGGATGAATTATATGGTACACAAATCATGTCGATAAAACTGTTAAAAAAAAAAAAGTAATGTGTGTATGGAGATGGGGGGCTGCCTGTATTTGAGAGAGGTCGAGGGGTTGGGATGAGGCCTAAATCATCTTGGTCCCCCAATTTAACAAAAGACTGTGGGGTGTAGGGAGAGCAGGGGCCAGAGACCTCAAAGCTGGGGTGGCCAGCAGCCACACCTCCAGGGCAGTCCTGGAGGAGGCCCAATTTTCATCTTGCAGCTGAGGCTCCCTTGCCTGTCCACCCCATGGGTTCACAGACCATCTTCCTTCCAACAAAAGTAAAGGTCTCTGCTCCCCACAAACCACCCCTTTTTTCTAAAAACCCCCCTTACCCTCCCCAAATTAGCAAGACATGTTCTGATAACAAACACAGCTAAAGCTACTTCAACTAAAACCTTATATAAATAGTATATATAAGAGCCTCTTTATAACCTATAACAAGTGATCTGTAATTTACAGCATTTTGAAAGTCGGATTTCCTTTTTCAACCCTGGCTCTGCCAAGGAAGTTATCTTTGGCTCCTTTCCTTCTCTCAAACCTCCACATCCAAATCTGTCCAGAAATCCTGTTCGCTCTATCTTCAAACTATGTTAAAACCTATCAAAATTAAAACTCTATCTATCTATCTATCTATCCAACTATCTATCTATCTGTCTATCTCTAATCTCTCTAATGCCTCACCCTCCACAGCTACCACCCTGATAGAAGCAGCATCATCGCTTGCTTAGTTGAACACCCTAAGGGCTTAGGAGCCCTTTCCCACTAGCCTCTTCTCCACCCAGAAACCAGAATGATTATTTTAAAACCCAAGTCAGATCATGCCATTCCAGTTAGTAACATCCGGGCTGCCTGCCCCCTTAAACAGAGTCAGCACACAGCCTAGGAGGCCCTGCACCATCTGGCTCCCACTACCCCTCTGCTCTCATCTTCTCCCCTCCCCACTCGCTTGTTGGAGAAACAGCAGACTTGCTGTTCATCAGACAAGCTAGCTACTTCTGCCTTAGGGCCTTTGTGCCCAGTGATCTGGTCCTCGTGCTGGAACATTCTTACCCAGATCTTCATGACTCACTCTCTCACCTTCTCAAAGAGGCTACACTGACCACTCTATTTCAAATTCCAACCTTCGTCCCTACCCTCCCAATTCCCTTTACCCTGCTCAACTTT
This sequence comes from Trichechus manatus latirostris, assembly GCF_000243295.1. Lineage (NCBI taxonomy): Eukaryota > Metazoa > Chordata > Mammalia > Sirenia > Trichechidae > Trichechus > Trichechus manatus. The sequence goes on from NW_004443999.1 coordinate 7,965,071, forward strand.
CTCTTTTTATCCCCAGTGACATCTTTAAGCATACTTGTCTTAGTTATTGTCTTAGTCATCTAGTGCTGCTGTAACAGAAATACCACAAGTGGATGGCTTTTAACATACAGAAATTTATTCTCTCACAGTCTAGTAGGCTACAAGTCTAAATTCAAGGCATCAGCTCCAGGGGAAGGCTTTCTCTCTCTGTCGGCTCTGGAGGAAGGTCCTTGTGATGCATCAGTCTTCCCTTGGTCTGGGAGCATCTTATCACAGGAACCTCAGGTCCAAAAGACACATTCTACTCCTGGCACTGCTTTCTTGGTGGTATGAGGTTCCCATGTGTCTCTGCTCACTTCTCTCTTTTATATCTCAAAAGAGACTGGCTTAAGACACTATCTAATCTTGTAGACCTCATCAATATAACCGCTGCTAATCCATCTTATTACATCATAGTGATAGAATGTACAACACATAGGGAAATCACATCAGATGACAAAATGGTAAACAATCATACAATACTAGAAATCATGACCTACCCAAGTTGACATATTTTGGGGGGACACAATTCAATCCATGACAACAGAAATGCCACAAGTAGATGGCTTTAACAAGAAGAAATTTATTCTCTCACATTCTAGGAGGCTAGAAGTCCACATTCAGGGTGCCAGCTCCAGGCGAAGGCTTTCTCTCTCTGTTGGCTCTGGGGAGGTCCTTGTCATCAATCTTCCACTGGTTGAGGAGCTTCTCAGCACAGGGTCCCTGGGTCCAAAGGACAAGCTATTCTCCTGGCTCTTGTTTCTTGGTGGTATGAGGTCCCCATGTCTCTCTGCTTGTTTCTGTCTTTTATATCTCAAAAGAGACTGGCTTAAAACGCAACCTAATCTTGTAGATTGAGTCTTGCTTCATTAACATAACTGCCTGTAATTCTGCCTCATTAACATCACAGAGGTAGGATATACAACATAGAGGAAAATCACATCAGATGACAAACTGGTGGGCCATCACACAATACTGGGGATCTCGGCCTAGCCAAGCTGACACATATTTTTGGGGAACACCATTCAATCCATGACAATACTATATTATTTATTTATTACGTTTATTATTTACTGTCTGTCTCCCCATCTTAGAACATAAACTTCGTGAGGGCAGGCCCTTTATCTTCTGTATTCACTGATAAAGGCCAAGTGACTAGAACAGTCCCTGGAACATAGAGTATGCTCTATAAATATCTGTTAAACATCTGACTGACTGAATGAGTGAGGTCTGGGTTTGTGCTTTAGAGTTTGTAAAGGTCTGAGGAATTACCACGTTATGAAGGGTCTGCTCTGTGGAATGACTTAGGGGACAGAAAGCTCTATGAGAGAAGCCACTGGTTTACTTCATTGGCCACTGAAGCTAGAACTCAGGAATAAAACAAATACTTAACCAAGAGTATAGGGCCAGAGCAAACTTTCTTCAGCTTTAAAAAGTAGTGTTGGTCCGAGTGGCCTCAAAGATCCAGAATACATTAGATGCTACTCAAGTCACCACTCACACAGCCCGAGGTTCTCAAACTGAACTTTTGAGAATTTTCCCAAACTTTCTGCTCATAAGGAAAGGAGCATAAGACTGATGAAAACATTCTGAACATTCGTAATCAATTTGGGGCATACAAGTAAAGTATCAAACCTATGAGAGATTAGCAATGTTCGAACCAATATCCCTTTTCTAGCTGTGATTGGCATGGGATAGGAAAATACACTAAGATTCAGGAATTTTGCTTTGAAGATTTTTTTTTTTTTTTTTACTTAAAAAAACCCTGCTTTTTAAACATGAAAAGCCTTATTTTGGCTAATTTTAAGAGCACAGCATGAGTATACACTGATATGAGTCTACTGTTCCCTAGAAAAGATAGATTAAGGTATCTTTAACATAATGGACTGACAACTAATCGTTATATAAGGACTTAACTGGTTTTTATACAGCTACTCTTACAAGCAGAGCCCTGGTGGTACAGTGGTTAAGTGTTTGGCTGCTAGCCAAAAGGTAGCAGTTTGAATCCACCAGCCACTCCTTGGAAACCCTATGGGGCAGTTCTACTCTGTCCCATAGGGTTGCTGTGAGTTGGAATCGACTCGACGGTAATGGGTTTGTTTTTTATTCATATAAGCACATTATTACAGAGTTGCAACATTTGATAACTCTGCTATTCTAGAAGAGTCTATAACTGAACTTTTGTTTTAAAGCTCATTTTCAAAACTATGGAGTGGAAAACAATCTGACTTTTTAAGTATTCAATTTTTAAATATTTAAATATCATTTTTTCCCTCACATTCTAGACACCCCCCCACCCCCTGCCATCAAAAAAAAAATTTTTTTTTTTAATCCAAGGAATTCTAAAGGAAAGGTAAGATGTTTTCTCTCCACTACACAATGTCCTCTCTGGAAGGTGGCTGTGGTCTGCAGAGGCTGCCTGATCGTGGGGTCACGTCTTCCGAGCTTCTACACCGGCCCTGGCACCAAGCACAGTGTCAGCCACACCACAAGCCAGTTGGGTGACAGAAGGCGATCACCCGCCAGCTCTAGGAGCAGCGCAGATGAAAAGGCAAGAAGTGTATGGTGCTCCTCACATGTCTCAACACAACCATCCTCCTGCATGTTTCCCTTTCAACAGGGGCAGCCATTCCTTCCCTCCATTCCTATCGCCAGGCTGTTTTGAAGGAAAGCGTGGTATTAAATACAACATGTCCTTGCCCATCTTAACCATTTGATCTGAAAGATAAATTTTACCCAACTGAATTAGATCTCAAAAACTCCCATGAAATAAATTCCACACTAAGAAGGCTAGAACACAAGGAACCCTCCCACCCATGCCAAAAGTTTTTCTGGTACCAAAAACGGAGCACAGACTTTCTTTTAACTCTCACGATTGCTGTAATCTGGCGAACTCCACACTCTAGGTCCCTTATTTTATCAAAATCTCCGGAGGTTTACACAGCAGCTGCTAGTGCCTGACATAGGGAACCCACACTTTTGTTTTCCAATACGGAGGTTATTGTTGCTGATAGTCAATTCCCACTCATGGTGACCCCAAGTGTGTAGAGTAAAACTGCTCCATAAGGTGTCCAAGGCCTTGACCTTTCAGAAGCAGGTCGCCAGGCTTGTCTTTTGAGGTGCCTCTGGGTGAGTTCCAACCGACAACTTTTCGGCTACTAGTCAGGTGTTTAACCGTTTGCACCACCTTCTAACATGAAACATACAAGCCCTGACCCCTCTCCCCACATGAGACACTATCTAAGCCACCCAAGTCAAATGGTTATCTATTTTCTTACAGAAAATGGTGTTTTTGCTGGATCCACAGATCGTATATAAAGACCTCAGAGAATGGCCTCAGAGTTAGGGTTTGTGTACAAGTCACACAACACTTGACAAAATGCATCTAACCCACGGGAGTCTTCCCAAACAGCTCGAGTGGGCGTTCAGATCCTGCATGAGGATGGTGCTTGGTGTCTGAGTTGTTGCAACGAGGATTTTCTAGCTCAGCTCGTTTTGAATAAAGGTTAGAAAACTGATTTCCAGCACAGGCCTACCTAAATCAACAAAACTCAACTCTGGTGGAACAAAAGCCACTGGGCAAAGAGACAAAACCATAAATGACAATCTTGTAAATAAAGACCAAAGCCATCAGCCAAAGGTCAAGCTACAGGCGTAGTCAAGGCAAAAGTGACAGGCAGAAGCAGGTTTCCTGGTCATACTGAGGAGGAGAACAGCCACCCCAGGACAAGGGTGACCCTACCCCGCAAGAGTGCTTTTTCCCAGACTGAAAAGGTGGCCATCCACAACAGAGACATTAGAGCCTCCAGGCCCAGCCCTCACTATTCAATACAAATTCTTCAGTTCACAGAGCACTGAGGGGAAACACAAACCATCAGAGGGGAAATAGTCTGGGACATCCTCCTAGGTCTAAGGCAAGCACCCTCGGTTCAGAGGGGCACCAATGTCCAGAGCATGAGGGGTGAGAACCCCTCACCTACCTTCTTACCAAAGAAGAAACAAACCCAGCTCGTCTGTCTGTGCACTTCACAGGCTCCGTGAAGTAGGCGGTCATCCCCAGCACAGTGCTGGATTGGGGGCTCAAGTCATCTATAAAGATGCGTAAAGAGATGGGATTTGTACCAAGGCTCTCTCTGCTGTCATCAGGCTACATTTACCTTGGTTCCATAGCTAGGACACCACGCAGAGAGCACTGATCCTTCAAAGAAGCCACAAGGTTCAGAAACTCCTAATTGAGTTTTGAACAGGAAATAGGAATTTTTTTAAAAACAGGAGTATGGATGATGAGGGAGAGGAGAGGGGGACTGGAGGTGGGGAGTAAAGGAGGTACAGCAGTGTTCAGTGTGTTCCCCCCAGGGCCTCCACTGTGCAGGGAGAGGTAGTACCCCAGGGACAGAGCGGCCAGGGCTCCTCAAGGCTGTAACTGAGCGTATACAGCCCAAGCGCAAGGTAAGAGGTCACCAGGCACCCCAAGCCCAGCCCTCCATGCCACCCCCAAGCTGTTCCAGAACTCGAGCCCTGAATTAGAACCTTGCCCCGACTCAGGGAGACTCAGGGGGACTCGTTCTCTCCAGTGTCTGGCACAAAACAAAACCAAAAAACAAAAAAAAAAATTAGTTGCCATTGAGTCGATTCTAACTCATGGCGACTCCACGTGTTTCAGAGTAGAACTGTGCTCCGTAGGGTTCTCAGTGGCTGATTTTTCGATCTTCCGAGGCACCTCTGGGTGGGTTTGAACCACCAATCTTTTGGTTAGTAGCCAAACGCTTAACTGTTTCAGCCATGTAGGGATTCCACAAAATAGGCACTCTTTAAATGTTTGCTAAATAAACACTAACATGCAGTGTGATTTCTATTTCCCGCATAACCAGGGAGAAAGGCAACTGCTGGGTGAGCAATAATACTTATTGAACAACATAAACATAACAATATTAATGACTACATTTTATTAAGCTCTGTGCTAAGCCCTTAACATAATCTCTCTCATTTGAACCTCATCACACAACCTTAGGAGGAAGTACTATTATTATCCCATCTTACAGATGAGGAAATTCAAGAGAAGAGAGATTAAGCAACCTGCCCCAGGTTATACAGCTAGGAAGCGGTGAGGCCTAAGGTTCCAACCTAGCTCACAGGACATCACAGCTTGTCCTGTGCACCTCTAGCATACTGTGGCCTCTGGCTCAGTGCTCCTGGGACCAGTTATCATACGGAGTTACCATTGTGGATGTTTGGGCGACAATTTATTAAAAAGTGCAATGTGTTTGAAGTATTAGTAAAAGTACTAATGTACTCCTAAATGAGCAAATGATTAAAAGTCCTTTGTTTTCTAAGAATAAAAATGAGAAACAAGGACACACACACATACACACACGTGCTTTCTAGACTCTTTCTCCGTTATTCCTGCTCTTCAGTTATATAGAACCTCAAACGATCTTACACTGGGTATTATTTTTAGCTAGGCACAGGGATGACAATTTGTGCATAATTCAGTTAACAGAATGAAGAAAGATAAAGTACCTTCTTCTTCTGTTATTACAACTCTTACGCATTCGGCTGCAAACCGATAGGTTGGTGGTTTGATCCCATCAGCTGCTCCTTGGGAGAAAAGACCTGGTGATCTGCTCCCATAGAGATTACAGCCTACGAAACCCTACGGGGCAGTTCTAATCTGTCCTATAGGGTCGCTATGAGTGAGAATCAACTCCACAGCACACAACAACATCAGCGGCAGCAAATGAATCTTTACTTTCTTATTCTTAATAAGTGTAACGAAAGGCCTACAGGCATGGATACAGTTAGTCTAATAAATAATGCCAACAAAAGGACCTGAAAACCCCCAAGTGAACCTAAAGATTCCACAAAGAAAAACTTCCCAGGAGACTAACCTAGAAGCAAACTCTAAAATCAGCTGCTTAGAAAACTTTAAAGGCACCTCCCTTTAGAGATAGGGGACATGAATAGATCCCATAAAACTTGTTCCGGTATCTAAGAAGCAAGTTCCTCTACATTTATAACAGCACAGGCTTCTTTTATATAAGAAATGATTGAAACTAAAGAACAAAGGTAACTAGATTAAAATCTCTCTAAAGTGAGATGTAAGAATTATCTGTATTCCATGAATGAAGCTTATGAAAAAAATTAATGGAATTCAGACTATTAAGGCAATAACATATTAAAAATACACCAAATACCCAGGCATCATACTATTTAAAAAAAAAAAAAAAAACCACCGCCATCAAGTTGATTCCAATTTTAAAAACCAGTTTAATAAAACTGAAAATATCTGGACTCATGCTATTTGCAAGGGATTTTCACATGCTCATTCACTTAATTCTCAACAACTCAAGGAGATATTTCCTCTTCTTCTTTTTTTTTTTTAAATGCACAAACTGGGTTCTGAGATTTTCTCTGAGGTTCAGAAAATTTAAGTATTCATCTAAGGATATACATTTAATAAGCAAAAGAACTGAAATCTGCGGGAATCTCAATTCACACATTTTTCACTACTTTCTTTAAAAGGAAAGAGGGAAGAGAGAAAAGGAGGGAGGGAAGAAGGAGAGAGAGAAACAAAAAAAAGAAAAAAAGAGTAAGAAACCTCTACAGGGTGATGTAGTCAGTGCCATTAGTCCTAAGATCCCAGAGACTGAAATCCAGCCTGAACATGGAACCAGCCCTGAACTTGACCTACACCTGAAGACTTCTTTTGCCTTTCCAAATCATTATTTCAAAGCATCAATTAAAAAACAAACTAACAAGTAACTATAAGCATAAAGGTATCTAAGCCCCTGGGGGGTGCAAACGGTTAAGATGAAAAGTTTGCAGCGGAACCCACCCACAGGCCTCTAGGAAGACAGGCCTGGAGATCTGCTTCCTAAAGGTCACAGCCTTGAAAACCCCACGGAGAGCAGTCCTCCTCTGCACATGTGGGGTTACCATGAGTCGGAATCAACTCAAGGGCAGCTAACAACAAAGGTATATATTTTTCTTAAAAACCAGAAGGAAAGCTTGAAAGCAGCCAGAGCTGCAGTCACACAAGTGGCGCTTGTGGTCACTAGTCTGAAGCTGCATTCATCTTATTTGGACCTCAATAACCACTAAAATTCACCAAGCACAGTGTTTATTCTATTGACTAAAAAATCAAGCACAGTCACTAGAACATGACAGGTGATCAAAGTGGCTGCAATGTCTTACCTAAAATTAGAATGAGGACACCTCCACTATATAATGAAAATCACTAAGAGAATTCAGAGGACTAACTGCCCACAGGTGAGGCGTGACTTCTCCCTCAGAAATTAATCAGCTAATAACCATTAATCTTCTTTTGCCCAGTATATGAATTATTGTAATAGGTTTTAATAAGGCCTTCAACAATAGGCCCAGAATTTTAGGCCTAACACAAAAGTACTCCCAGAATATAAAAATTACAGCATCTACTTCACATTTTGTGTTTCTCTCCTTTTCATATGCACTTGTATTGACTATCACTGGAGACCTTATAACGCATCTTTTTTAGTTTTTTTTTTTTCCCTAAAAGTAGTAACCTACAGCGTGCCAGGGGGTCTTCCAAGCATTTTGCCTGTATATATTGTCTCATTTACTTCCGAAGGGGCGAGGGGCAGATTTCTTTTTTCTAACCATGTTAAAAACTGTACTCAGAATAACCAAAGCACAAGGCATTGTCTTTTTTCTTTTTAATAAGTCACAAAGCTTTTTTTTAAATTGTACTTTAGATGAAGGTTTACGGAACAAACTAGCTTCGCATTAAACAATTATTACATATATTGCTTTGTGACATTGGTTGCCAACCCCACTACATGTCAACACTCTGGGGGGCAGAAATCTTTGAAGGCAATGCAACCAGGAAGATGGGCGACCATCTTTTCTCAAGCCAACTGACCGGGCAGTTTCCGGGAGGACAACTCGGAGTCCAAAGCTACCCGAGCTCCCCAAAGAGGACCTAGAGCTCACTAGTGGCAGCGCAGGCAGGCCAGGCCGAGGGGGTCAGGTGGAGTTAAGGGGACTCAGAGAGCGGAAAGGCGGCCTGAGTCCTCCTTATTTGCGCGCTTTCCCCCTCTCCCCCCGTTTTTGAGTCCCTATTGCATCTCTCCTTCCCCTCACCCCCAACCGTGAGCTGTCAGGGTCTGCGCTCAGAGCCTCCCGGGCGGGGACCACGCACGCACACGCCCTTGGAGAAGTTGAGCGGGCACTTCGGGGCTTTTCTTTCACTTGAGGGCGGGGGAGAGGCGAGGAGTTAAAGAACCCCCTCTTCTCCGGAAGGCCCCCCCAAATGACCACTCCGCATGCACACAGAGAGGTGACAGCGCTGGACATCAGCCTGAGGCGGAGAAGGAGATGGTCTGGCGCAGCGCCACGGGAGCTGGCGGGCACGACCCTGCAGTCACCGGAAAAATGTCTCCCTTTTCTCCATTACCCTCCCCCCAACCCGCATTAAAGGGCTCAGAAAATGTCTGGGGATGCATGGACCCCGCAGCAGGGGCGGTGGAGGCGACCCTACCTCCTTCATCCCTCCCGCAAGTACGGCCAAAGCCGGGTGCATCTGGCCCTAAGGTCGTTTTCGGGGACATTAGCATAGACTCCTAAGGGGTGGCCCAGCAGAGCCTGGCCATGGGGATTCTCGAGGGGCGTCGGCCACGGCAGAGAAGCCAGTGGCACTCCCCAACGAGACTGGCTGGACCCTTGGCGCTTACCCCGGGACATGTGCGCAGCAAACCAGCGAAGAACCAAAACACCTCCCGCGAGCTCCCTGCTCCGGCTCCCTCTCCTCTGGACAGGTGAAACCCCCGAGGACCCTCCAAGGAGCCGCCAGCCCCGCCAGGGCTGCCTCTCCCTCCCCGAGACCACGGGTCTGGCGGAGCCTGCACCAGATCCCACCATGCGGGCTCCGGAGCCCGAGGGCGCGGACAGCTGCTGCGACCGCATCCTGGGATTCCGAGTTGGCCGGCTCGAGGGCGGCCGGGGGACCTGAAGACCCTGCGAGGCCAGTGGAGTGGAGGAGGTCGGCGGGCCCTGGCGCCGCGCCCCTTCCTTACCTGGCGCTCCTGGGCCCCGGCTGCGGTATCCGCCGGGTGCGCGCCGCTCCGAGCTCGCTGCGCACCTGGCCGCCCGGCCCAGCCCAGACCTGCCGCCGCGCTAACGCTTCATGGCGCACGGGGGCTGGCCCGGGCCCCGTGCAGCGTGTCCAGTTGGCGGCGGCTCCTGCGGTTCCTCCGGCTGTCGCAGCTCTCCTGTGGCTCTCCACCTCCCCGCCCCACGTCCGCGCGCCCTTCCTCTGCTGCTGCCCTTTTCCCTCCGCTCCCTGGGACCTGCCAAACTGGTTTCTCCGCTCCGGCTGGTGCCTCTCGTCTCCCTCCGGCTGCGCGGCGGCCGCGCAGCAGGGCAGGGGCTAGGGGCGGGCCCTGCTGTCCACCCTCCCTGTCTCCTCCCGGAGGCGGAGAGGACCGGCGAGCCTCGGGCGGGCGGACCGCCCCAGCCCCAGCCTGCGCCCTCAGTGCGTCGCGAGGCAGGTGGACCCCCGGTGGTGCCCGAGTGCGCCCCCGCACCTCGCCCATCCGCGACCCCGCAGCTCGGCTGCTCTGGCTTCCCTGGCGCTCCCCGCCCCCGGCCGCGTCACTTTCCCGTCGCCCTCGGCCCGCCTAGCCGCCGCCCGGGGTCGGTGACCGCGCCAGCCCGGAAAGCTGGCGGGGCTGCGGCGCGCCCGGGACCTGAGCTCTCTTGGTAAGGCGAGCCGTGCCCTCTAGATGCCAAGTCACGTTTCGGGACCGGTAGCCGAATGCGCGTCGCGGTTCACCTAGCACAGGGTAGGGGAACACACGGCGCCAAAAGATTTCGAGAAACTTATCCTGTATTGCAGCAAACAATATTTCTTTCTGTATTTCTGCTGAAACGAAACTCCTTCGCGTTTACCGGTTTGGGCGTCAGAAGGAGCTAAAGTTGGAGATTTTGTACTCGCGTGCGTTGTTGCTGGCTGATGTTTGCGCGTGTGAACTGCGCCTCCCAGGCGATATATACTTCACACGCCTCACACCTGTAACTCTCCGTTCAGTGGACTTATATTGCTTACCTACTATGGACAAAGTCAGTGGGATAAGAATGAAAGAAAGCCAAAGATGTAGTAAAGGAGACAGGACTCACAAATATCTGTTATCTCAAAGACTAGAGAGGCTCAAATCAAGTCCTCTGAGAGTTCAGATTCCCAACTCGGGGGATCAGGGAAGCTTCCCGGATGAGGCAGTGCTTGAGGTGGGACTCCGATCCACAGTTTTAATAATCAGAGTTGTGTAGATAGAGTATTGGAAGCATGGGTGGTCCACGGATTTGATCTTCCTGTATATCAAGGACCCAAATCACATTGTTAAACCCACAACGGACCTCGGCTGATCAGTCGTTTCATCTCCCTGGGCCTCAGTTCCCCATCTGTAAAATTCAGTTGGACCAGATGATCTCAAGTAGTTCCTCCCAACACTTATTTTCTGAACCCAACAATAGAGAAAAGGCACAAAGGCGAGAAGGTGCCAGATGTATTTAATGACAATGGAGTAGATCCGGCGGCTGGCAGGGTAGTAGTGACACATCAGTTAATGAGGGAGTTTGGGCCCGGAAGTCCTTGAATGCAAGACTAAGGAGTTTTGACTTGTTTTTGGTAGCACCTACGAATCATTGTAAGTTTATGACCACAGAAGTGACATGCCCAAGGTTGTATTTTAGGGAAAATAATCAGGACCCTTTGGAAGATGATAAGCCTGAAGGTGGAGTAGGGGGACCATTTGGAGGCTAGAGCAGTGACATAAAGTGGGCTGGAAGGAGTTGCAGTGGAAGTGAAAGGAGGGAGAGATCTGAGGGACACCATGAGGAGAAATGGCCAGGAAGTACAGTGGCCAGAAAATGGCAACTGATTGGCAGAAGGAGGCATGGAGGATGAGCCAAGTTCTCAAGACTGGGTGATGACATTTGTGGGAACAGTGGAGTCAGAACGAGGAGGGTACTCTATGAGGGCTGCAAAACCTGGGAATAAAGAGATGACTCTAGATTCTTACAGACCCACTATAAAGTGCTTAATTTGTCCAGGAAAGCATTACATAGAAACTACACTGGACACAAACAGTCTATATACACACACAGATCTGATGACTACCTTTCTTACGGCTGCATTTAATACTCCCGTGTGCCAGGCACTGTTCTAGGTGCTTAGGATACATCAGTGAACCAATCAGGCAAATTGTATGCTAAAGGTGATTGTTATTGCTATTAGTTTTGGTGGAGTCATTTCCCACTCATGGTGACCCCATGTGTGCAGGGTAGACTGCTCCATAGGGTTTTCAAGGCTGTGACCTTTCTGAAGCAGATCGCCAGGCCTTTCTTCCAAGGCACCTCTGTGTGGGTTAAACCACCAACCTTTTGGCTAGGAGCCAAGCACTTGACCATTTCAGCCACTTTGAAGAATTAGAGCAAGACTAACTGGGAGGGAGCCCTTGAAGGAACCTTCTGAGGTGCTTTAAAAGTTCTGCATGTTGATCTGGGTGATGGTTATATGCACGTATACATAAGACCTGTACACTTAAAATATGTATGTTAAAGGAATATAAATAAAAATAGAGGAAGCTGAAGAGATGGGAAGTGGGAAGATGAGTTAATTTTCAATAGTGTGGTCACTATAGGCTTCATGAGGAGTTATATTTGAAAACGACTTGCATGGAAGTAAGAGAGTTTCACCCTAAACAGAGAAACCCTGTGGGAACTCACTTCACGTGGAACTCACTGGACTAGGGCACGTTCAGAGCTTGCCTCGTGGTTTCCGTCACATCAGCTTTCTACACCTTCCTGGTGTTTGGAAAGGAGACTCTCTGAGCAGGTTGGTGAGTGTTGCTGATGGAGGACGTGGCTCAACTGGAAGGTATCTGCAAGTCCTGACCCTTGTCCTCTCTGCAAGAACCGTGCCAAATTTTGGGGTGCCTTGCCAGGTTAATAATTGAAAGTGTCTCATGCACGCAACAAAGATTGATTTTGAAACATGTCTTACATGAGTCACTTGAAAGATGGCGGCAGCCGTGATACCACCAGCTTGAGTGATTCTTTCTAGCCAGGACTGAATCAGCACTCTGGTTTTATTTAGAAGCCACCTCCATTCAATAGCCAACACCTTACCTGGCAAGCTGCTGGGGAAAATAATTAAATTTAACAGAAACAGCTGTTGCTAAAAAATGGGTAGCACTGCTTCTCAGCTTTTGTAGTTTGTAATTTCCTCCATTTCTTGTTTTTGTTTGTTCCCTTTTCCTTTTTTTGGCAACACTACTGTGCATATTTATATGATGTGCGTAGAAACGCTGGGGGAGTTGCCAAGAGAATTAGCTCAGTTTTACTGAAAATTCATTTCCTAGAATTTTTTTTTTTTTCTACAAGAGCTAAGGGATAAAAGATATACTTAAAGGGAGGCGATACTGCCTGTATTCAGTTCTTTCCTAAACCCGTGGTCATTTAAGCCAAAGCATTTACTGCCAATGGAAATGTATTCTTGCCTCACCAGGTGCTGTTGTAACCCATGCTTGGCAGTCAAGATTAACTCAGTTGGAAGGCGAATTGTTCACAGCCATTGTCTAGACCAGCTTCAGATTTAAAACTGGATAAGAAGGCAACCCTTAAGTGAACCTGTCTTAGCAATAAATGAAATTAGAAGGTTCAAATAATCTGCCCCACGTCTTTTTAAATGGTATTTCAAACAACGTATACAGATGCAGAGAATATATTCTGTTGTCTCTGGCACAAATAATTTTCCACACTCCTTTTGACTTACTAGGCTTCCCATTTTTTTTAATCACTTAAGTGACTTCTTTTTCTCTAGTCAACATTAAAAATTACAAAATTGGATTATTGGATTGTAAAAGAAACGTGAATCATCAGGTAACAAAGTGTGTCTGTCCCACAATTATTTTGGCAATCATTCACGCTTAATATCCAAGAGATTTTAGTTGTTGTTAGGTGCCATCGAGTCAGTTCCAACTCATAGCAACCCTGTGTATAACAGAATGAAACACTGCCCAGTCCTGCGCCATCCTCACAATCATTGCTATGCTTGAGCCCACTGTTGGCAGCCGCTGTGTCAGTCCATCTCATCAAGGGTCTTCCTCTTTTTCGCTAACGTTCTACCTTACCAAGCATGATGTCCTTCTCCAGGGACTGGTCCATCCTGGTAACATGTCCAAAGTACACAAGACAAAGTGCCATCCTAGCTTCCAACGAGCACTCTGGCTGTACTTTTTCCAAGACAGATTTGTTCGTTCTTTTGGCAATCCATGGTATATTCAATATTCTTCGCCAACACCATAATTCAAAGGCATCAATTCTTCTCCATTCTTCTTTATTCATTGTCCAGCTTTTGCATACATATGAGGTGATTCAAAATATCATGGCTTGAATCAAGTGCACCTTAGTCCTCAAAGTGACATCTTTGCTTTTCAACATTTTAGAGGGGTCTTTTGCAGAAGATTTGATTTCTTGACTGCTGCTTCCATGGGCACTGATTGTGGATCCAAGTAAAATGAAATCTTTGACAACTTCGATATTTTAGAGGAGGTATTATTCATTAGCATGCTATTAAAATTCACTTCCTTTCATATTCATGAGTATGTAAATATATAGGCTTTGTCTACCGTATTTTTTTTTCCTACAAAGAGCAGATTTTAATAAACTGCTATCTCTATCTAACTGTAATGAACATTACATTGAACTGGTGTTAGTAAAGCATCAGTGTCTTAGGCTGGGTTCTCCAGAAAGACAAAACCAGTGAAGCATCTAGAGAGAGAAAGAGGAAAAAAAAAAAAAATTATGTCAAGGAAATGCCTCACCCTGTTGTAGAGGCTATAAAGTCCCAAGTCTGTGGGTGAGGCTGAAGGCTTCTCCGGACTCATGTAGCTGCAGGAGTTGGCAAGTCCCAGATTAGCAGGTCAGACAACAGGGCTCTGGCTCACTGGCTTCAGAGGCCAACAAATGCCAAGATCAGCAGGTAAGATGTCAGGCTGCTAGCTCACAGACTGCAGAGGCTGACGAATCCCAAGATTGCAGGTAAGCTGCTAGCTCAAGTCCCGAGAACTGGAGGGCAGATGAACAGGAGCCGGCTGCAGGATCCAGAGTGAGCAAAAGCCCGGGAGCCTTACCAGAAAAGCCACCTATATTGGATGCAGGCCACACCCCCAAGGAAACTCCTCCTCAACTGATTGGCTACTCACAGCAGATCCCATCATGGAGGTGATCACATTATATCAGATCTCATCATGGAAGTGATTACATCATTATACAACTGCCAGACTACATTGTAACTGTCAAACCACTGAGAATCATGGCCCAGCCAAGTTGACACACGACCTTAATGATCACAACCAGTTAAACTTAATTAGCATAATTATTTTAGATTTTAATTAACAATTTATCAAACCATCTTGTGATCATGGTTAATGTTTATAGCCATGTTTTTGTGTAATTAGGAGCTTTTATGTTTTCTCTTCTGCTCTATATCCAGCATTTACCATTGTTCCATGAAAACACACTTACCTTTTAAACGTCATCCCTCATCCTCCCCAGCCTGCACCCTAAGCTCCCATCATTCCAAGCTGCTTGCATTTCACTGAATTCTGAATCCAGTTGCCATCAAGTCCGACTCATGGTGACCCCGTGTGTGTCAGTGTAAGAACTGTTCTCCACAGGGTTTTCTTTTTCTTTTTTTTTTAACTTTTTTAATTTGGAAATAATTTTAACCAGTTAACCAGTTGCCATCAGGTCAGTTCCTACTCATGGTGACCCCATGTATGTCAGTGTAGAACTGTGCTCCATAGGGTTTTCGATGGCTGAGTTTTCAGAAGTAGATTGCCAGGCATTTCTTCCAAGGCACCTCTGGGTGGATTCAAACCTCCAAGCTTTCATTAGCAATTTGTACTACCCAGACACTTGGAATTCTGAATAGTACATGGTATTCCATCTGCTTGATTTGTCTTCCCTCGTCTACCTAACCCCCTTTTCCTCCTTCACATCTTAGATCACAACCCACCACTATTTTAAGGGCCTCTAAAAGCCATTTTTCTCTCTGGTCTCTATTATTTTGCAGGTTGTGACTGCCCTTCTTTACATTATTGTAGAAACAGCACATCCCTAGTACAAGAAAAGTATTTGTTTTATTAGAACTAGGAGAGGAGTCTTTGTTGCTGTCGATGAAGCAATAAAAAGAATGATATTCAGATGCTCCCATAAAGTTCTAGCAGCCTGTGCTGTGTATGAACAGTCTTCCTCATTTTCCTAAACTGCTAGCCACCATGAGTGGCTGTCCCTCCCAACTAAAGAAAAGCAAATTAAATGCAAAATAAAACTATGAGAAACAAATTTTCACTGATCACATTGGCAAAGATTAAAAAAAAAAATTCGAGGAAACAAGCATTCTTTCACTGCCAGTATGTGTGCAAATTGTACTTCTTTGGAAGGAAATTTGGAAATATATAACACAAATGTAAACATACATGCCTAGTAGCCCAAGATTTCATGTCTAGGAATTTATCCTAGAAAAGCACTTGCACATTTACACAAAGGTGAGTGTACCTAGGTATTTGTTGCTGCATGTTTTTCAGTGCAAAAGACCAGAGGGGTCACAATGTCTATTAATAGATTTATGTTCATACAATAGGATCCTAACAGTCATTTTTAAAACATTAGGTAGATCTGTTTGTGCTGAGGGAGTCCCTGGGTGGCGCAAACATGCTTGGCTACTAACCGAAAGATTGGAGGTTCAGGTCCACTGAGAGGCACCTCAGAAGAAAGGCCTGGTGATCCACATCTGAAAAATCAGCCATTGAAAACTCTGTGGAGCATGGTTCTACTCTGACACACATGGGGTCACCACGAGTCAGAGTCAACTCGATAGCCACTGGTTTTACCGGTTGGTGATGCTCTGTCTCCTGATGATTACAGGACTGACTTGTTTTTGGCAGTGTTTCACTTGTCCTTTGGAACAATATTTGACTGATACTGTAGAATTTGAATCTGAGATGGCAAACAGTCATCTATCTTATATTTCCCTGGCTCGTGATCCTCACCTGCTGGTGCAGACTTTCCCAGAGTTCTCCAGATAAGTCTGGGAGTCCCCAGAGGCTACCTCACAAGCATTTACAAAGAGGTCTGTTGGGGTCGGGGGCATCCTCCACTTGCGTGTTCCCACCACTGGCATAAATATGATGGCATCTGCTAAGAACCACCACCCTCTCGGCCGCTGTCGTCCCCAGTTCCCTGGAGTTTCAAAGTCAAGAGCCCTGCCCCGGATCTGTGGGAGAAGAAGGAGAAAACCTAATTCCAGATGAAATGCGTCTCATCCATCTTACCCTCTGTCCGTAAGGTTCAGGGCACTAAGATGTGCACCCCAATATCTTACAGCATTGTTAGTGATATGACCTTCATCTTTAATTTATGCTTCTCTCTCTACCTAGAACCCCAAAACAATCCATAAGATCAAGAGCATCTGCTAGAACCCATACTGCACTCAGGATGGCGTTACCCTCTGGATTATTAAAGATTTGATAATCTGTGAAGCATGTTGCTACAGTCTCCTCTTTGCTTAGGATGACAGCATCCCGAGGGGTTCCTCATATATTCATGCATTTAGACTTCTGGCTGACGCTCCTTCCCCCATCCCCTAACAGAAGTAAATTCTAGTATTTAAAACTTACGTGAAAAAATACTGGCTTTTCAAGGTATGCTTCATTTGAAAGTAATTTTAAAATCCAGTTGGATTAAAACCTCAACAATCTATGACATCTGAGTGTAGGACACCTGATCAAGAATTCCTCAAATGCCATCTTGTGAGTCAAAGTTTACTGTGCTACCCTGAGTCCCAGCACTTAAATCCTATATAAGCATATTTCCTATGACTCACTTAAAATAATTTAACTACTCAGAAATTTTGGTAATTAAATGCTGACACGTGATTGCGTCTGTTACAATGGCTAGTCCGAGGCAGGGCTAAGGGACAGTGAAGTGTAGAGTGGTGGTTTTCAACCTTTTTATTTTAACCTTTTCTCAAAGTTTTTTGCTCTGTTCTGTTTTGTTTTTATTATAATACCTTGAAGCAGAAGTTTCATGTGTAAAATAGGTTGGAGGAGCTGCTGTATTTGAAGCAGTGGTGGGACGTGACAAATTTAACATGAAGTTAATGACGCTTAAACTTCAGGGACCCTCCAAGGCCCTGTGCCTGATTTTGTGTTCTTAATTTTCTTTCTTTTTTTTTTTTTTTCTTAAAGAGACTCCCCGCCCCCTCCCCCCACCCCAGCCCAATTATATAAACTTCAGGCCCCATGAAACCTGGTTCTACCCCTGGTAGGGCCCCAGAGTCTTACCTCTTCCCCTCTTCCCCCTCAGCTCCCTTCAAGGAATCCTATTCCTCTGTGGAACAGAAATAAAAAACAACTTGAAAGGTGGTACAATTCCTGGGCTTGGAACCAAGAGACCGAGACAGAGTCCGAGGCCTGTGCTGGTACTAGCTTTCTGTGTGTTTCATTCAGGTCATTGACCTTTCTCAGACTCAGTTTCATCATCTGTAAAACGGGGATGTGTGACCAGATATCTCCAAGGTCCCTTCCAAAACTAAAAGTCTTTGATCCTAAGTCTACTGAGGCTACTTCCTACATTCTCTTGCAATAGCTTCTATTCACAGGCTTGTTTTTCCTTCCTGAGGTGCTGAACAACCTCAGCCGCCCCTCTGACATCCTGGGCCTGGCCGTCTGCATCCATGATGATTATAGCCAAGAAAAGCCTATGGAGCAGTTCTACTTTGCAACACATGGGGTCACCATGAGTCAGAATCGACTCAATGGCAACGGGTTTAGGTTTTGTTTGGTTAACTTTAAGAAAACCAAAATAGGTTAGTGTATATCCATTTTCTTATATAAAATTGTGTGTGTGTGTGTGTGTAAATATATACATACACACATGTATGCATGTATATAGAGAGAGGTGGTGCAAACGGTTAATGCTAACTAAAAGGTTGGTGATTTGAGTCCTCTTATTGCCTCAGAAGAAAGGTCTGGCAATCTACTTCTGGAAAATCAGAAAGCCTTATGGAGCACATAGGGTTTCTGGGAGTTAAAATTGACTCCATAGCAACTCTCTCTCTCTATATATATATACATATACTTTTTTAAAAAATTGGGTCCCACTCAAAGAGATTCATTTAAACATTGAATCCCAAAAATTCAGACTGTATATTAAAAGGAAAAATAAAAACACCTTAGTATCAGCATTGGTGAGTTATCGCTCCTCCCATGAGATGGAAGATGAGAAGCTGGTCAGTCAAGAAGTGTCATCTCTGTGCACA
Organism: Trichechus manatus latirostris; assembly: GCF_000243295.1. Taxonomy (NCBI): domain Eukaryota; kingdom Metazoa; phylum Chordata; class Mammalia; order Sirenia; family Trichechidae; genus Trichechus; species Trichechus manatus. The sequence continues at coordinate 7,983,453 of NW_004443999.1, forward strand.
ACCTGGAGTTGTTTTGGAAGGAAGTGAGATCCCCAATGCTTGAGCAATGCGAGATTGATCCTCCTCTAAGGAAGCATGAGGTCATCTGTGCTGATTCATGTTTTCTTTACACCCTGAGGTATCTGACTCGGCAGTAGGTCTCTCAGACCAATCTCTGTTTTGGCTGCTGTGGCCGTAAGACCTTTCCGGATCTAAGCCTTCGTGAGCTGTCTTTGGGAAGGTGGGTTTTCATCTTTGTGAATGGACTCGGGACTGTTTTTTCATTTATCCACTAATGACTCTGAGCATGTTCTGTGTGAAGCCCCCATAATGGAGTTGGGGACACACCTGGTGAACAGGACCCCATCCTTGCCCTGAAGGAGATGACAATTCAGTGGGGACATGGGTAGGAAACAAATAATCGTAGCTCAGGGTGACAAGGGCTCCCAAGGAGGAAGGTCAGGTTTCTGTAGGAAGAAAAGGAGGGGCCCCTGACTCGTTCTTGGCCAGTCACTGAAGGCTTCTTGGAGAAGGTGGAGTCTAAAGAGGATGAGTAGATGTTTCTGTCCTTCCCTTAGTCACTGTTCAGTGGTAGCTGCTGCCATGGGACAGTTCTTCATGCCTGATCCATAGCTGGAAACAGGAGCAATGAAGTGGTTAGAAAAATAAAATACCGTCTCTTTTCCTTTCCTTGAAGTCTGCCCGCAGTAGTGTTTGGTCTGGAAGGAGTCAGAGGCCAGGGTCAGAAGTTGGGTTAAGGGCCAGGGTGCTTTCCTCTCAGAGGACTCTGGATAAGGAAAGACCAAACTTGGCACCTTGGTGCTCATACCCACTGGAAGTGGGCAGCAGTGTTTATGACTGGGGGTCTTCTTATCACCCCTTTTCCCCGACACACATATCTTTTTTTTTTTTGGTAATAGCTTTATTAAGATGTAATTCACATATCATATAAATCTATCCATTTAAAGTATACAATTCAATCATTTTTAGTATATTCACAAAGTTGTTCAAACATCTCCACAATCAATTTTAGAACATTCTCATCACCTTAAAAAGAAACCCCATTTCCAGACTAAGACACATTAGGAAGAAAGGCCTGGTGATCTACTTCCAAAAATTATGGCTCTCAGCAGAACATTGTCTGACTTGCTTGCTTTGGACATGTCATCAAGAGTGATCAACTGCTAGAGGAGGACATCATGTTTGGTGAAGTAATGGGCCAAAGAGGGTGTGAAGACCCTCGGTGAGATGGGATGGTACAGTAGCCACAACGATGGACTCCAATATACCCGGAGATGGTGAGGATGAAGCAGGACCCAGCAACGTTTGGTTCTGTTGTACATAAGGTTGCCATGAGTCAGAGCCAACTCGACAGCAACTAACAGCAGCGTTGTCTAGTTTTGCTCACCACTGGACAGTGCCTGGATTATGAATATAGATTGGATGTTGGTACCAACATGTATAGCGAATTGACTGTAATCAGACACTTTTACAAACACTATCTGATGTAATCCTTATAATAATCCTATGTGGATGGTGTTAGACTTTATATTACCAATGAGATACATGAAGCTGAGAGAGTATAAATAAATAACCTGCTCAAAGCTGGTGAGTGGCAGAAGAAGGATTCTACCCCAGGCCTGTTGAATTGTCGGTTCTAAGGTCTTTTCACTAACACTAGGCTGTTTCTGGAATTGAGAAAACAAGTCGCTTTCATTCTAGAGTTATAGGTCCCTGTTCACAATGCCTATGAAACACAGAAAAAGAGCAACACGTGCTTCGGGAGACGCAGAAAGCGAGGTTTGCCAAGATCAGCTCGAGATTATTTCTGGTTTGGGCCTTCGGGGAAAGCTTCCTGAGAGCTGAGGCTCGTAAAGGAGCTTCCCTGCCACCACTGGTCAGTTTGGTTCATATTTGCTTGTTCTCATGTTTCTAAATGGAGACTGAGTATTTCCTTTGGAATTTTCTTACATTGTTTTATTTTTGGGTGTCAACCTTTTTATTTTAATGCAGCAAAAAACTCACTGTTCATTTCCTTTTGGGAATTTTTTTTCCCTTTTTTTTAGGGAGGCAGTACCTCTGCCAGGAAAAACTGGTCACCAGAGTGGTGTCCGGAGGGTCGGCTGCTGTTGTGTAGTTGTCACTAAGGCATTTCCCTCTAAAGCCTTCTCATCACTTTGCAAACACCTAAAAATCCTGGTGTGGTTAAGAGCTACAGCTGCCAACCAAAAGGTTGGTAGGTCAAATCCACCAGGTGCTCCTTGGAAATCCCATGGGGCAGTTCTACTCTGTCCTATAGGGTCACTATGAGTTGGAATCAACTTCACAGCAACAGGTCCGGATTTTTTTTTTTTTTTTTTTCAGAGCACTCGAGCATGGGCTGTTTGGATGACCTCATCTGCCTGGACCCGGTTCAGCTGCTTCAGGCTTCATCATCGGAGTGAGGGTGGTGGATTACTTGCCAACATAATAATGGCATTAATAATTTTTTTTCCCAAGAATTTCCCCACTAATGTTAAATGGGGAGAGGATGGTCAATGGGCCCCTGGCAGTAGGTTATTTTCCTATTACCAAAGGAAGTCCACTTAGAGGAGTGGTTTTGCCTGACTTCACAGCTTTCTTTGCTCTGAAGCACTCTGGGTATGTTCTGGGTGTGTTCTTCTGTAACCAAAACTGCTGATCCCTGTCCATTTTTTTTTTTTTTTTCACAGACATAAATTTACTAAGAAATAATGTGTCTGACGATGTTTAAAAACACCTTGCCTGCTGTCCTGCATATTGTTTGTTTGTTGCAGCTCTGTGTAGCATGCCACCTACTGTCTTGAGCCTTGTTGCTCAGAGACAGATGCTGGACCAGCAGCAGCAGCATCTCCTGGAAGCTGGTTGGGAATACAGAATCTCAGGCTCACCCCAGACCTCCTGAATTGGAATTTGTATTTTAACAAGATTCCCAAGCGATTCATGTGCATGTTAAAGTTTGAAAAGCGCAACTGTAGACCAGTGGTCTTCAACCTCGACTAAACATTGGAATCACCTGGGAGTTTTAAAAAATACTGATTTAATTGGTTGGGTGTGGCCAGGGCATCGGGAGTTTCAACTGCTGCCCAAAACCAAAACAAACCCTTTGCCATTGAGTCAATTCTGACTCTATAGGACAGAGTAGAACTGCCCCATAAGGTTTCCAAAAGGTTGGTAGTTCCAATTGACCAGGTGCTCCTTGGAAATCATATGGGGCAGTTCTACTCTGTCCTGTAGGGTCAGTATGAGTCGGAATCAACTCAGCAGGAAAGGGTTTGGTTTTAGAGTGGTGCTTCTCAAACTTTAATATGCCATATGAATTACCTGGGGATGGTGTTAAAATGCAAATTCCAACTCTGGAGGTCTGGGGTGAGCCTGAGATTCTGCATTTCTAACCAGCTTCCAGGAGATGCTGATGCTGTGTATTCTGGGACTCTAAGTAACAAGACTCAAGACAGTAGGTGGCATGCTACATAAAGCTGCAACTAATGAACAATTAGAAGGACAGCAGGCAAGACGTTATTTTAAACTTTCAGACACACTATTTTTTAGTAGATCGATGTCTGTGAAAAATGCACCAAAACCAAAAAACCAAACACATTGCCATCAAGTCAATTCCAACTCATAGCAACCCTATAGGACAGAGCAGAACTGCCCCATAGGGTTTCCAAGGAGCGGCTGGTGGATTCAAACTGCCAACCTTTTGGTTAGCAGCCAAGCTCTTAGCCACTGCACCACCAGGGGCCCATGAAAAACGGACAGGGATCAATTATTTGTGCATGCACTCAGGTCTCATGCAATATTGCTAGGTGGCATATTTTCCATTATCAGGATTCCTGAGCCTCTGAAAATCAGGATGAGTGCCATCATCACAAAACTATGCTAATGGTGAGAATTAATAGAAACTATTCGGTATCAAAGATGTCTAACATTAGATGAGGAGACTTCTCACGGACACTGAAGAATCCTGGGCAACTTTAGTTAGCCAGACCTACTCATCTCACTTGTCATGCCTGACAATTGAGTCCTTCCTCCAGGAAAACAAATGTAGACCATCTACTATAGGGTTGCTATGAGTCAGAATTGACTCGACAACAAGGGGTTTGGTTTTTTGGTTTTGGTACTATGCAGCAGCCAGTGTTCAGGACTTAGGGATGTGATACCTGTTGCCGTCAAGTTGATTCCGGCTCATAGCAACCCTATAGGACAGAGTAGAACTGCCCTATAGAGTTTCCAAGGAACGCCTGGTGGGTTCCAACTGCCGACCTTTTGGTTAGCAGATGTAGCTCTTACCCACTGTGCCACCAGGGTTTCCCGGTATGTGATGGTGAATTAGAAAGTCTCTATCTTGCTGAGCTTCACTCTAGTGGAAGAAATGGGCAGGAAGCAAACTACCAAATAGTTGCAGCTATATTGGTACATAACCAAACTAAACCCGTTGCCCTTGAGTCAATTCCAACTCATAACAACCCTCTGGGACAGAGTAGAACTGCCCGATAGTGTTTCAAACGCTGTGATCTTTACAGAAGCCGACTGCCACATCTTTCTCCTGCAGAGAGACTGATGGGTTCGAACCACCAAACTTTCGGTTAGCAGGCAAGCGCTCAACCACTGCATCACCAGGGCTCCTCAGTATATAACATAGGTATATTACCAAAAGGTATGTGGTTGGAACCCATCAGCAGCTCCCCGAGAGAATGATGTGGCAGTCTGCTTTCATAAAGATCACAGCCTTGGAGACCCCATGAGGCAGTTCTGTAGTGAAAGACCAGTTTTGACTTATTTTTTCCAATCTGTCTTGGACTAATACTTTTATAAAGCACAGTAAAAATCAATTACTGGAAGATAAAAAGAAAATGTAAGAATCAAAGATATTTAAAACAGAAACTCAAACTTTTTATTCAACAGATATAAAACGACATTTTAGTAAGTATAATCAGAACAAACAGCATAACAGGGAAAAAGACAAGAATTACAAAAAGTGTTTATTGACAGTGTGTGAATAGGCATACTTAGAGGACATAGAGAACTGCTCTTAAATGCAAAACTTTTTTTTTTTTTTTTTTGGTAAATGTAAAAAAAAGTGACAAGTGAAATAGTGATTGTCTATATTAAACGCCTATAAGCACACTTTGAATGTACATGATGAATCTATATGTAAAGTTTTTAATGTGACAAATGAGATTGTTTCTTGCTTTTTAAATTATTCAGTGTAGGTGGGACTGACACAAAACTAAAAAAAAAAAAAACCAAACCCTTCACCGTCGAGTCAATTCCAACTCATATAACCCTATAGGACAGAATAAAATTGCCCCATAGGGTTTCCAAGGCACAGCTGGTGGATTCAAACTGCTAATCTTTTCCAGGACTGACACAGGGGATGGGAATGTCGTTCTAAATTGTTCCTATGCTTGGTTTTAAGAGCACTCACAGCACAGCCTTGAATTAATCACACTCACAGCACAGCCTTGAATTAATCACCAGCTTATTACATAGTGAACATGTGTAAACTTTTCTAAATTACTCGGGGTCTTCATTTAGAACGAAATCACTGTGCTGTCTATGCTTTAATCCAACCCTCCCTTGTATGGGCATATGACTAAATTCTGGCCATTAGGGATTTAGAAGAAGTGACGTGTGCAACTGTCAGGTCATGCCCCTTGCCCCTTTAATTCTTCCCACGAGGTGGAATACAGATGAGTTGGCAGGATCAGGAGCAGCCATGTTGGATCAGGAGAAGATGAAAAACCACGTATTGAATATTGTAGAGTGTTATGGATTGAAATGTGTTCTTCAAAAATATATGTTGTAAATCCTAACCTCTATACCTGTGGCTCTAATCCCATTTTGGAATGGATTTTCTTTGTTAATAAGAAAGTATTAGTGTAGGGTGTGTTTTAAGTCAATCTCTTTTGAGATATAAAAGAGCAGATTAAGCCAGTAAGCAAGGAAGTAAGCAGAGATGGGGCAAGATAGATACCATGGCACATGAAGATCACGAAGGAATCTAGTAGTAGAAGCTGAAAAGAGACAAAGTCTTTCCCCCAGAGTGGGCAGAGAAAGCACCTTCCTCTAGAGCTGGTGCCCTGAGTTTGGACTTCTAGCATCCTAAACTGTGAGAAAATAATTTTCTGTTTGTTAAAGCCACCCACTTGTGATATTTGTTATAGCAGAACCAGATAACTAAGACACAGAGTAACTAGATAAGAGTTTGAGGTGCTAAAACTATCCTTGTTATGGCTTATATTGCCATACTAACTTGGAATTTTATGTGTTAGAGAAATAAATTCAGCCAGTATGATTCTGGGCCCTCTTGTTATAGCAGCTGACCTCACATTATAGCTAATTTAACCATCAAAAAAAAAAAAAAAAAAAAAAGGCAAGGGGAGGGAATGAGGGGTGGAGGAACAAAAGACAAATTTTATGCATTTCATAGCCTGGCTGAAAACCAACTCTGAATATGTGGAAGAATATAATAAATAACTGTATAAGCCATACAGAGGAAAAAAATCCTCAAGTGACAAATGCTTTTACTTTCATTTACTGTCTTGTGAACTGACAGAGCAAGATTTGGATCCATGTAGTGATATTCATCTTCAATCAGTGACCTCTGCTGTCAGCTGAGACTTTGGCAATCTTATTCATTATCTCTAGTTAAGGGAATCATGGACAGTAGATTTTATAGGCTCAAAGGTCACAGAATTCTCATCTAAAAATGGATTCTCTAAGTCTGTGACGTTTTATCATCTTACAAAGCAGAGATGCCTTGTGCTTAGGGCAGACTTTTCCATACCTGATCCTTTAACTTTCACATCAGCGCTGAGCTGGAGGTGAATGGCCCGCCTATGACATTATCAGGTTGGAGTTTGTGTTCCACGTGGCATGTGAGGTAACAAAGAAGGCTGAGTAACCAGACATGGCTTCTGACAGGATGGCTTAATTGCCTGCCCAGCCATCTTTTCGTCCAGAACACAGCCTAGCTTCCCTTCTTCGTCAGAGGTGGGAATGACATCTAGTGATTTTTCACACTCTCCACTCTCGTTCTCATAAGTAGTTAAAGGATTCTGACTCCTACAAGCACCAGCCTTTTCTTAGCTGCTGGGTAGATAGATCTGCAGAGTCAAATCTGACAGTTCAACGCTTTGGGGACCTACAGATTAGTCTCATGCTCACCATTGTATGTCTCCCTTCCTTCATCTTTCGAAGTACCTCCTGAAGGGTGTTCATTAGCTTGGCAGTTTTGTAAGCAATTATCAATATAACAACAAAATGATGACGATGATGGCAGCCATATCCAGGTAAGGGGTTGTTTTTTACATTCCTTGAAAATTTTTGCCATGAAATATGTAAGACATTTATAAATATGTTAGCTTTTATAAAGGCATTCCAAAGGACGTTGACCCTTTGTCCCTGGGGAAGGCCTGGCAGCCACAGCAGCCTGATAAAGCTGTGTTTGTGTTTGTGCTCAGCCCCATGCCTATTGTTACGTGGTGCCATTGAGCCCAGCATTGTGTGTGTGTGTGTGGTGAGGAGGGTGGAAGGGTGGCAAAATTGGCTTCGAACCGCTAAACCATCAGAGGACTGTTCTTTGGGGTCTGACATCATCGTTTTTGTTCTAAAGAACATTTCAGTCCAAAATAATAAACGGCCTTTTTCCTATCTTCAAGTCATACTGGTTTGTTTGATGTGACTATTGGCAAGAAGGTCAGATTTTTTTCTGTTGTCCTATCGTCTTCCAGTGTATTAAAAATATATGGTCACAACATGATGAGCATAACCAAAGTCACTGAATTGTACGTGTGAAAAATGTGGAATTGGCAGATGTTTTGTTATAGATATCTTAATAAAACAATTTAAAAAAAAAGATGGGGTATACCCTTTGCCATCAAGTCTATTCAGATTTATAGTGACCCTATAGGAAAGAGTAGACCTGCCCCATAAGGTTTCTAAGGAGCGGCTGGTGGATTCAAACTGCTGAACTTTTTGTTAGCAGACATAGCTCTTAACTACTGTGCCACCAGGGCTCCAGATGGGGTATAAATATTTGAAAACATGGAAGGTAATCTGAACACCAAGAAAATGCTCGAAAATGGCTTACGCTTTAATACTGTTGTATTCTGCTTTAGAGAAACCCAATAGGTAAAAAGCCAACATTACCAAACAAGTAAATCAAGGGACTTTGTTTCACAAAATGACTCAACCTTTGCGTCATTTAAAGAGTGAGTCCTCCTTGGGCATTTTAAACCTGATTGCTCCATCCCGAGATCTTCAGGAACCTGGGGCTGCATGGAAGAGGGTGGGCCTCTGTTCTCACCTTTGGCCCAAGGTGATCTGTTGGGAAGCTTCCTTTACCAGGTGAAGTGATAAAGAACACTGTTGGCTTGTGCTCGTTCATCTAAGTCCAAGGAGCATCTTTGTGGGTGTAGGGTAGGGAAGGAGGCAGCTGTTGTGCCTTTTCCCTCCTTCCTGGGCTGAATCCACAGAGAAGTGAGGAAGAACCCAGTTTCTGGAGACCCGGTCAAGCCTCAGAAAACAATGACTCCCTGAGAGAAATAACAAATTCCGAAGGCAGGGACACTTCTCATTGTGACCTAGAGTAGGTTACTCCATTTATGTTTGTTTTACTTCAGTTTCCTCAGTTGTGAAAATAGTTAAGGTGTAAAAATATTTGTATTAATGATCATTTGGAAAATCCAGGCACTGACTCTCTCCGACACTCTAACTACCTCTGTTTCCTCATTCATGTGAGGGGAAGGTCACACTAGGTGAGGGATAGGCAGTTGACTGTCTAATGTCACCACTCCTCCTCCTGAGCCCACATCAAATGCCCTTTTGCTCTGAGCTCAGTCCTAACCTCTGAATCCTGCTCGACACTGTATTCCAGGCAGGTACCACTAGTCAATCTGAGTTGCCATAAAAATTCAGTTTTTCATTTAATATACCGACGACTGTCTTTGTTCCAGACATAAAATGAAGCTCATGGCCATCCTCAGTGGCCACCTCTATCTCTGACATCTCATAATCTCATGAAAACAAAACAACCAGGTATAACAGAGAGCGTGCACAGGGCTAGGAATTAACAGACTCTGGTGATAGTCCTGGACAAGTCCCTTTGCCTCTCGCGGGCCCCCTCCTCTCCCATCAGGTTCAAATGTCACTCTCGCAGTGTGGGCCCCCCCACCACTGTGTTTGAGACGACAGCTGTTGCCTCCCACCCAACCCCTGTACTCCTTACCCCATTTCCTGTTTCATCTTTATCCTCATCACCTGCTATCATGCTGTATTTTTTATTTATCCACCGTCTTTGTCCCCTAACTCGAGTGTAAACTTCATGAGCACAGAAACTTTTGTCTGTTTGTTTCCTACTGGTTCAACATCTAAAAATCAATCAGTGTAACCCACCGTATTAACAAGCTAAAGAAGAAAAATGGCATGGTTATATCAATTGACACTGAAAAAACATTTGACAAAATCCGACCCTCCTTTGCGATGAAAATGCTTGGCCAACTAGGAAGAGAGGGAACTTCCTCGACTTGATAAAGAGCATCTACAAAAAACCTACAGCCAACATCATACATAATGGTGAAAAACCGAATGCTTTCCCTCTGAGATCTGGAAAAAGGCAAGGATGTCCATTCTCACCATTCTTCTTGTTGTTGTGTGCCGTTGAGTCGATTCTGACTCCTCACGATGCTATAGGACAGAGCAGAACTGCCCCCATAGGTTTCCTAGACTGTAAATCTTCAGGGAAGCAGATCACCTGGTCTTTTCTCCCACAGAGCTGCTGGGTGGGTTTGAACCGCCAACCTTTCAGTTAGCAGTTGAGCACTTAGCCATTGTGCCCCCAGGGCTCCTTTCACCGTTCTTAGTATAATTCTAGAAATTCTAGCTGGAACAATTAAAATACACACACACACACACAAAAAAAAAAAAAAAAAAGAACCTCAAACTAAATCTCATACCTTATACAAAAATTTAAAATTAACTCAAAGTGGACCATGGACTTAAATATAAAATGTAAAACTATAAACCTTTTAGAAAAAAACATAGGAGAAAATCTTTTGGACAGAGGACTAGATGAAGAATTCCTAGACTTGACAATACAAACATGATCTATAAAAGGAAAAATTGATAATTTGGACCTCATCAGAATTAAACCCTTTTGCTTTGAGAAAGACTGTGTTAAGAGGATGAAAAGACAATCTACAGACCGGGAGAAAATATTTGCAAACCACATATCTAACAAAGGATCTGTATATACAATATATTAACAACAAAAAGAGTTCTCAAAACTCGACAATAAAACAAAAAAATCCAGTTAGAAAATGAACAGACATTTCACTGACAAGCATACACAAATGGCAAATAAGCAAGTGAAATGATGTTCAACATCATTAACCATTAGGGAAACGCAAATTAAAACCACAGGTATCGATACACACCTATCAGAATGGCTGAAAAAACAAGAAGTTGTGATAACACAAAATGCTGGCAAGGATGTGGAATAAGTGTGTCTCTCTTTCATTGTTGCTGGGAAAGTAAAATGGTACAGCCATGCTGGAAAAGAGTCTGGCAGTTTCTTTTAAAATTAAACATGCACTTACTATATGATCCAGCAATTGCACTGTTGGTCATTTGTCTCAGAGAAATAAAAACTTATGTTCATGAAAAACCTGGATACAAATGTCCAGAGCAGCTTTGTTCATAATAACCGAGTGTTCAACCTTGTGCCACTAGGGCTCCTTCACAGAGTATTACTCAGTAATAAAAAGGAACAACCTATTGATACATGTAACAGCTTGGATGGATCTCAAGGGAACTAAGCTG
>NW_004443999.1:7994376-7996520 GCF_000243295.1 Trichechus manatus latirostris
AATTATATATAATATATATATATGAAACCCCAAACCTGTTGCCAGTCAAGTCCATTGTGACCCCTTGTGTGCAGAGTAGAACTACTCCATAGGTTGCCCCCCCCCAGGAGTCTGAACCTTTATTGGCTTCAGGGCTACTTGAGGGGGCTGAATCGGGAGAAGTGGGTGGCCTTGATGCCTGGCCAGCCATACTCGACGGCCTTGTAGATGATGGGGAACTCACCCAGGAAGTGGCTGACCATCTTGGGCTTGATCTCCACTGGTAGGAGGTCTTGCCCTTGTAGATCCTCACTGTCTCGGGCAGGATGATCATGCCGTGCAGATGGGTCTTCCTCACCTCCAGTGCCTCCTTCTTGGCCCTGTGCAGCCGCTCTGCAGGAGTGCTGCCTCCCATGCAGGCCTGTGTTCGGCCACCATTCCTGCCATGCTCTGCAGCTGCATCAGCTGCTCTAGGACATGTCCTACAGCTGGTCGATGGGGTAGGTGAACTTGCGGAAGGTCTGCTGCTTCTTTTGCTTCACATCCGCCATCTTGGTGGTTCCAAGGAAAAGCTCCTAGGGTTTCCAAGGCTGACCTTTCGGAAGCAGATCGTCAGACCTCACTTCCAAGGCACCTCTGGGTGGGTTCGAGCCACCAATCTTCTGGTTAGTAGCCAAGGGCATTCATTAATTGTTTGTATCACCCCGGGACTTCAAACTGCTCCATAGGGTCCATTTATATGTCGTTGGGTGCCATTTAGTCGATTCCAACTCACAGAGATCTCATGTGACAGAGTGAAAAAGCCCCATAGGGTTTTCTTGACTTCAGTCTTGACGGATGCAGATCACCAAGTCTTTCTCTTGTGGAGCTGCTGCGTGGGTTTGAACTGCCAACCTTTTGGTTAGCAGTCTGGTGCTTAACCATTTGTGCCATCATTATATAAGAGTCTTGAAATAACAAAACTATGGATCTAGGGAGCAGATTAGTGATTGCTAGGGTTTAAGAACAAGGAGTGATGGGATGATTATAAAAGAGCAACAGGAGGGAGTCTCGTGATAACGGAACCATTCTGTAGCTTGATTTTGGTGGTGGGTACACATAGCAACACAGGTGATAAAATTGTATAGAACTACACACACATATACACAAATGAGTGCTTGTAAAAACGGGTGAAATCTGAGTAAGCTCTGTAGATCATATCAATGTCAATTTCCTGCTTTTAATATTGTACTATAATTATTCAAAGGGACCCTAGTGGCACAGTGGTTAAGCAATGACTGGGCTGCTAACCTAAAGGTTAGTGATTTGAATCTACCAGCTGCTCCTTGGGAGAAAAGACCTGGCGATCTGCTCCCATAAAGATTACAGCCTAGGAAACCCTATGAGGCAGTTCTGTGCTGTCCTTTAAGGTTGCTATGAGTCAAAATCAACCTGATAGCACACAACGACAACAACAGTAGTTAAATAAGCTGTTACCACTGGGGGAGGCTGGGTGAAGGGTTTACTGGACTTCTCGGACATCTTTTTGACAACTTCTTGCTATAATTATTTTAAAACGAAAATCTAAAAAAGCTGCAGTTGGACATAAAACAGTTTTTTAAAATTTAAAATGATCTCAGGATATACACATTTATAGAACTAGTATTTTATACATAATACTAATTTGCTTTGGTGAGTACTGTATATCTACTTGTAAATGTATCCTGCCATTCAATTTCCCTTGTTCTTTTGCTAAATATAGTGGTATCACATTTTTAGTATGATAGTCAAGGACTCTTCAATGATATTTCTCTGATTTTCTAGATTTTTCTAGATGTGTCTGAATAGAATATTTGGGCAGTAACTGAAGCAGCTGATTTGATCACTATTGTTACTTTTGTAAATGTTTCACAGGAAATCTTGATGGAGCACATAGAGATTATGTGATTCCACATGGTCATAGTAATCTTGCTCACCACTGAGAGTTGGAGGGTTATGAGGTTTTTTTTTTACTATCAGTACCAGAACTTGTCCTTTGGTGCACGTTCCGCGTTTGCTAATGTATCTGGTACACTTGCAGTGTGTCTTTAAAATAATGTGACTTTTTCAGTACTGGGAAAGCCAGCACAACTTATACAAGGCAAGGTCATGGAAGCTCCATAGACACATCCAAACTCCCTGAGGGA
>NW_004443999.1:7996620-8004415 GCF_000243295.1 Trichechus manatus latirostris
AGTAGCGTCTGGGGTCTTAAAAGCCTGTGAGCAGCCATCTAAGGTACTCCACTGGTCTCATCCCTTCGGAAGCAAGGGTGAATGAAGAAAACTTAAGATACAAGGGAAAGATTAGTCCAAAGGACTAATGGACCACAACTACCAAAGCCCCCACCAGACTGAGTCCAGTACAACTAGATGGTGCCCGGCTACCACCACTGACTGCTCTGACGGGGATCACAACAGAGGGTCACAGACAGAGCTGGAGAAAAATGTAGAACAAAATTCTAACTCACAAAAAAAGACTAGATTTACTGGCCTGACAGAGACTGGAGAAACCCAAAGAGTATGGCCCCGGACACCCTTTTAGCTCAGTAATGATGTCACTCCTGAGGTTTACTCTTCAGCCAAGGATTAGACAGGCCCATAAAACAAAACAAGCCTAAAGGGGCACACCAGCCCAAGGGCAAGGACTAAAAGGAGGGGACAGGAAAGCGGGTAATAGGGAACCCAAGGTTGAAAAGGGAAGAGTGTTGGTAAGTCATGGGGCTGGTAACCAATGTCGCAAAACAGTACGTGTAGTAATTGTTTAATGAGAAGTGAGTTTGTTCATTAACTTTCATCTAAAATACAATTAAAAAATGCTAAAAAAACAAAAATAATGTGACTTTTTAAAAGCACACAATACATTTTGATCTCCTATTATGTACAAAAAAAAAAAAAAAAAAAACCCATTGCCGTCCAGTCAATTTCAACTCATAGTAACCCTATGGGACAGAGTAGAACTGCCCCATAGGTTTTCCAAGGAGCGTCTAGTGGATTCGAACTACCCCCTTTTTGGTTAGCTGCTGAACTCTTAACCACCAAACCACCAGGGCTTGACTGCTAACCAAAAGATTGGCAGTTCAAATCCACCAGCTGCTCCTCAGAAACCCTATGGGGCATTTCTACTCTGTCCTATAAGGCTGCTATAAGTTGGAATCGACTCAACAACAATGAGTTTGGTTTGGTACAAGTATTGTGTACTATTTGTTATGCATGTATTATCTTATTTACAACTCACACTTGTCCAATGAAAAGATGTTTTCTTCCTTTTTAAACCAGAAACACGGGAAGTTAATGATCTGAATAAATGTGGTTCCTTGAGCATTGCTATTTCAGCAATGCTCTTATTGGTAGTTTATTTTGGGCTTATTTTCTGACTCTGTGACACATTCCTTTGTGCTCAGTTGTGAGAAATTTTCACCTTGTGAGGTTTGGATCCATTGATCTATCTAAGTCCCTCTCTCTCTATCTACCTGCCTCCCTATTTCTATTGTCTATCAGCACAAATTAAAACAACGAGACAGTATTTTCCACTTATTGGATTAGAGAAATTCCTCTCCAATACCAGCAAGAATGCAGAGAAATAAGAACCTTTTTCATTGCTGGGGACAATGTGAATTGCTGCAACCTTTTTGGAAGCAATTTGACAATATATGTGTCCAAAGCTTTTTAAACTGTTTATACCTTCTAATGAATCATTCCACTTCTGGGCAAGTATCCTATATTTTTAAAAGCTTATTCAAAATGACATCTACTGCAGTAACAGAGGGACATGGAAACCCAGTTCACTGCCTACAAAATACATTCCAGCCCCCAATGATCATGATGTTTTTACTTCTGTTGTGATTTGTTGCATGCATTTTTCAAACATGTTGACTCTCCTGAGGGCACAGCAGTTGTCTTATTTATACTGGTGTCTTCTGAAGAACCTAGAACATAGTAGATATTTTGAATAAATCTTATTTATATTGTTAAACTTAGCAAACAGCTAGTGCTTACCATGAACCAGTGCTATAGAGATATTAACTTATTTCACGTTCTTAAAACAACCCTATATAATAAGCCCTTCTTCTCTTTTTATGTATTTTATAGATGGGAAGCCGTAGGCACAGAGGATAAGTTTATTTGCCTAACGACACATAGCTAGTAAAAAATAGACTGAGATGGAATGTTCAGCAACCTCATTTCTATCTCTAGGATCCTAACTAATAAGCAAACACAGAGGCTCTTTGTGTACCAGGACATGTACCCTAGGCTTTATACATGTTAAATCCATAAATTTGAATACAGGAATAAATTAATAAATCATCAAATCATCATTAAGTAAACTATGATACATTTGTTTGATGAAATATTATGCAGTGGCTGAAATTATATTTTCAAAAATTACTTGTTAGCCTGAATAAATGCTCATAACACTAAGCAAAAATCGAGAAACAAAAGAGCATGTACAATGTGATTATGTCTGACATCTTGTGTAGAGAAGAATGACTGGATGGAAACACATCAAAATGTCAGTGGTGGCTGTTAATCAGAGGTAGATTTTTCTGTGACTTTTCTTTCTGTTTTTAAGTCTTAATTTACAATTTTTCTTTAATGAAGGTATTAATTTCCTATGGCTACCGTAACAAAGTACCACAGACTGGGTGATTTAAAGCAGGAGAAATTTGTTTTCTCACAGTTCTGGAGGCCAGAAGTCCAAAATCAAGATGTCAGCCAAGTTGGTTCCTTCTGGAGGCTCTGAGGGAGAATCTGTCCCCTGCCCTTCTCCTAGCTTCTGGTAGTGGCTGGCAAGCCCTGGCATTCCTTGGTGTTCCTTGGCTTATAGTTGCATCATGCCAGTCTTTGGCTCTTTGTCACATGGCCTTCCCTTTGTGTCTTCACATGGCTTTCTTATAAGAACACTATTCATTGGATTTAGAGCCTACCCTAATTCAGCATGACCTCGTCTTAACTAATTACATCTGTGAAGATCCTGTTTCTACATAAGTCCATTCTGAGGTTTCAAGAGGACATGAATTTTTGGAGGACACTAGTCAACCCACTACATTGAGTTTCTGTTTTTGTTTTTCCCCATTCCTTTCTGTTGTAAAAATATAAACATTAAGAAAACAGAGGCTTGAGCCAGGTCTATTTAGTTAGAGAGATGATTAAACTGGATCCGGATAGATATGACTAAAAGTTAATATGGCTAAAACATGCTTCAAACGTGATGACAATATAAAGCAGCATGGCCTCATGATAATGAGCGTTAGATTTGGAGGGTTGTTGTTATTAGACGCTGTGGAGTCAGTTCCAACTCATAGTGACCCTACGTACAACACAACGAAACACTGCCTGGTTCTGCTACGTTTGAGCCCACTGTTGCAGCCACTGTGTCAATCCATCTCCTTTAGGGTCTTCCTCTTTTTCGCTGACCCTCTACTTTACTGGGGCCCTGGTGGTGCAGTGGTTAAGAGCTTGGCTGCTAACCAAAAGTCAGCCATTCAAATCCACCAACTGCTCCTTGGAAACCCTATGAGGCAATTCTACTCTGTCCTATAGGGTCGCTGTAAATTGGAATCGACTCCACGGCAACGGGTTTGTTTTGGTTTTTCTACTTTACCAAGCATAGTGTCCTTCTCCAGGGACTGATCCCTCCTGATAACATGTCCAAAGTACGTGAGACAAGGTCTCACCATCCTCACTTCTAAGGAATATTCTGGCTATACTTCTTCCTAGACAGATTTATTTGTTCTTCTGGCAGTTCATGGTATAGTCAATATTCTTAGCCAATACCATAATTCAAAGGCATCAATTCTCCTACGGTCTTCCTTATTCATTGTCCAGCTTTTGCATGTATATGAGGTAATTGAAAATGTCATGGCTTGTATCAGGCACACCTTAGTCCTCAAAGTGACATCTTTGCTTTCTAACACTTTAAAGAGGCCTTTTGCAGCAGATTGCCCAATTCAATGTGTCATTTGATTTCCTGACTGCTGCTTCCATGGGCATTGATTGTGGATCAAGTGAAATGAAATCCTTGACAACTTCAATATTTTCTCCGTTTATCATGATGTTGCTTACTGATCCATTGTGAGGATTTTGTTTATGTTGAGGTTGTCAAAGAGAAAACTGGAGTTTCTGATAAAATTAAAGCAAAGAATTTATTGAAGGAACAAAGAGATCTAGATCGGACAGCACTTCTCAAGGATTCACCAAAGTACTCCCAACAAAAGGAATTTTTCACAGAGTTTAAATACAGAAAACCCAAGAACTTACAAGGAAAAAATTGATTGGTTGACATTTATAATTTTATGATTTAACAATTGCAAGATCCCTTAAACATTGTTCTGCCAACTGTGAAGTTATTTAACAGCTTAATCTATGGATATTTCCAGGGCCAGCCTGAGTGAATGTTCTTCCTGGGAGATGGCTGTGAGAGAAAGGGGTAGAAGGGAAACCCACAGGCTTCCTGCGGTATGCTGGTTAGCTGACTTTGAAGTTCAGCTCAGAATAACCAGTTAATAGCAGAAATGGAGTCCAGCCTGTGATTTTGACAGAAACTTCTCTTTAAGCCAAACACCTAGATTTTTAAAAAAGTTCCTTCACAAGGTATAATCCATA
This sequence comes from Trichechus manatus latirostris, assembly GCF_000243295.1. NCBI lineage: Eukaryota > Metazoa > Chordata > Mammalia > Sirenia > Trichechidae > Trichechus > Trichechus manatus. The sequence goes on from NW_004443999.1 coordinate 8,001,031, forward strand.
CTGAATTCTGTGGTCTTTGAACTTCATCAGTAAGTGCTTCAAGTCCTCTTCGCTTTCAGAAAGCAAGGTTGTGTCATCTGCATACTGCAGGTTGTTAATGAGACTTCCTCCAATCCTGATGCCTCATTCTTCTTCATATAGTTCAGTTTCTCAGATTATTTGCTCAGCACACAGATTGAATAAGTGTGGTGAAAGGATACAACCCTGAGGAACACCTTCCCTGATTTTAAACAATGCCGTATCACCTTGCTCTGTTTGAATGACTGCCTCTTGGTCTATGTACAGGTTCCGCATGAACACAATGGAATTCCCATTCTTCGCGCGTTATCCATAAGTTGTAACGATCCACGCAGTCGAATGTCTTTGCATAGTCAATAAAACACAGGTAAACATCTTTCTGGTATTCTCTACTTTCAGCCAAGATCCATCTAACATCAGCAATGATATCTCTCGTTCTGTGTCCTATTCTGAATTTTTTCAACAGAACACACTAGTGAGCAGTAAAAGAACCAACTGAGCCACCTGGAGATCTACAGCCAGAGGACGCTGGGAAACAGGGGCCAGCTAATTTCATTTGCATCTCAAAGTACCAGGTGTTTTAGCTGACTTCTGCTTTACAAGTGTAAAACCCTTTGAAACCAAACCCCTTGCCTTCAAGTCAATTCTGACTCATACCCTGTATGACAGAACAGACCTGCCCCATAGGGTTTCAAAGGAGCAGCTGGTGGATTCCAACTGCAGGCCTTTTTGTTAGCAGTCTAGCTCTTAATCAGTGCGCTACCAGGGCCCCCGCCATATTGCCTGCAGTAAGAGTTCAGCACATCTGTATCGCAGCAGCATGTTGATACTAAATGCATGGCCACCTATGGCTACTATATGATGGTAACAAAAATTCTTTATATGTGTAAACTCATATGTTCATTTCCAAATCAACCTTATTCAAAGGCTATTCTTCAATGCCATTTTCCGTCTTTCCTTTCCTTCCCGTCTCTCCACTGGTTAGCTTGCTCACATTTTTCTAGCTAGTTCACCATTCTTTTTCATCTTGCCCCAAATTAAAAAAAAAAAAAAAAGAAAACAGAAAAACCTGCTGCTGTCAAGCAGATTCCAACTCATAGAGACCCCATAGTACAGAGTAGAACTGCTCCATAGAGTTTCCAAGGAGCAGCCGGTGGATTCAAACTGCCAACCTTTTTGTTAGCAGCCTAACGCTTAACCACTGTGCCACCAGGGCTCCATACTTACAATACAGGATGCAAATTTATTCCTGTATACTTTTTTTTTAATTGTTGTAGTTTAAGTGAACGTTTACAATTCAAGTTAGTCTCTAATGCAGACATTTATACGTACATTGTTATGTGACCCTAATTGCTCTCCCTATACTGTGGCAGCACACTCCTCCTTTCCACCCCTGATTTCCTGTGTCCATTCATCCAGTTCCTGACCCTGTCTGCTTTCTCATCTCACCTCCGGACAGAAGCTGCCCATTTAATCTCATGTATCTACTTGAGCTAAGAGGCACACTCTTCACGTGTATCATTTCATGTCCCATAGTCCAGTCTAATCTTTGTCTGAAGAGTTAGCCTTGGGAATCGTTTTAGTTCTGGGTTGACAAAGAGTCCGGGGATCATGCTTTCTGGGGTTTCTACAGTCTCAGTCAGACCATTAAGTCTGGTCTTTTTATTAGAATTTGAGTTCTGCACCTCACCTTTCTCCTGCTCCATCAGGGACTCTCTGTTGTGTCAGGGGGTCATTGGTGGTAGCTGGGCACCATCTAGTTCTTCTGGTCTTAGGCTGATGAAGTCTCTCGTTTATGTGGCCCTTTCTGTCTCTTGGGCTAATACTTCCTTGTGTCTTTGGTGTTCTTCATTCTCCTTTACTCCAGGTGGGTTGGGACAAATTGATCCATCTTAGACGGCGGCTAGCTAGCTTTTAAGACTCCAGACACCACTTACCGAAGTAGGATGCAGAACATTTTCTTAATAAACTGTGTTATGCCGCTTGACCTAGATGTCCCCTGAAACCATGGCCCCCAGACCCCCGTCCCTGCTATTCTGTTCCTCAAAGCGTTTGGTTGTATCCAGGAAACTTCTTAGCTTTTGTTTAGTCCAGTTGTGCTGCTTCTTCTGTAGTGTGTGCTGTCCTTCCCTTCACCTAAGATAATTCTTGTCTACTATCCAGTTAGTGAATAACCCTCTCCCTCCCTCCCCACCCTCGTAACGATCAAAGAATGTTTTCTTCTATATTTAAACCTTTTCTTGGTTTCTTAGAATAGTAGTCTTATACAATATTTGTCCTTCTGTGAACTGACTAAATTCACTCAGCATAATGCCCTCCAGATTCCTCCATGTTATAAAATGTTTAACCAATTCATTTTTGTTCTGTATCGTTGCGTAGTATTCCATTGTGTGAATATAACATAATTTGTTTATCGATTCGTCTGTTGATGGGCACCAAGGTTGCTTCCATTGTTTTGCTGTCATGAACAATGCTACAATGAACATGCGTGTGCATATATCTATTCATGTGAGAGCTCTTAATTTTCTAGGATATATTCCAAGGAGCAGGATTGCTGGATTGTATGGTACTTCTATTTCTAGATTTTTAAGGAAGCACCAAATCAATTTCCAAAGTGGTTGTACCATTTTACATTCCCACCAACAGTGTATAAGTGTACTAGTCTCTCCACAACCCCTCCAATACTTACTATTTTGTGTTTTTGGGTTAATGCTAGCCTTGTTGGGGTGAGATGGTATCTCATTATAGTTTTGATTTGCATTTCTCTAATGGCTAATGATCGTGAGCATTTCTTCATGAGTCTGTTAGCTGCCTGAATGTCTTTTTTTGTGAAGTGCCTGTTCATATCCTTTGCCCATTTTTTAATTGGGTTATTTGTCTTTTTGTTGTTGAGGTTTTGCAGTATCTTCTAGATTTTAGAGATTAGATGCAGATTGGATTTGTAGTAGCTAAAATTTTTTTCCCAGTCTGTAGGTTGTCTTTTTACTCCTTTGGTGAAGTCTTTTGATGAGCATAAGTGTTTGATTTTTAGGAGCTCCCAGTTATCGAGTTTCTCTTCTGGTGTGTGTGCATTGTTACTTATGGTTCATATTCTGTTTATGCCATGTATTAGGGCTCCTAGCATTGTCCCCAATTTTTCTTTCATGATCTTTAATGTTTTCGATTTTATATTTAGGTCTTTGATCCATTTTGAGTTAGTTTTTGTGCATGGTGTGAGGTCTGGGTCTTCTTTCAGTTTTTTGCAGATGGATATCCAGTTATGCCAGCACCATTTATTAAAGAGACTGTCTTTTCCCCAATTAACAGACTTTGGGCCTTTGTCAAATATCAGCTGCTCATAGGTGGATGAATTTATGTCTGGATTCTC
>NW_004443999.1:8004515-8038491 GCF_000243295.1 Trichechus manatus latirostris
TAGTGCTGTCATTCTGATTTTTTTTGTGTGTGTTGTTCACAGTTTCTTTGTTCCACTTAATTTTCTGTGCTGAGTCATTTTTCTTTATGTATTTTCTTTTCATATTTTTCCCATTGTTGTTGATTTTGTATTTGCTGAGTCTTTATATTTTTCTTGTTTTTGTTTTGATATGTAGGATTGTTAGTTTCCTTTGTGGTTACCTTACTATTTACCCTATTTTTCTAAGTTTAAACCAGTGTTTTATTTCTTTATATTGCCTTGACTTCCTCTCCATATGAAAAATCTATGTCTACATTTTTTAGTCCCTCTTTTCTGTTTTAATGTTGTCATCTTTTACATATTGACATCTCTGTTTCCCTATTTTCAGTGTTTTGGCTTTGATTTATTTTTGTGACTTCCGTATCTGGGTTGATATCTGGTTGCTTTGTCCTGTGTTCTAGTCTTGGGATGTTATCTGATGTTATTGATTTTCTAACCAGAGGGCTCCCTTTAGTATTTCTTGTAATTTTCATTTGGTTTTTACAAATTCCCTAACCTTTTGTTTATCTGGAAATGCCCTAATTTCACCATCATATTTGAGAGACAGTTTTGCTGGCTGTATAATTCTTGGCTGGAAATTTTTTTCCTTCAAGGCTTTATATATGCCATCCTATTGCCTTCTTGCCGGCATGGTTTCTGCTGAGTAGTCCAAGCTTGGTCTTATTGACTCTCCTTTGTAGGTGACTTTTCGTTTATCCCTAGCCGCTGTTAAAATTCTCTCTTTATCTTTGGTTTTGGCAAGTTTGATTATAATATGTCTTGGTGACTTTCTCTTGGGATCTACCTTATGTGGGTGTCATGGATTGAATTATATCCCCCCAAAAATGTGTGCATCAATTTGGCTGGGCCATAATTCCCGGTATTGTGTGATTTTCCTATGTGTTGTAAATCCTGCCTCTATGATGTTAATGTGGGAGGATGGGTGGCAGTTGTGTTAGTAAGGTAGGACTCAATCTACAAGATTGGATTGTGTCCTGAGGCAGTCTCTTGAGATATAAAAGACAGAAGCAAGCAGAGAGACAGGGGACCTCATACCACCAAGAAAGCAGTGCTGGGAGCAGAGTGTGTCCTTTGGACCTGGGTCCCTATGTGGAGAAGCTCCTAGTCCGGGGAAATGTGGATGAGAAGGCCGACAGAGAAAGAAAGCCTTCCCCTGGAGCTGACACCCTGAATTTGGACTTTTAGCCTACTTTACTGTGAGGAAATAAACTTCTCTTTGTTAAAGCCAACCACTTGTGGTATTTCTGTTATAGCAGCACTAGATGACTAAGAAGGTGGGATTCAATGAGCATCTTGGATAGATATCTGCTCATCTTTCACAGTATCAGAGAAGTTTTCTGCCAACAAATTTTCAACAATTCTCTCTATATTTTCTGTTATCCCCCTTGTTCTGGTACTCCAATCACTCATAGGTTTCCTCTTGATAGAGTCGCACATAATTCTTAGGATTTCTTCATTTTTTTATATCCTTTTATCTGATTTTTTTCTCAAATAAGTTGGTGTCGACTGCTTTATCTTCAGTCTCACTTATTCTGACTTCCATTGCCTAAATTCTGCTTCTATGACTTTCTATTGAGTTGTCTGATTCTGAAATTTTATTGTTAATCTTCTGAATTTCTGATCGCTGACTCTCTATGGATTCTTGCAGCCAGTTAAATTTGTCATTATGCTCTTCTCTAATCTTCTTAAGTTCCTCTATTGTTTGGTCTGCGTTTTGCCTAATCTCCTTCCTGATCTCTCAAAGAGTTCTGTATATTGATCTTTTATATTCTGCCTCCAGTAATTCCAAGAAATTCTTCTCTTCTGGAAATTTTCTTGATGCTTTATTTTTGGAGCTTGCTGAAGCCATCATGGTCTGCTTCTTTATATGATTTGATATTAACTATTGTCTCCAAGCCATCAATAAGTTATATTTATTTTATGTTTGCTTACTGTGTCCTAGCTTCTCATTTTGTTTTGTTTTGATATGCCCACAGAGACTGCTCATGTGAGCTAGCCTGATCACCAGTGCCCCTGAAGGTCCAATGTCCTGCCACCAGATGGCCAGACCTGTCACTAAGTATGTGAGCCCAGAAGTCTGCCCACTTCTCCTGTGTGGATTCAACTCAGGTGTCCAGGTAGTCGGCCACCAAGTGTATGATGTAAGCTCTCATATACAGTCCTAGACAGGCATGGGTGATTGGTGTAGCCACAGCCATCCAGCTGCAGCAGGGGTTTACATGCTGAGCAAGACAGGGGCTGACAGCTGCCCCTGAGTGTCTGGGAGGAAAGCATGTCCCTGTTCCCTACAGTGCATAAGTGGGTGGGTTTTGCAGCCAGACTATGTGCACCCAGTGGTGTTAGGTGTAAGACTGGGAGGGTACCTCTTACTCTTGGGTCCCTGTCTCAGGTGGCTAGGTGGCGTCGGTGTAGCAACTAGTCCTCAGGGCTCTGATGTGGGTAGGTGAAAGCCCTGCTTAGTGGGCAGTGCAGTGTCAAATGTCATGAACCTGCCACTTCACTGCTGAAACAGTTGAAGTTAGACTTCAGGTGTATACCCTGTTGTACTGTGGTAATGAGGGCCTATGCTGTTGAAATGGGCCCACACAAGTCTATGCAGGGAAAAAGGCATTCAAAGTCCGTGGACACCTTATGCCTGTGCCTAGGCAAAGGAGCTGTGCCTACCCTGAGTTCCTGGATTAGGGGAGCTGGCAGATTATTCTTTTCCCCAGTTTGCTAATTTATTCCCTCTCCAAGGCTGGGAGAATGGCTCAGGGTGCATGATGGTTCCTAATTCCAAGCCAGGGGACTTGGCAATCGCTGAAGCCATTCCAGACCCAATGCAGAGCAGGGAGTGGGGAGGTAAATGAGAAAGAGGTTTTTCCCAAAGAGGGGTGTTTTTGATCTGTGTGGTAGGCCAGATGCAAGTACATATCTTTCATTGCTCAAGGGCTGCTTCTCACTGGTTCTGAATGGCCAAGTTGACTCTTTGCTGCTGAGTCTCTCCTGCTGTGGAAAATGAGTGCCACTGCTTACCTCACCACACACCATGAGCTGATCCGGCCTGAAGGGCTCTGGCTCCCACCGGGTTAGGTCTGGCAGCTCCTCACTGCTTCCAAACCATCCCTCCTTCCCCCTGCCACTCAGTTCAATTCCTCAACTTTACCTTTGATGTTCAGGGCTCCTAGATTGTCATATATAATCGATTCACCTGTTTTTTGGGTCTTTGTTGTAAGAGGGACCTCTGGAAGCATCTGACTACTCCACCATCTTGGACCCGCCTTCCATCTTGTATTCCTGTATACATTTTAAAGGGATCCTGTGGTATCTTTCAACATCTACCACTTGCCCCCTGCCCATTTTGTGCCCTTTCACAATGCCTAGTCTAGTTCCTTTCTTATTTGTTATATATGAGAAATCATTGCTCTTCAACCATAATCTCTTCCTGGAAATGCAGCCGTTACAACAGGCCAGAAGGAGCTGCCTTACCTTTCAGGTTATTACAAACACAAATTGACAGACATTCTACAAATTAATTGTATTCTTCAAAAGACAGATAGACAAAGAAAGGCTTAGAAACTGGTCCATCTTAAATAAAACTAAAGAGACATGAAAACTACATGCAATGAATGATCTTGGATTGGATTTCATGCCAGAAAAATAAAAATTGCTATGAATGACATTATTGAGACAATTGGTAAAATTTGAATTAGATCCATAAATTAGTTAATGGTATTGTTTCAAAGTTAAATGTCTAGATTTTTGTGATTTTATTGTGGTTATGTAAATGAATATCCTTGTTCTTAGAAAATAAACACTGAATCATTTAGGGATTAGAGGGCATGACGTATGCAATTTAGTCTTAAATGTTAAGGGAAAAAATATATGCTATTTTTAGTTGCCATCAAGTTTGTGAAGGAGTCTAAAAAAAAAAAAAACCCTAGGCACTTGGCTTCTGCCAAAGATGTAAGCCGGACTCCATTTTTGCTGTTTACTGCTTGTTCTTAGCTGACTGTCAAAAGTTAGCTAGCTAGAATGCCTCAGGAAACTTTTATGCTTTCCTTCTCTCCCCTCCCTTCCTCTCATGGCATGCTCCCAGGAAGGGTATTCACTCAGGCTGTCCTCCACAATATCTATAGATTAACAAGAAGTTAACTGACTCAAACACTATAATTAACAAAACAGTTCTGAAGGGAACTTGCAATGGTCTGGTGCCTGTTAAATCATAATTTTGTAAATGTCAGTCAATCAGAATTTCTTTTCCTGTAAGTTCCTGGATTTTCTGTATTTAAACTCTGTGAAAAATTCCTTTCACAGGAGTACTTTGGTGAATCCTCATGAAGTGCTGCCCAATCGGATCATTCTGTTCCAAGAAATCTCTTTGCTTTAATTTTAATAGAAGCTCCAGTTTGCTCCTTGACAAATTGATTCCAACTCATGGCAACCTCATGTGTACAGAGTAGAACAGCTTCATAGGGTTTTTAAGGCTGTGACCTTTTGGAAGTAGCCTGCTAGGCCTGTCTTCCAAGGTGCCTCTTTTTGTGTTCAAACCGCCAACCTTTAAGCTAGTAGTTGAGCGCTTAGCTGTTTGCGCCACCCAGGACTGACTCTCTATCTCTCTATGTGTATATATATATATGTATATACACACACATACACACATATATATATATAACATGTTGTATATATAATAAAGATAGGTAGATAGATAATGATAAAGTAAATGAGGCTAATATTTCCCATGGAATGGATTGATTAATGACACTGTATTAGACTTTAAAAATGTAACCTATAAAGTTAATATTGATTTATGCAATGCTATGAAAGTATGTTCAGCTAAACTAGTATTTTCATGTATATTGAAAGAAAGAGGGCAGGCCTCCATCACATCCTGATCAAATTCTCATGAGCCTCTTCTATGGCTGGTTACCAACTGCCTTTTTGCCACTCTAGATGTCCAGAAGGCTCTCCCAACTCAGTGGTCTCACTCTGGATTGTAAAAAGCACATTACTGATATTCAATAAACTTTGCCTAATGGTAGTGACATTTGCAAGAAATAAAAGAAGGCTGGGTTCATGAGTCCATTATAGAGATTTTATCTGATAGCAATGTCTTGCTTTGTAAATTGAGATTAATAGTTTTGAGCTACAATTTCAGGCTGCTCATTTATCATCAAAGGAAGTTTAGCAGTAGATCTGTTCAAAATGCCATGGTCACATGAAGGTAATCATTTAATACCTTCTTTCTTTGCCCATGAGCTTGTACTTTTCAGATCTCTGCCATATCCACGTCCCCACTGTATCTTCACAGGTGCACATTCTCATTTTCTGTGGAAGCACAAAGAAATACAGCTTAGAGTTATATTTCAAATTAATACCACATGTATTGACTCCTCATCCAGCATTAGTTTGTGGGCCAGACTATCGCTAGTTTTGCTACAAAATTAAAAATATACAAGATTCACTCTGATATTTCCTCTTACACCAACAAGGACAAAATCCTGGCAGAAAGATTGTTTCCAGCAGATACAGTGTTCTTTAAATGATCTGTAGCTTAAAATATACATAATGTCATATATGCTTTTTTTGCTTAAAGAAATTCTGGGAAGATATAACTGAAACTAACAGAATTTAGTTGTATGTAAAGGATGGTGTCATGGATTGAATTTTATCCCCCAGAAATATGTGTCAACTTGGATAGGCCATGATTTCCAGTATTGTGTGGTTGTCCTCCATTTTGTGATCTGGTGTAATTATCCTGTATGTTGTAAATCCTAATCTCTGCCTGTGGTTAATGAGGCAAGATTAGATTATGTTAAAGAGGATTAGGGTAGGATTCAACACCCTTACTCAGGTCACAGCCCTGATCTGATATAGGGGAGTTTCCCTGGGATGTGGCCTGCATCACCTTTTATCTTACAAGACATAAAAGGAGAGAGAAGCTAGCAGAGAGACAGGGACCTACTACCACTAAGAAAGAAGAGCCGGGAGTGGAGCTGTCCTTTGGACTCCGGGTCCCTGTGCTGAGAACCTCCTAGACTCAGGGAAAGATTGATGAGGACCTTCCCCCAACAGTAGACAAAGAGAGAAAGCCTTCCCCTAGAGCCAGCACCCTGATTTCAGACTTTTAGCCTTCTTATGAAGAAGAATGCGGCATCAGGACTGGAAGAAGACTCATTAACAACCTGCGTATGCAGATGACACAAACTTGCTTGCTGAAAGTGAAGAGGTCTTAAAGCACTTACTGATGAAGATCAATACCACAGCCTTCAGTATGGATTACACCACAACATAAAGAAAACAAAAATCTTCACAACTGGATGATGTCATGATAAATAGAGGAAATACTGAAGTTGTCAAGGAATTCATTTTACTTGGATCCACAATCAGTGCCCATGGAAGTAGCAGTCAAGAAATCAAACGATGTATTGCATTGGCAAATCTGCTGCAAAAGACCTCTTTAAAATGTTAAAAAGCAAAGATTCGCTTTGAGGACTAAGACGCACCTGACCCAAGCCATGGTGTTTTCAGTTGCCTCATATGCATGCGAAAGCTGGACAAAGAATAAGGAAGACTATAGAAGAACTGATGCCTTTTAATTATATCATTGGCGAAGAAAAGTTGAAAATACCATGGACTGCCAGAAGAACAAACAAATATGTCTTAGAAGCAGTGTAGCCAGAATGCTCCTTAAAAGCAAGGATGGCAAGGCTTCATGTCACATACTTGGACATGCTATTAGGAGGAACCAGTCCCTGGAGAAGGATGTTATGCTTAATGAAGTAGCTGGTCAGTGAAAAAGAGGAAGATCCTGGACGAGATGGAACGACACAGTGGCTGCAACAATGGGCTCAAACGTAACAACAATCATGAGGATGGCACAGGAACTGGCAATGTTTCCTTCTGTTGTACATGGGGTCGGAACTGACTTGATGGCACCTAACAACAACAACAAGCTTCCTAAACTGTGAGAGATAAATTTCTGTTTGTTAAAGTCATCCACTTGAGGCATTTCTGTTATAGCAGCACTAGATAACTAAGACAGATGGGAAAATAAAAACTGGACAGATGAAAAATTCAGAGAAGTTTTCACTTTATACCATTTTGTATTTTTAAATTCATGAACTGTGTGACTGTATTAACCATTCAGAATATATATATATCCACAGCTATCTGGGTGGCTCATCAAAGATGCATCTTTGACTTTGGAATTGTGTAACTGTAGTTCTCTGCCCTGAAGGTCTTTTTTTGTAATGCCCAGTCCATCACGCAGGTGTTGTTGATAACAGATGGCAAAGAGTAAGCTGAAGTTTATGAGCTTAAGTGCAATAAAGGACATCTGCTCTCCTCACTGTTCTTCCTCAACCTTCTCTCCAAAGGTAAACTTAGTGCAAACAAGAATGAACTTTGTGGCATGGCTTAAATGAGGGGCAGGATCAAGTAAAATCTTTGTGGTGCCAAATGTAATGTTTTCAACTTTAGTGATTTCTTAAAAAATTACTTGGAAGGAAATGCCAGAGTCTCCCTTTTTAAAACAGGATTTACTGTATTGTTTTTCCGATTGAAAAAAAAAAAAGTTCATTGTAGACTCTTTGGAAAGTGCAAAAATTAAAAAGAAATAGTTCACTAACATATGTATGTCATAGTTTAACAGGGGTGATATTAGCCTTCCATGTCTAGAGTTACAAGGCAGAGAATAAATTTCAATTCTATTGTAATATGATAGTTTACATTTCCTTTATAAAGGATGTGATATACCAATCTGAGCATTGGTAGGAGCCACCAGCTCTTTTGGAAACTAGAAATCAGCTGACCCAATTTATAAACATGTGGTAATCCAAAATTCACTTGAAATTTTGTTATTTGGAATGCAAGACACATTTTTCCCATATAAGCAATATAAAAATGATGACTAGATCCTGAGGCAAGACAACAGAAATCCATGTAATCCATGGTGACCCAGAGGGCTACAGTGTCTTATTATACTTAAAGGAAGGGAGGATAGCCCTATTCTTTGCTTCAGAAAGCAAAAAATAAAAAAAAAATAAAAGGATTTTGTTATACTCTTGTAATAAATATACAGTATAATAAAATTTTTTAAATAATTTAATTTGTGTTGTTGACAATATGCACAGCAGAACATTCAACAGTTCAATACTTTCTACATGTGCAATTCAGTGACATTGATTACTTTCTTCAAGTTGTACAACCATTCTCACCTCCTTTTCCGAATTGTTCTTCACTCATTAAAATAAACTCACTACTGCTTAAGTTTCCTATCTACTCTTTGGAGTTGTCAATTTGATCCAATATAGATTGTTTTTAAAAGAGCACAATGCTCAAGGCAGACATTATTATTATTTTTTATTTTATTATTGTGCATTAGATGAAAGTTTACAAAGCAAATTAGATTCCCATTCGATAGTTTGTAGATAAAGTATTTGATGGCCTCGGTTTCATTCCCCGTAATGTGTCAGCTCTCTCCCCATTTCTGCCCTGTGGTCCCCGGTTCCTTTCATCGTGATTTTCTACCCCTTCCTGCCTTCTCATCTTTGCTTTTGGGCAAATATTGCCCTTTTGATCGTGTATGATTGTTCTAAGGAGCACATTCCTCTAGGGTGTTACTGTTTATTTTATGGGCCTGTCTATGGTTTCTCTGAAAGGTGATCTCTGGGAATGGCTTCAGTTCCAGGTCAGAAGGGTGTCTTAGAGCCATAGTCTGAAGGGTTCCTCCAGTATCTGTCAGACCAGTAAGTCTGGTGTTTTTTGTGAATTTGAGTTTTTGTTCTATACTTTTCTCCCTCTCTTTCCAGGACCCTCTGTTGTGATCCCAGGCAGAGCAATAGATAGTGATAGCTGGGAACCATCTAGTTCTTCTGGTCTCAGGGCATGTAGGCTGTGGTTTATGTGGTCCATTAGTCCTTTGGACTAATTGCTCCCTTGAGTCTTTGGTTTTCTTCACTCTTCTTTGCTCCAAATGAGAAGAGACCAATGGTTGTATCTTAGATGGCTACTCGCAAAATTTTAAGAGCCCACATGCTACTCACCAAAGTAGGATGCAGAACATTGTCTTTATGAACTATGTTGTGTCAGTTGATGTAGATGTCCCCTAAGACTATGGTCCTTTGTCAAGGCAGACAGTGTTTACTAATTAAGCTAAACTATTGTTTGGTTTAGAAGCCCTGGTGGCACAGTGGTTCAGTGTTCGGATGCTAACTGAAAGATCATTGGTTCAAACCCACCAGCTGCTCCAAGTGAGAAAGATGTGGCAATCTGCTTCCATAAAGATTACAGCTTTGGAAACCGTATAGGGCAGCTCTACTCTGTCCTATAGGGTTGCTGTGAGTTGGAATTGACTCAATGGCAGTATGTTTGGTTTGATTTTGGTATTGTTTGGTTTAAAGAAGATTTCAGGGAATCTTTTTGGTTTAAGGTTTCAGGTTTAAAGATTATCTCAGGGCAATAGTTTTAGGAGTTCATTCAGCCTCAATGGCTCCAGAAAGAATGGATTCCATTAAAATTTGAAATTCTGTTCTGCATTTTACCTCTTTTGATCAGGATTATTCTATAGAATCTTGGATCAAAATGTTCAGTAATGATAGCTGGCATCATTCAATTTTTCTGGTCTCATGGCAAAGGAGGCAATCGTTCATGGAAGAAATTAGCCATGCATTCTATTTCCTCCTCCTATTCCTGACTCTCCTTCTTCCTCTATAGTTTCAGGTGAACAGAGACCAATTGTTGTGGCCTGGATGGCTGCTTGCAACCTTTTAAGACCCCAGGCACTATGCAATGAAGTAGGAGGTAAAACAGAAGCTCTAAACACAGTGTTAGGCCAATTCACTTGAATGTCTCTTGAAACCATGACCCAAACCTCCAAACTAAGAAACCAAATCCCATGAGGTATTTGGTGTACATTGAAATAAACTTTTGTCGATGATTTACCTAGAATGATTTTATTTCTAATTATTTTCTTAATTACTGTTATCTTTAAAGGTTTTATCTCTCCCACCCATTCATAATTTCCATCTTGCCTTCACGTTTTTTTTAATGCTTCCTCCATTTTTACTATCTTTATTATTGTCAACCCCAACTTTGAATTCAAATGAATCGTCTTCAATTGCATCCATGGAGTTTTAAATGTAGGATTTAAAAAATCTTGTGTGCTAAGAATCCGGTAGTTACGTTTACTTTTTGTATGAGGGCCTCTGAACCTTTGGGGGCTGTAGAGTGGTCTGATTTACTTTTCAGCTCAGCACTAAAAATAACAACAACAGGACCACCAACAGCAAAAACAATAGCAGCAATGACAATAACAAAGCAACTAATACCACTTATTGATCACTTACTCTGTTTCAGGCACAATGTTTTAAAAGAAAACTTAGTGTAACTGCTACAGGAGACTCTTGTTGCCTATAGCCAATGGTCTGAAATGATCGAGAGCTAGACTAATTATGTCTCTTCCTGTTAAATTACATCAAGCAGATTTTCTGCAGCAAATTGGATTTAAGGTTAAATTTGGTGTGCTGATTGAGGAAGAGCGATCCTGACCCGTGCCTGCTGTTGGTGATCTGGACCCTGCTTGCTTCTTCACCCCTATCTTTCACCACTTGGATACAGAATCATGCAATAGACCCTCACTGTCACTTCTAGGCTTTTGTCTCTGCTGGGCTTGTGACCTGTTGCTAGATCTCAGAATAGCATTAGCAGTAAAAGAAAGTCTTTTCAGAAGCTGTGTTTACTCTGGGGTTTGATAGAAGAACATAAAAGGCTCTGATTGGTGCTAGTTAAATATTTGTTCCAGGACTGATATTTGCGTTTAGGGTGAAATGAATTGAACAATATTTGTGACTAACTCTAATGCTCAGGGGAAGTGGAATAATAGCTGAGTAAGAAGGCAAGTAAAGCGGACTGATTGTGAGTAACATAAAGCCTTGCTATCAGCCCTTCCTCCTATTCACTCACTGCATCTCCATTTTGGTTGTACATTTGCACATGGATTTTTAAAGTCTTCTCAATACATTTAAAGGCTTTACATCCTGGGGAAAGACTATATGCAATTGAACTACGCAATAAACAGTAAACACCAGTTGCCCCCCCAGCAGAAAGCTAATGATCTCTTAGAATATTCAACAACAGACTCCACTTAGCTGCTAATATTCTCTGGCTAATGGTCGATTCACTTTCAGCAATAAGGACCAAGGCAAATTACCTAATAATTTTTAAAGAACAAAGGGTACAATAAATAGACTTCAAAGTGCCCCATTCTCTGTAAAAGTATTCTCAGGGATGAAATTTCAAATTGCTAATGGCCAGAATATTGTACAAGTAGGGATTTTCCTACTAAGGGACCAGAGACAGTGACAAAGAATAATGAGAGGGCTGGATGCTGGGAAAATTAAGTCCTTGGCTTTGTGGTAAGATGTGAGCTGTGCAAGTAGTTCTGGTTAGAAAATTGTTAGCCCTGTATGCATTAGCTTGGGAAGTAGGTTTCTGATTGCTTTTTTGGCTAGTTTTAATGGTATGTTGAGGCCAGGATCAGATACACTGATGGAATGAAAGATCTTGGCTAAATTTAACAAAATCTACCCATCTCCCAGGGAGGATACCAGTAAAAATAACTTTTTTTTTTTTTTTTTGACTCTGTGGGTACTTTTGACCTGCTACCTGATTCATGATGGCAAATAGACAAAACTAATTTAATGACCTATGAATGAATTGATTATATCCTATGTCAAAAAGAATCTTTTAATACAAACAACTAGAATGAGAAAAATCAAAGCATCAGATGGGAACATTATAGAGCTAGAAACGACTGTGAGATCATTTCATAAACAAAGAAGCTGAAACCTAGACTTTGTCCTGCAATTTCCCCCCTTTTTTTTCTGAATCATTAATTTCCACATTTATACTGGATTATTCCCATCTCCCATCAGCAGACAAGCATGCTGTAATTTCTTTGGTTTCAGGCGAAAAAAAAAAATCTTCCCTTTGCCCCATGTCCCATTCCAGCTATGTCTCATTTTTCTGCTCTCCTTTGCATCAAAACTTCCACAAAGACTTGTTTTATTTCCTGTTTTGACTTCCTGTCCTGCCATTCTTTCTTGTAACTACTTCACTGAGGCATTGAACCATAAAATCCCACCAAATTGCTGTCAACAAACCCATTGGACAATCCTCAGTCTTCACCTTATAGACAAATTGGCAGCATTTCAACAACTTGATCACTCTCTCCTTCCAGAACAACTTCCTTCACTTGGCTTTCATGATGCCTGTTGTAGGATCACCTGAATGTCCACCAAACATACAGGCTTCCCTTTCCATAAGCACCTAAGTTCACATGTTATGGTCCAGAAATATCTATTGATTGATTGAGTTCCTAATTCTCAGAAGAAAATCTGATTGGTCTACACCAGGTCATGTGTCTATCTCCTGTCCTTTCAGCTATGACCTGAAATAACACCATGGTTGTTGAGGGTCCACTCTATGGATCAGAGCAGGAAGAGGGATTCCAGGACCATTCCCATGTGAGTGGGTGGACTATGAGGTGCTATTCTACATCCTCACACTTCCCTGTCTTTCCCCTTCTCTGGCCTGAACTCCCATCCCTCCATTCCTCATCCACCACAAAATCTTCTTTTACTTACTTAAGTAATGAAGCCTCAGCCCTCTATAAGCTAGTGGTGTCAGAAGCCACCTAAATTCATGAGGTTAGATGAGAAGTACCATCAGCCCATAGCTGATTCCTTTGAGGTGGAGGTCAGACATACCTCTACTCTCCAACCTTTTTACCCATTCTGACACCAGCCGTCCTCCCACGGCACTCTCCAGTTCTCTGCTGAGTTCAATAATTCTTCACAATGGCTACACAGAACTCACAGGCCACACTCACAGTTATGTGGTTTATTAGGGAAGTGTTGCTGTTGGGTACTGTCGAGTTGATTTCAACTTGTAGTGATCACCTGTGACAGAGTAGAACTGCCTCATAGGGTTTCCAAGGCTGTAATCTTTATGGAAGCAGACTGTCACATCTTTCTCCTGTGGAGGAGCTGGTAGGTTCAAACCAGCGACCTTTCAGTTATCAGCCAAGAACTTTAACCACTGCACTGCCAGGACTCCTTAATATTAGGGAAGTAATAGGCTACAACTTGGGATCAGGATCAACTTGGAGTAACAGGATATAATTTAGGAAACAGTTTGTCAGTCAGGACAGCTTCCAACCAGGACAGCTCTCAGGTCCTTTTTGGCCTTGTTAGCCAATAGGCTATGCTTGAGCCTCTGCTGCCAGGCCCTGCTTGGCCTAGTGTCTGCTGCTTGTCCTCACTTGGGCAAACGTTACAGCTCTTTTGGCTCTGCTGTCAAGTGCCCAGAGGCACCCCTCTCCGCCAGCAAACCTCCTGCCTGAAGGCACTCAGCTCTCTCACTCCGTGGGTAGCCAAGCCCACTGCAGCTCCTCACTCTGTGGGGAGCTGGGAAGCCCACTGCAGCTGTCTCATGCCAGTCTCCTGGTTCTCACTGCTCATGCTGTCTCCAGTGTTACAGTTCTCTCTGTCTCCTGGGTCTAGTAGGCTGTCAGCACAGGGACTCTGGATACAAAGGATGCACTCCGTACCCGGCTCTTCTTGATGGTATTGAGTTGCCCCACCCCTTAACCTCTGGGAGATTTGCCCTTGTATAATTCTTCTTCTTCCACTAAGACCACGAACTGACCAATGCCCTCAGTAGGCCACAGTCACCTTATTTGCATAGTAAAGTGTCCAATCCCTGCAAGGATTTTACGTACCTTATTTGTATAGTAAACTGTCCAATCCCTTTGCAAGATTGTAGCCTAGCAAATCATCCTGGTAGAACTACAAACCCAGGCCAGAAAGGCCATAAGAGAAACCTATTGCACTGCACCCTCCCCAGATATGATGCAGACTTCTGCAGTACACTCCTATACCCAGTGCTTCAGAATCAGAGCTTGGAATTCTCTGCTTCCTCCAGAATATTCCTCCTCTATCCTTGTGCAAAGTCGTCTGCTTTTTTGGTGTCTGTATCATTGGCTACACGTCTCTCTATCCCTCCCTTTGCTGCTGAGTAACACCTTCCAAGGACACACTTTCAATCGTCAAATATTGTGGCACCTGTTTCCCAAGGTTCCTCTTCTACTCCTATGCTTTTCTGGGTGACCATAGTTTTCACAAGGCCACAACCTGGGCTCTTGGTGTATTGACCTCCTCCTCTTTATGACATGGTTCACACCATGCCAGCCTGCCACTTCTCTGCCTGTGCTCTGCACTTTGTTCCCATCGGAAGTTGCTCTATCTCCGAAACCTCAGATAGCTCAGTCTCAGATGATAAATTTCTGATTTTGAAACTCTTACACTCATTTCCTCTCAATATGTTTTTAGTTTTGTTTCGTTTTCTCCTCACTGAGTCTTCCTCCTCCCTGCTTTCTCCAATATGTCAGCTCCCTCTACTCTTGATTTCCTTTGTTACCCAATTTAGACTCTATGGGTCATGATTTCAACTACTTTCTTTTGAATAGCCTTAACTCCCTTATTTCCTTGTTCTGCGATTTTACCAGTTTTGAAAAATCTCCAGATCTGGATGAATTCAACAAGCTATCCTCTTCTCACCAACACAAGGATAGTAATTTTTATAGCAGGTTTCCTCTGCTTAAAACCCTCGAAAGGCCTCAGGATAATGCTGCAACACAGCATGGCTACAAGGCTCTTTCAGACCTGGCCTCCAATCAGTGCCCCCG
The DNA here is from genome assembly GCF_000243295.1 of Trichechus manatus latirostris. Taxonomy (NCBI): domain Eukaryota; kingdom Metazoa; phylum Chordata; class Mammalia; order Sirenia; family Trichechidae; genus Trichechus; species Trichechus manatus. The sequence goes on from NW_004443999.1 coordinate 8,019,283, forward strand.
CTTTGTCCCTCACTTTGTCTTCTCCACTACAGCTATTCCAAGCTCTGCTGTGTATCCCCCTCGTCCAGATCTTTGCACATGCTTTGATACCTACCTAGAAATATTGTCTCCTGGCTAATGCTTACTTATCCTTCAGGTCTTGGCATAAACATTGTTTTCTCCTTATTTCTCTTTGGGGAATGCTTTAACTCTTCCCAAAAGGCCTACTCCTGCTCTAAGTCTCTGTGTTATAGAGCTTGTCACTTTCATGCAATGGTTCACCTCTCCCATATACTGTAAGGACCAAAGAGGGCAGATACCTTGTCTGTTCATCGCATTCTCATTTCTAGCAGAAATTCTGGACCATACCCATTGTCATTGAGTTGATTCTGACTCATGGCGACCCCGCATGTTACAGAGTAGAACTGCTCCATAGGATTTTCTTGGCTATAATCTTTACAGAAGCAGATCGCCAGGTCTTTGTTCCATGATGCTACTGGATGGTTTTGGACCATGCACTTTTAGGTTAGCAGTCTAGCACAAATCAGACCATGCTGTTGTTGCTGTGTGCCATCAAGTCTATTCCAACTCATAACAACCCTATATGACTGAGTAGAACTGCCCCATAGGGTTTCTTGGGTTGTAATCTTTACAGGAGCAGTTCACCAGGCCTTTTCTCCCACAGAGCCGCTGGGTTGGTTTGAACTGCCACCTTTTCAGTTAGCAGCTGAGCTCTTTACCATTGCACCACTGGGACTCCTTAACCGGACTATAAAAAAAGGCAAAAAAAAAAACAACCCCAAACTCGTTGCTGTTGAGTCGATTCTGACTCATAGAGACCCTATAGGACAGAGTAAAACTGCCCCACAGGGTTATCAAGAAGCTGCTGGTGGACTCGAGCTGCTGACCCTAACCAAACCATAGCAAGTCTTAATGAATATTACTTGAGTAACACCCTGGTGGCACGAACGGAATCTACTCAACAGCACCCAATAACAACTAAATGAATGAATGAATAAATAAATACATGTGTGTAGTAAGTTAAGAAGATAGGGTTCCCTCATTGCTTTTACCAATATCTGACATTTAAAATATTGCTCATTTAAAAAAAAAATTATGTTTTGCTTCCTGTAAGGGGCCCAGTAAAACAAGTATGTAGGAAGTAATGCTGAGAAAAATGCTGATGAGCAAATGGGGGCGCAGATGTCAGCTCTAGACTCGTTAGTCGAGAACAGGAGACTGTGGCCATGGCTATTCTCATCGCTCTGCTACACCAAGGAATGTAGGTGGCCCTGGGCTTTACCTACAAGGCTGGCCAGAGTGTTTATGTCTCTGTGCTGTGTTTGAGAGGGTACATCAGCCTTTTGGAGCCAAGCAGCCTCTCCTATGCCCCCCTCCAACAAATTTAGGGGAAAAAAAGGAGATATTCATTAACAATTTTTAAAATAAATTTGGGAAAAAAAACCTTGAAAAGAAGATAAACATTAATTCCCCACATCCCTACCATCCAAGTAAGCCATTTTTACACTTTGATTTCTTCCCTTTAAGCCTTCTTTCTTTATGAAGTTTTATTTGTTTTACATAGTTGTAATCATATGTTATATTCTACTTTTCTTCCTGCTTTTTAACTTAGTGTAACAATTTTCCATATGGTTTTAAACTCTATTTGGTTACATAATATTCCATTGAGTTGATATGCCGTAGTTTACTTAACCGTTCTCCAGTCACTTAAACCATTCTCCATTTGAGCTGTTTTGTGCTATTTTCTATTAGGAATATTGGTGCAGTAGCCATCTTTGTTCATAAAGGATTTCTTTTCGTTCTTTTTGATATACTGTAGTTTACCTAACCATTCTCCAATTCTTTCTTTCTTAATATTTCAGACTATTAGAATAGGATCCCAGAAATGGAATTATTAGGTCAAAATATATGGACATTTCTAAGGCATTTTGCCAAATTGCTCATTGAAGGAATGGAATGACTAGATCTGAGTATTTGTGAGATGGCTTTAAGTGACTTATTTGAACAGGTGTATTTTCCTTCCAAACAACCATTGGCCGTAGTTAAACTGGAATGAAAGAGAAACATATTTTTTTAGTGGTGCGTGTGTGTGTGTGTGTGTGTGTGTGTGTGTGTGTGTCCCCTCTTCTCTTCACCTCCCACCCCAATCTCTAACATACCCACCACGCCGCAGAGGCCCAGAATATATGATTCCAGATTGCTCTCCATTGCCTTTTATTCATTACCCATTCTCCGCCTCCCTCCCTCAGCTTCAGGGCCCACTCTGGGAAGCCAGACTAGCACAATTCTCATGGAAACTGCAAAAGCAGAGTACAGGGAAGAAGCCCCAAGTGAGGAGCGAGCAAATTCTGGTCTTCAGTTTCCTCAAGTGAACAATAGGACGTTCAGTCCAAATGCTCTCTTCTTTTGGAGCTAAACTCTATGGGTCAGTTTTTTTTCTTTTTGTTTTTTTAAACGATGGTGCCCGGCATATTGTGTAGCTATCGAAATCAAAACGTGTGCATATTCTGCTACACCTTGGAAAAGTGCTTGTGAAAATATGTTAAATTTAAAATATCACTAATGCTTATATACACTGATGACAGATACGTAAACTCTGCATTATCATACAGAATTGTAAAGGAACACAAAGCTTTGGAAAGTTTTTATGTTGGGCAATGAAATTGTGGATGAAAAGCATTTAAATTACTCAACTATTGTTCTAAAAGTCATTTTAATGATAACTAAATATTTAAACATTAAAATGAGAGTCGTTTCAATGGACAATGCTAAGCTAGGAGTCATTTCTTGGATATGCCCCGTATGAGGGGAGAGACCCAGTAGTGCGCATTTCTGTTACTCATTAACTATGACTGGCATCCAATACCATCAACACTGTTTGAGAAAAGACATTTATGAGACCTGTTAATCATAATTGCCTCCTTTTTCTTTTTAACTGAATTTTGCTTATTCCAGGGGTCATTTCCAAGCTTTCTCTTACTTTCCTGTTAATAATCTTAAATCCTATTGATTACTGAATGAAGATAAAACAAAACCAAATAGATGTTCTTTAAAAAACAGAATTAAGATTCTTGTGAGGAGAGAGACAAGAATTTATCCGAGTTCATTTGGGAAGGTTTGAGATCCTTTCCATTCTCCTCAGAGCTTCTTGATTTTGAAAAATACTGGGGATGTTTTGAAACAGGCTAGACTATTTAGAAAGAGCCCTGGCGGTGCAATGGTTAAGCACTTGGCTACTAACTGAAAGGTTAGTGGTTCAAACCCACCAGCGGCTCCATGGGAGAAAAGACCTGGCGATCTGCTCCCAAAAGATTACAGCCTCGGAAATCCTATGGGGCAGTTCTACTTTGTTCAATAGGATCGTTATGAGTTGGAATTGACTCGACAGCACACAACAACGACAACAACAGGATATTTAGAGTAATCAGGCAGCAAGATACATTCTCCATGAGGTTACTTGTACTTTGTTTTCTGAGTATTAGGGAAAGCAACTGGCAGAATAGTCGCTCAGTGAATATTTGCTAAATAGGCAAATGAGCAAATGGATGAGTGAATGACTGAAAAGCTTCTATGGAAATACACAGTGTTTGGCAGATCTTTATGAGCTTTGTGATCATTGGCAAAAAACTCAATTTTTCCTAATCTCATTTTTCACCTGTAAAATGAGGATGATGGAACATAACACGTAGGGTTATTGACAGCCCCTAGCAGACTGCATGACTTCTACAAGAGCTAAAAAATAACTCCTTTTCCTTCCTGGAGCTCTGGTGGTACAGTGGTTAAGAGCTATGGCTGCTAACCAAAGGTTTGGCAGTTCAAATCTACCAGTCACCCCTCGGAAACCCTATGTATGAGGCAGTTGTACTCTGTCCTATAGGGTCACTATATAAAAGAAATATATTTTTACGAGAGAGGGAGATTCAGCTTTCTATTTGTTCCCAAACAACTCTGTCACATAAACTCCTATAAATATTGGAGCTGTTGATATTTTGGTCCAGGCTAAGAGCTGCTTCTTCACCTTTGGTCTACCACCAGACTCACCAGATCATTCATCCAATTTATCTTTTTAATGCACATTTTAATCTTGCTCTTTGTACTTTGTTATTTTTGGACCTGGGACTATTGTAGAGAGCCTGTATCAAGGAAGGGAGACAATCCTAGCCCTGAGGGTCACCAATTGGATTCAACTTGGGGCTGGTCTCGGGACCATGCAAATTCTGCTGCTGGCTTGAGGCCAGTAGTGAAATTCTATGGAAACAAGCAAACACGTACACACTGGCACAGGAAGTCGGGAAAGGCACTCCCTCTGCCCATTAGAACTGGTGACCTTAGGACTCCAGAGCCATGGATCAGCAATCAGACATTGTGGGAGCTTCTAGAGACCACTGAGACTGCCTTGTGTAAATGGAAGAGTAGGACCTTAGTGCAGTCCTCACTCCACCACTGTCATCCTTCTGCTGTAGACCAGTACTGCCCACCATCACGGTTCTCACTCCGTGGCTGTCATCCTTCTACTGTAGACCAGTACTGCCCACCATCAAGGTCCTCACTCCACAGCTGTCCTCTTCCTACTGTAGACTAGTACTGCCCACAATTGCCACACCTCTTCCATCTTCCCCTTTGGAAAGCAAAACTTCTGAGAGCTATTTGACAAAACAGCAAATTGGACTTAAAGTGGGAAAAGCAAGCACACTCCAGGAAATATTGCAAACATAATCTGTCCTCTGTTCTGAACAACCTGCTGACCAGCACTCCCTCTACACATGCCACATTCAGTGGACAAAACATCGCATTTTCTTCCTTGTGACTTCACTTAAAAATAGACAAATTAATGCCCAGAGGTTCCCATCTCTCAAGCCTGGTGTTGAAGTTGATGAAACCTTGCCTTTGTCTTTGGCTGGTTTGTCTCCAAGTGGGCCTGGCTGGGTTTTCCACCTCTTTGGATATAATCACAAGAAAACGTCCTTTCTGGATCTTACTCAAAGAGATGAGTGGCAGAACTCTGTAGTTTGAAGGATTGGGCCTTGGTCTGGTTGCCCACAGAATGTTGGCTATGATTCTAAAGACAGACCTTCCCATGAGCAAATGACACGTAGGAGAAGATGGTTAGGCCAGAGGTCACAGAGAGATGTAGTAAGATTTTGGATGGTTCAGAAACTTACTCCACTTTTTGAGTGTTGTTAATACATTGTTCACTGGGAGTACATCAATTTAGTGAATTCCTGTTTAAAAGAAATCAATTTTGTCCCTACGTCTCTCTTCCATTCTTTTCACCCCTACTCTAGGCAACCATTCTGCTGTGTTTAAGAGCATCGTTCTGTTTGAAAGTGATTTGCAGAAGGGTATTGTTATTTGTATGCTTATATTATTAATTTGGGGCGCTGGTGGTGTAGTGGTTAAGCATTTGGCTGCTAACCAAAAGGTCGGCAGTTCAAATCCACCAGCCACTCCTTGGAAACCATATGGGGCAATTCTACTCTGTCCTATAGGGTCACTATGAGTCAGAATTGACTCAATGGCAATGGGTTTGGGTTTTTTTTTTGGTATTATTAATTCATCTGAAAGTGATTTCCTGCATTCTGTATTTCATGTGCTTTCTTATCTTTTCCAATGCCACCATGTTTTTAGGGTCCATCCCTGTTGCATGCATGCCTTACTGCTCCCTAATACTCCACGGCGTGACTCCACCATGTTTTAGGGATTCATTCTCCCAGTAATGAGCGTGCCGGTTGCTTCTAACTCCTACCCCCCAAATACTTCAGTAGACATCCTCAAACATATTTCTTTATGAAGCCTTGTGTCTTAGTTATCTACTGCTGCTATAACAGAATATCACAAGTGGGTAGCCTTAACAAACAGAAATTTATTTTCTCACAGTTAGGGGACCAGAAGTCCAAATTCAGGGTGCCGACTCAAGGGGAAGGCTTTCTCTCCCCGCTGCTTCTGCAGGAAGTTCCTTGTCTTTCCTTAGTTTCCGTTCCTCAACGATCTTTACGTGGCATCTCTCTTCCCCCATCTCTGCTTGCTTGCTCAATCTGTAATTTTATATCTCAAAAGAGATTGATTTAAGACATACCCAATATTAATACTGCCTCATTAACATAACAATGAAAACCCATTCCCAAATGAGATTATAACCACAGGTGTAGGGGTTAAGATTTATAACACTGTCATGGATTGAATTGTATCCCCCCAAAATATCTGTCCGCTTGGCTGGATCATGATTCCCAGTATTGTATGATTGTGTACTATTTTGTAATCTGATATGATTTCCTTATGTGTTGTAAATTCAATCACTATGATGTAATAAGAGAGATCAGCGGCAGTTATACTGATGAGGTCTACAAGATTAGATAGTGTCTTAAGCCAATCTCTTTTGAGATATAAAAGAGAGAAGCGAGCAGAGACACATGGGAGCCTCATATCACCAAGAAAGCAGTGCCAGGAGCAGAGAGTGTCGTTTGGACCTGAGGTTCCTGCGCAGAGAAACTCCCAGACCAAGGGAAGACTGACAACACAGACCTTCCTCCAGAGCCAAAAAGCCTTCCCCTGGAACCAACGCCGTGAATTCAGACTTGTAGCCGACTAGACTGGAAGAGAATAAACTTCTCTTTGTTAAAGCCATCCACTTGTGCTATTTCTATTACAGCAGGACTAGATGACTAAGACAAACACCTATTTTGTTATAAATGGATAATTCAATCTGGAATTATGGATAATTCAATCCATAACACCTTGTAAGAATTGTTTGGGATATAGTCCTAGGAGAGATTGTGGGGTGTCATTAGCTGTCCTCCAGTCTGCAGTATGCAGCAATCAGTCTTCCCCCAGGGGTGCCCCCTCAGCCTGCTGATTCTCGGCAATATTCAACTTTCTGATTGTTGTCAGTCTAATAGCAGTAGTCTTCTTTCTGATTACTTGTTATTTTTAACATTTCTTCATAACTTTTTAGCTTTTGTGGTCTCTTCTTCTGTAAATTTCCTGTGTATATAATTTGCCCCTCTTCCTGTTGCTATTTGATTTTCTCCTTGATTTGCAGGGGGTCCTTGTATCTTTAGAAGCAGGTTCAACAGCTAATAACCAGTTACCGTCTAGTCGATTTTGACGCATGGCAACCCCATGTGTGTCAGAGTAAAACTGCTTCGTAGGGTTTTCCCTGACTGCTTTTTTTGGAAGTAGATCACCAGTCCTTTCTTCTCTGGGTGGATTCAAACCGGGTAGCAGCCAAGCACATTGGCACACCCAGGGATTTCTCAAGAGCTAATAGGAGGTGGGAAAGGGAGCAGACAAGTGAGGGAGTAGCTGGACAAGGACTTAGAGTCAAGAGATAATATCTTTTAAAAGACATTTGTTATTCAGTCATGTTTATTTGCCAGTAGGGATGATCTGGTAGAAAGATAAATCAATATGGCATGAAGGAAGGGGAAAATTGCAAGAGCAGAATGGGATTGCAATCCAAAGCACAATGAAGGGGTTGGCCTCAGGTAGGAGCACAGACCCTTCCTCATCTCTGACAGGAGAGAAGATGGAGTATGCAGGTACAAACATAGGTAGGTTGACGGACTCGGTGGTAGAGATGGAGTGGTTCTTTCCTAGCTATATCCACCTTTCTATGAAGTATTTGGCAATGCCATTGAGTGAGGAGGGGAAAAGGCGGGACGAGGGTGATTTGAGGAGAAAGGAGAAAGTGTGAACTAACCATCACAGAAAGTAAGGAAGCCAGTGTTTTCACTGGGGAATTGTCAGGCAGTCCTAGGTGCCATGTGAGTTGCGGTCATAGTTTTAAAGTAAATCAGGTCAGCTTGGTTTGTATGATTTTTTTTAAAAGTATTCAGCTGTTTAGGTGTAGGTGCCACATTAGGTAAGGAACTGTTGGGTTTGTTTTTTTCCAAATTGTATCTACTAGGATGCTGTTGATTGCAAGTAACAGAAAACCTCTCCTAAACCAGCTTAAACAATAAGAAAATGAATTATTTAACTTAAAGTTCAGAGGTAGGTCAAGCCTCAGGGTTGGTTGACTAAGTGGCTTAATGATTTCATTAAGGACTTAGGATTTTTTTTTTTTTCCTTTTCTCTACTCTGCTGTCCACAGTATCAGCTTCTCTTTATGGTTTGCACCTTGCGGTTGTGATATGGCTGCTAGCAGCAATTAGACCCACCTGCTTCCTCATTTGTGTGGTGCAGGAGAGAAAGAAAGCCTTTCATTGGCCAGAGAATAAAGGGCTTTTCCTTCAAGTACCAGCAATGACCATGGGAATGCCATGTACTGGTCAGCTTCATTGACCTGAGGCCTGGGTTACCTGGTTGGATTTGGACTAGTGCTTCCAAAGTGTAGTTTTGGACTAACAGCATCAGTATCACTAAGAACTTGTTAAAAAAGCAAATTCTTGGGCCTCACCCCAGACCTGTTGAATCAGAAATTCTAGATGGGGCCATGCAATCTGTATTTTAACAAGGATCCAGGTGATTCTGATGCACAGCAAAATTTGAGAACCACTGGCCTAGAATAAGGTGGGGAACACCATGGGCAAAATGAGGGTTCTGTTAGGAAGGAGAATGTGGGGAATAGACAGTGGGGAGAAAACTGCAGTGTCTACTCTACCAGGTGAGCACCTCAGAGTGAGAGAGTGCCAGCAGAGGTAAGGGTGTGTGCAAGGCAGAGATTCTAGGGATGGGCCTTGAAATCTAAATTGAGTGAGAAGGGAAATGATGGCACAAAGGAATGATGGATAATGGAAAAGTGGTGATTGTATCCAATAGCACTGATGAGAACTGGAGGAAAGTCCTTCATACCTTTTTTCAATGGCTGGCCTTCAGATTCTGTTTTTGACTAGTCTTGTTTAACAGTTTTATCAGTGATTTAGATGGAAACAAAGAAGGTGTGCTTATCTGATTAGTCAATCAAAGGAAAGTGGAAGGCATAGCTGGTGTGTTCTGTGGCCGAACTGGGAACCAAAATACAATTCATTTAGTTATGCCAGGAGTTGGCAAACCATGGCCATGGGCCAATCTGGCCTGCTGCCTATTTTTGTAAATAAAGTTTTATTGGAACCCAGCCATGTCCATTTGTTTATGCAGTGTAAACTTGCATTGAGTGGTTCTGCCCTACCAATCTCACTGAGAGTTCATGAGATAATGGGTGAATTACTTTAAAATGGTAAGCTTCTCTAACATGCAAGTACTTATTACAACTTTACTTCACTTTTGAGTACACACCCCTATGGAAGGAGTGAGCTTCATTTCTAGTGGGCTCCATATTTCTAGACCAAAGGGAACTTTGAGCCTCTTTTGGATTCTTAACCTGGAATCAAGAGTCCATGAATGGACTTTCGGGAGACTAAATCTGCTGGAATTGTGTGTGAATTTTTGCATTTCTATGTGTATTTTAGGGGCATAGCTTTCATTATTTTTTGAGAGTGTGTGATCCCCCAAAATATTAAGAGTCAGCCAATTCTTTTTAAGGGAAAATATTCAATCCAAATCTTGTAGGGTAAGCTCTCGATTGTGAAGATTTTGCCTTCAAAGCCAATATGTTGTTCCAGTTCGCCATCTTTAGATTAAAAGGGAAGCCTCTTTTGGCTCTGTGATAATGTAAGAAATATATGGTACACTAAGGATACCAACGAAAGGGGGTTGGTACACGGCACAAATGGAAATTAATTTTATTCCTCAGTAAATTCTATGTCACAAGAGACTTTTTACCTTCATAGACCACTATCTTGGGAAACTGAGAACTAAAAAAAAAAAAAAAATCATAATTTTTCCTCCCTCCTTTTCTTTCCCTTCCTCTCCCCCTCCTCTGCTCTTCTTTTCCTTTCTCTTTCCCTCCCTCCTTTCTTTTCTTCCTTCCTTCTCTCTTTCTTGTAGACGGTTAATCTAAGTAGTTCTAGACGTTTTCATAATCAACATGTGAACGTTTCTATTAGAATGTTATAAGCACAACTGATAGCTGTTGGAAAAAACATGACAAACTTAATTGTGTTACAAAAGCGCCAAGTACACAGGGAAAGTTTTCAAGCCCGGTTGCTTGACCTTTTCCCACATCAAACACTAGACGGCGCAACACACCGCAGAGACTCTCCTCTCACTCCTAGATCAGCGATTGTGATGGTCCGCCCTCTTTCGGACGTTTTGCCGTGTATGCACAGAGATAAGCAAGAACATGAAGAAGATTGCCTTGTTCTGTTTGTGTATCGTGATGAGGGGACCCGGCAGAAACTTGCCAGGTGTCTGTTGATTGCAGTATTGGGCCACATGAACAGGAACAAACATCAAGAACGGTGCTTTTCAACCTTGGCCACAAAACTGGAATCTCCCAGAAGTTGTAACAACTACTGCTGTCAGATTCCCAGGAAATCTGATTTAATTGATCTTGGGCGTGGCCTGGGCTTTGTTGGGGTGGGGGGGGGGTGCTTAAAGGTCCCCAGGTGATTCTAATGTACAGCCAGGGTTGAGAACCCTGAGATAAACCTATTCTGCTGGGCTCAGGCCCAATCACACCCCCCACCTCCCTGTTTCCTTCCAGGTGCCCCATTAAGGGAAATAAAACCAAGCTGGTTCCCGTTCAAGGAGGAGGTGAAGCATTGTGTAAGGCCAGCAATTAATTTTTATGAGAAAAATAATCGCAGAAAGTACAAGCGTGAGGAGCCTGGAGAGACAGTTGGAAGATCGTAACTGGCATTCAAGCATTTGCGGGCTCTCTGACAAAAGAGAAGGAAGCCTGGTGGCGCAGTGGTTAAGCGTTCGTCTGCTAACCTTTCCAGTTCGAACCCACCAGCTGCTGGAAGGGAGAAAGATGTGGCCGTTTGCTTCCATAAAGATTTACAGCCTCAGAAACTCTACAGGGCAGTTCTACTCTGCCCTATAGGGTCTCTACGAGAAGGCAACCAGTTTGGTTTTTGGTTTTCATAGAAGAGGAGTCAGACTTTGTGTGGCAGGCCCCAGGAGGAAGAGCTGGGGACAGGGAGTAGAGGTTACTAGCTCTAATTATTACTTTTTTAAAAAGAAAATTGTAAAAACAGCACTATCCAAAGAGGGATGGCTGCCGAGGGAAGCAGTGAGTCCTCTTTCCTGGGGATGGCCATTGCAGATCCAGGAGGGGAATAACCAACCAGGTACTGTGGAGTCAGTTCTTAGTGATGGAGACGCCACGTGTGCAGAGTAGAACTGTGTTCCACAGGGTTTAATATGTATAAATATAAAATATTACACATGGATAATATAAGAATCAGGTGCACAATAGAGAATTGGGTATCCATGGCTTAGTAGAAAAAGATGGAAAATTTTCTTAACAGTAGACTAAATGGGACTCAACACTGTGATGAATGAGACGAGAAAAATTGGCTGCAGATGGCTGGTAGACGGATGCAGGGACGTGGGTGTAGAGATAGGACCCTTGGGCATCCAGCTGGGTGGCCTTCCAGCCCTAATTGCTCTGATGCTACAAAATGTAATGAGTGTAACCAGAAACACAAGGCTGAGTTTAGCAATTATGAATGAGGCTGTATTTAACACAAACCCTCCTGTACTTCCCTGTGCAGATGAGAGGTGGTATTCAAAGCTTAGACAACTTTATTCTTAGTATCTGGAATGTCAGAGCTTAAGAAAAGTGAGAGGACAAAAGGACAAATGTCGTATGATCCCACTTATATGAAATATTAGGGACAGGCAAATGCATGGAGACCAAAGTTCATTAATGGTCACCAGGGCAGGAGGGAGGGGGTAAGGGGAGTTATTGCTTAAAGAATGATGGGAAATTTTGGAAATGGGTAGTGGCGATGGTTGTACAACATGATGAACATAATTAATGTCACTGAATGGCACATGTAAAAAATGTTGAAATGGCTAATGTTTATAGATATATACACCACACGAAAAATAAAAGTAATGAGAGAGGTAATCTGGTCTACCCGCTAACCCATAAACCAAATCCACTGCCATCAAGTCAATTCTGACTCATAGCGACCCTATAGGATGGAGTAGAACTGCCTCACAGGGTTTCCAAGGAGTAGCTGGTGGATTCGAACTGCCAACCTTTTGGTTAGCAGCTGAGCTCTTAACCACTGTGCCACCAGGATGCCCTCAATTTACAGACGAGGAAACTAAGACCTGCAGAGGGTCCCAGGAGTTGTCCTGGGTCACACAGTTAATATGCAGGTCCTCTGACACCAAGGACAGCATTCTCGTTCCTGCTGCCTTAATCAAACAGTCCTACCCTTGCTCAAACCCCTTCTGGAGCTCAGCGCCTCTCAGGGAATTGCTTTCAGAGCCAGTTCAGCAGCGGCACACAAGAGGATCAGACTCAAACTCTCTACTTTATTGATATATGTTGACTTTGGTTCAAAGCAGTGTGACTAAACCTCTGTACTGCATGTTGCAGTCTGGACTCTGAGTGACTCATGACTATTTTCAAGAATTAAATCAGCCCACAAAGAATGCATACCTGCCGTCATTGAGAAAGTTAAAAGGAAGAATCTTTTGCTCCCAGATTGCTTTAGAAGTAACGTTCAAAGAAGAGTTGTCAAAAGGTCTTTTTTTTTTTTGGTGGAGATGCCAGGATTCGAACCTAGGGCCTCATACATGCTGTCAAAGGTCTTTTGAGCAATGGCAGCAACACTGGAATAGGACATACTCGCCTAGGAAGACTCCACCTAGAGGACAGCAGTCCCAGGTAGATGCATTCTGCTGCACTTGCCACAAATCAGACAGTGAGCAGCTTTCAAACTAGCTGCCACCAAAGAGAGGTGCTCCCCTCCAGGAAGAGGCTGCCCACTTCGGGTAACATTGCTCAATGCCTTAGAGTCGCTATGAGTCAAAATCGACTTGATGGCAGTGGGTTTTTTTGGGGTTAGGCCTTCCATCTAGGTTTTCACCCATGTAACGTGAATAGGTCACTAGGTGGCACAGTTAATATGCTTGACTGCTAACTGAAAGGTTACAAATTTGAGTCCACCCAAATGTGCCTTGGAAGAAAGGCCTGGCTATCTACTTCTGAAAACTCAACCATTGAAAATGCTGTCGGGCACAGTTCTACTCTGACACACATGGGGTCGCCATGAGTTGGAATTGACTCAACCGCAACTGGTTTGGCTTTAAAAGGTGCCTGCTGGCACAGTTTGAGCTCTATTACTAACCTAAAGGTTGGTGGTTCAAACCCACGCAGCAGCACTGTGAGAGAAAGCCCTGGCTTTTCTGCTTCTATAAAGATTACGGCAAAGAAAACCTTATGGAATGCAGTTCTACTCTGTAACACATGGGATCGCCATGAGTCAGAATGGACTCACTAGCATGAGTTTTTAATGTGAGTAGAAGGGATATGTGTCACTTCTGAACAAAGGTGACTAGGAGAAAGGTGTGCCTTCTCTACTCTTTCTCATTTCCCATTAAGTAGCTGTATTTGAAAGTGTTAAAAGGCAAAGATGTCATTTTGAGGACTAAGGTGTGCCTGACCCAAGCCATGGTATTTTTGGTCACCTCATATGCATGCAAAAGCTGGACATTGAATAAGGAAGACTGAAAAAGAATTCATGCCTTGAATTATGGTGTTGGCAAAGAATATTGAATATACCACGGACTACCAGAAGAACGAACAAATCTGTCTTGGAAGAAATACAGCCAGAATGCTCCTTAAAAGCAAGGATGGCAAGACTTGTTCTCACATACCTTGGACATGTTATTAGGAGGGACCAGTCCCTGGAGAAGGACATCATGTGTGGTAAAGTAGAGGGTCAGTGAAAGAGAGGAAGACCTTCAACAAAATGGATTGACACAGTGGCTGCAACAATGGGCTCAAACATAGCAACGACTGCTAGGATAGTGCAGGACCAGGCAGTGTTTCATTCTGTTGTACATAAGATAACTGTGCGTTGGTAACAATTGGAGGTACCTAACTACAATAAGCTGAATGCAAATGACTCCCAGGCCCCAGGGGAGGGCGGAGCCACATGAGAGAAAGTACCCGGGTCAGAACCTGTTTGACACTTGACCTGAACAAAAAATAAGCTTTTAGAACTATCTATATGGGATCAAATTGACAACAGCAGCTTGAAAGTTTAGATAGGAAACTTAGGGGGCAGCAAGTATATGGTAATGAGGGAAGAACAATTCGGAAAAGGCAGATGAGAATGGTTGTACAACTTGAAGAATGTAATCAATGTCACTAAATTGTACATGTAATAATTGTTGAATTGGTATATGTTCAGCTGTGTATATTTTCAACAACAACAAATAAACTAAATTATTAAAAAATAATAAAAATTAAAAAAGAAATAGGCTTTTACTTTGAAGTACAGGGATCTGGCAGTTTATCTGTTATAGTTGCTGGTGTAGCCCTAGTACAGCTGTCAAAATCAGATTTCATGGAAATATAAACATTTGAACCCAGAGCTTATCCCAGTGCATGACACTGTGTCGGTTAGGTTAACATGAGGTCGTACTGGGGTAAGGGGTCCTAATCCTATATGACTGGTGTCTTTATAAAAGAGGAGAAGAGATACAGAGACAGGGAGAAGAGATACAGAGACAGGGAGACTGAGGAAGGATGTCACTGACATAGCACTTGCAAGGCAAGGAACTTCTGAAGCTTCCAGAAGCTAGGAGAGAGGCAGTGAACAGATTCTCCCCCAAAGCCTCAGAAGGAAATCAAGAGCTGACACCCTGATCTTGGATTCCCAGCCTCCAGAATTGAGAGACAGTAAATTTCTGTTCTTATAAGTCACCCAGTTTGTATATTTTCTTACAGTGGCCCTAGGAAACTCATACAACCACCATGGAAAACGGAGAAATGTAATGAACCAGAGGATAACAGAGGCTCTTACACGAGATTCTCAGAAGAAACACACTGAGAAAGCAAAAGTTTATTGTGAAATAATGTGTATGGATTGATATTTGTCACACATGGAGTGATTCGTGAAAGGAACAGGGAATTCAGATCTTATTAATGCGTCAGGAATGTTCTGAGGAGTCTAAGCACTCTACTCTTCTTCCATGAATAAAGGAAAAGAAAAGGCAAGGAGTGTAAAATTAATCCTAAGTAGGAAAGAGAATGCAATAGAAGCAGCCAAGGAAATGAACATGGTCAAAAACAGCTTTTCTCTGACTTTAATAGTAAGATTCAGAAGACATTGGCTGGTATGGATTTAATGTTGCAAAGGAGTTTATCAGGCTCTGGAACCGTAGAACCCCAGGCTTTCATAGAATTGCCTAGAATGTGTTAGTGTTTTATTGAACAAAGCAAACACATCCTCTCATCAAGTTCCCTTGGCTCGACCTTCAGTCCAGGGCAAAAATTCCATAATATTTCCACAGTAGATGG
The DNA here is from genome assembly GCF_000243295.1 of Trichechus manatus latirostris. Classification (NCBI taxonomy): domain Eukaryota; kingdom Metazoa; phylum Chordata; class Mammalia; order Sirenia; family Trichechidae; genus Trichechus; species Trichechus manatus. The sequence goes on from NW_004443999.1 coordinate 8,034,596, forward strand.
TTGCCACCTTCACCTGGATGCTCCTGTGATGGGAGGCTTTCTTTCCAGAGAGAAAGAAGCCAGCCAGGATCCAGTGAGGATGTTCTGTCCAGGAATGAGAAGCTGTGACATTGGCAGGCATTTCCTTTATGTTACATCCCTGGAGACCCTGAGCTCAGTTAACGGGGTGCAAGCAGGGTTGGATTATCAAAAAAAAAAAAAAAAAAAGGTACACACAAGCTTATTTGTGTTTACTAACGAATCTGTAGTGAACAGTTTCACATGTTTTTCACCACATCAATGTCACTGACAATGTGATGCCTGTCATCAGTGTGGTGAAAAACATGTGAAACTGTTCACTGCAGAGAAGTAAGTAAGCACAAATTAGCCCATGCTTACCTTGCTTACTGGGTGAGTCTCATAACTTAATCCAGTCCTGGGTGCAAGAGGGGACCTCTTGCTAAATTGGGTCTATTTACCACCCTTGATCTGGGCACTATACTTTTATGGCAACAGCCCAAATTTGTGCCCCATTGTTAGCAGCCACAGAGCCCTGGTGGCACAATGGGTAAGTACTACCGTTTGCTAACCAAAAGGTCGGTAGTTTGAATCCACCAGCCGCTCCTTGGAAACCTTGTGGGACAGTTCTACTCTGTCCTATAGGGTTGCTATCAGTCGAAATCGACCCGGCGGCAAAAGTTTGGTGTTTTTTATTTTTGTTAGCAGCCACACACACACACACACACACACAATGTTTACTCTTTTACTGAGCTTATGATCAGCTACATGGAGCCCTGGTGATGCAGTGGTTAAGTACTGAGCTGCTAACCAAAAGGTCAGCAGTTCAAACCCACCAGCCAGCCACTCTGCAGGAGAAAGATGTGACAGTCTGCTCCTGTAAAGATTATAGCCTAGGAAACCTTATGGAGGAGTTGTACTCTGCCCTGTAGGGTCACTAGGAGTCAGAATCGACTTGATGACAACAGTTCTTTTGTTGTTGTTGTTATGGACAGCTAAAACCTTTAGATTGTTTCCATGTGAACCTCCTTTAAACGAGTTTTCCCCATCCTGAACATGCATAGCTGGGTTTTGGAAGTTAAATGGGAAAAATTTATAAGAAACTACAACCTAGCCTGTTGTAAGCACTTAATAAGTGATAGCTATTTTAGTATTAGCGTTGGCATTAGCATTTATCCTTGTTAGGTTTAATTTTCCTGGTTTCAGCAATCTAGCTTGTTGAGGTTATTTTGGATACTAATTCTGCCATCTAACCTAGCAGCCATGAGTCGAAATCAGCTCGACAGGAACTAAACAAGAACCTAGTAGCCATTCCTCCCAGCCTCAAGCTAGGCACATATTTGACCAGTATTCTTTCTTAGTCTATCCAAGTAGTTCCCGTAACAATAGAACACAGTGAGCGCCTGGTAAACAAAGAGTGTGCTGATTGGAAGGAACGCTGCCACTCTACTTCCCTCTTCCTATCCTGAAATATACCCCTCACCAATGTCCAAAATTCCATGAGAAAAACATTCCTCTGGGTTTAGCACTGTTCTTTTCTCTATTATTCAAATTTTAAATGCAAATGTTCCTGGAGGAATCACATATCAATCCCCTAAAACCTTAGACTAAAGTAGTCAGTAAGCTTGCAAGTCCTGAGCTTTGGAGAGGAGGCAGAAGTAGAAGGGGGCTGAGAGGAGACAAAGGGATGACCAAAGGGGCCAACAGGTGGAGCACTAGCTTCTTTTACATCTCGTACTTAGGAAGCCATTTTCATGAAGCTACACAGACAGGGTATTTTTCTTCCCTAAGGAACCCCTCTCAGAGTCTGAAGGACCTTCTCTGGAGAAGTGAACTCTCTCTCAGCTTTTTGACAGTCTCATAACCAAGAGGAAAAAGGATGTGAAGCTTGGTATTAAGTGGAAATACCTGAACAGGTGATTAAGGAATTAATCTGTCATTAGTCAGATAATAACACCTCAGTGAGCAAGAGGCGTCACAAGTTCTTCACAGCCAAGGAAGACTGACAGGCTCTGGAGAGTTGCTGACAGTATGGTGCCGGCTGAGAAGCCTGAGGGGATAAAATGCTGTCTGGGTGGCCATCTTGGATCCCGGTGAGTCAGGAAGTCCTGGCTGCTGGGATGTGCACATGACCCGGAGTCATCCTGAACGCTGGGACTTTCCTGGCTACCTGGAAAGGGACATTTATCTTCTTTGGCCCTTAGCTTCCTAAAATGGAAAAAAAGAAAAAAAAAAGATGTTCCAGTTCCAAGAATACTGCTCTAGCTAATTTTTCATGACTGTAAAACATGTAACTTAAAAAAAAAAAAAAAAAAAAAAAAAGCTCCTGGTGTGGTTCATTCTTTTCTTCTTTTTTTTTTAAATAAATTGTGGTAAAAATATATATCACACATTTGCCAATTCAACATTTTTTACATGTACAATCCAGTGACATTGATTACATTAATTATGCTGTGCAACGTTGTACATGATGTGGTTTTTCAAAGGGTCAGAAATACGCACAGACGACTCAGAGAAGCTGTCATTTTGAGTCTACATGTGGCAGATCCCTTGTATCGGTCAGGGTGGGCGGGGTCATGCTATGGTAACCCAACTGACTAAAGCTTTGATGGGCAAATGGAAGTGTCCCAGTATTTCCAACAGAGAAAATTGGTGGGAGAATTGAGTCAGTACAGCTCTGGTACTTGTTAAGAACATTTAGAACAGCTCTGGTACTTATTAACTATTGTAATCGTGGGTGAAAATGCTTACTGTACTTTGCTCTACATACGAAGTGTCACAACAGTTGGTTAGGAATAACTGTGATAGTAAGTAGACAAGGAGAACATTTTCCTGTTCCCAATACCAGCAATAAATGGAGTAGCTACTCATTCAATGCTGAGGTTAATAATTCAGGCTGGCTAGCCTTATGTTCAGATGAACATGATAGTTTTATAGAGCATTCAGCTGACTCATGACTAAAACTGATATTTGAAATCTGCTTGCAAGAAAAATTTGGTATGAGTATGCAGTCTTATATCCTAAACTAACAAAGTCTTGTACTTACTGATATAATTCTGTATAATACATGTAATCATTAGCATTGTTGAGGTTAAAACACAGAAAAAGATTAAGTATGGAACCAGGCTCTAAGCTATGTCTTTTACAGTTAAACTCAATGAAAGCAATTTAATTTTAGCACAATAATATCATTTGCCATATGAAATTATGCTGTTAATTTGAATAGGATCAATTTTATTTTTTTTAATGCTTAATTTCTGTCTTAGTTATCTAGTGCTGCTATACCAGAAATACCACAAGTGGATGGCTTTAACAAAGAGAAATTTATTCTCTCACAGTCTAGGAGGCTGAAAGTCTGAATTCAAGGCGCCAGCTCCTGAGGAAGGCTTTCTCTCTCTGCCAGCTCTGGGGGAACGTCCTTTTCATCAATCTTCCCCAGTCAAGGAGCTTCTCAGCACAGGGACTCCGGGTCCAAAGGACGTGCTCTGCTCCCAGCATTGCTTTCTTGGTGGTATGAGGGCCCCATGTCTCTCTGCTCGCTTCTCTCTTCTATATCTCAAAAGAGATTGGTTTAAGACATGACCTAATCTTACAGAGTCCTGCCTCATTAACATAACTGCCGCTAATCCCACCTCATTAACATGATAAAACAAACAAACAAACAAAAAACCCAAACCCGTTGCCATCTAGTCGTGACTCATAGTGACCCTACAGGACAGAGTAGAACTGCTTCATAGGGTTTGCAGGGAGCCCCTTGTGGATTCAAACTGCCAACCTTTTGGTTAGCAGCCAAACTCTTACCTGCTACACCACCAGGGTTTCCCATTAACATCATAGAGGTAGGATTTACAACACATAGGAAAATCACATCAGATGACAAAATGGTGGACAACCACACA
>NW_004443999.1:8038591-8097945 GCF_000243295.1 Trichechus manatus latirostris
TCACATCAGATGACAAAATGGTGGACAACCACACAACACTGGGAATCATGGCCCAGCCAAGTTGACACATATTTTTGGGGGACACAACTCAATCCATGACAATTTTTGAATGCATTTTTGTTTTATAGTTTATATAAGAGATTATATACATGCATTTACATATACATATGATTTCATATATATATATTATTATAATAAGAGATTATATGTAATAAAGATGAGATTGCAATAAAAGATTATATGAAATAAAAGATTATATGTAGATAAGTGTTTCTACATATTCAGCTGGAATAAGGGTTAGAGATGTTTTATATTGAAACTGAGACTGGAAGCGCAGGTGAGAATAGTCTGGTAGAAAGGTGGGTCTCAAAGCTCTAGGCAGACAGAATGATTTTTACCACTATTTAGGCAGAGAGGAAAAGTTTCCTGGGCAGAGCAGTCACATAGTAATTTAGTGGCAGAGCCATGGTGGCGTGGTAGTTAAGCACTTAGCTGCTAACCCAAAGGTCGGTGGTTGGAACCCACCAGCCACTACACAGGAGAAAGATGTGGCAGTCTGCTTCCATAAAGATTACAGCCTTGGAAACCCTATGGGGCAGTTCTGCTCTGTCCTGTAGGGTTGCTATGAGTTGAAATTGACTTGGTGGCAGTGGGTTTGGTGTTTTGGGGTCACAGTCAGGAGAATTCTGGTTTGGCTCTGTTCTGAAAGGATTGTAGTAGGTTACAGTTTTCTCAGCTCTAACTTAATTAAAATCATCACCCAAACACTCGCACGAAATCAGAGGACTCTTAATATTTAATATTCCATTGAATCTCAACTGTAATTGCTTATTAGACATATTTGCAGCTGGCACCAAACTATGAGGGACAGCACACCCCCGTGAGTGCATGTGAAGTGGTGGATAATAAGAAAATGCAGAATGGCTTAGAAGGCCTGAGAAAATACATGAGTAAAAAGGTTAGTAAAGAAGAAACACATTCAGTAATTTATTTGAATTATTTGGTTGATTCAGAATGGACTACATGCCATGAATGGATAGAGATGATGCTGTTAAAACTCAAAAGAAAACTCTTTATCCACCGTCAAGGTTGGTTCAAAAGTGTCCGGTGATAATCCAAACACAAGGTGAAGCTGCCTGATTGGAGTTAAAGGGTTTTTAGTACAACAAACACCAGGCAGAACATAAAGAATCCACAACTACACAAAGCTAAAGAATGCAGCATGCTGAAGGCCTTGTCTCCCAAGTGGAAACACTAGCGCATTAACAGAGATTTCATGGGGGCTTACCTTGGGCAAGGTACTCACAGAGAAGAGAAGTTTCCAGAAATAGCAACTCTATTTTTGTGGCTGGCCTGAAAGATGCCAGTTGCACCTCCGATCCATTAGTCGATTAAAAGCACCACATCAGTGGAGTTCCCTTTCAAGATTTTGCATTCTACTCTCTCATTACTTGACCTTCTTCTCAAACAGCATCCCAAAACAGAGCATGAGCTCACATTCCCCTCTGCTTCTCCTTGCTCACTTCCTCCTTCCTCTTTTCTCACCACCACTCAGGGGGCAGGTTTAGGAGACATGGCTGCAGATTGTTCAGCCCAACTGGGTCCCTTTAAGAATTGTCCTGTGGCCTAGAAAATTATCGTGGCTCTGTGAAGACCCACCTTTAAGATACCTAGGCTTCAAGGACCCCCTTCCCATGAGACAACGAGATGCTTGACACAGAGCAATATTTGATGACTGTTTATAATGCACTTGTGGACCCACATCATTCCTTCCCAGACCAAGTTCTAAGAGGGACCCATTGGCCAAGAACCCATTTTTCTATTCATTTATCCTGCAATTACATTTATTCTTGTAAGGGGGAGGTAAGGAAAAGGTGATGTGAAGACAGAAGCAGAGATTGGAATGATGTGGCCACAAGCCAAGAATTGCCAGCAGCCAGCAGAAGCTTGAAGAAGCAAGGAATGGATTCTCCCCTAGAGCCCCTGGAGGGAGCATGGTCCTGCTGGCACCTTGATTTTGGTCCAGTGGTACTGATTTCAGACTTCTGGCCCCTGGAACGGACTAGGCTTTGTAAACCCCACCAGTTAACTAGGGTCAGGCAGTCTGTGGAGGGACATTGGCAGCTGCCCACAACAGTTAAGCCAGCATTTCTATTAGAGCGTGTGCTCCAATATAAACAGTCCAGACAGACCTGGCAGACAAGGTTTCTAGGTTGACAATGGGCTCAAATCACTCACAGACTTTTCATAACACTTGGAGACTATTGAGATATAAACATTGAGCTGGAATGGATGGTGGTGCTCATCTAGTTCAGCCCACTCATCTGACAAAGACTTGGGATCACACAGCTCACCTGTAGTGGAGACTTACCTAGAATCCAGCCAGCCTGACTCCCATTCTTGGTTTTATTTCTTGCTGTAACTGGTGTGGCTCAGTAGTTCCTGTAATTTTTGGTCCTTTTGTTTCTCTGGCTATGTGTTAGGCATGTTGTTATTGTTGTTAGTTGCCATCAAGTCAACTCCAACTCATAGTGACCTTATGTATAATAGAAAGAAGCATTGCCCAGTCCTGTGCCATCCTCACAGTTGTTGGTATGTTGAGCCCATTGTTGCAGCCACTGTGCCAGTTCATCTCATGGAGGGTTTCCCTCATTTTTGCTGACCTTCTACCTTACCAAACACGATGTCCTTTTCTAGCGATTGGTCTTTCCTGATGACATGTCCAAAGAAAGCAAGACAAAGTCTTGCCATTTTCACTTCTAAAGAGTATTCTGGCTGTACTTCTTCCAAGCCTGACTTGTTCACTCTTCTGGCAGTTCACAGTATATTTAATGTATGCCTATGTGAGAGGCATAATCAAGTTAAAAATCATTCCAAAGGACTTAGAGTTAGTCAGAATCAATATATTTAAGAACACTGGCCTCTGCCTTGGCGGCTTGATGTCCTCAACAAGAGTTGGAGCTTTCCTTCCTACATTGCTCCATTTTGCCATCCCTTCTCGTTTCCTCTCACCTTCCCAGCCCAGCAATCTGCATAGGTGCAAGAGTATTTGAACTAGATTGTGAGAAACAGCAATGCCAGAACAGTGGAGGAGGAAGAGCAGCACAGGATAGGCCTTCCTGTACCTTGAGAACGATGAATCACGTAATGGCATTGACACCGTGCAGGTTTACAAGACAGAGGGCATGGCTCCTCCGGTCTCTTTAACCAGAGTTTTCATTTAGGAGAAGGATGCCTTGGGGAAAGTTTAGAAGTTCCTCTTTTTTTTTGTTCCAGGATCCCAGTGTCTTACCAACTCCATTCCTCCCATGGAATACAGCCAGCTCTCAGCTACCATTGAGGGCTGTTCATTCATCTAAGTCCATTGTGGTTCTCAAGTCTGGGCACACTGAAAATATTTAAATAATTCCAATGCCTGAGTCCCTCACCCAGGAACCGATTTATTGGGTCTGGAGTAGGGCCCAGGCACGAGTACTTTTGAGGACCCCTGGGTTGGCCATGGTCTTCAGACTATTTTGCTTTGCATCTCCTCTAAACAAATTGTGAAAAAAACCATGTCCCCCGTCATGTTTCATAAGCTTAAATAAGTTAAAATCATTACATAGGATAGTTTACGCTTGACCACTAATCTAAAGGTTGGCAGTTTGAACCCACACTGTGGTGCTGGGAAAGAAAGGCCTAGCAACCTGCTTCCACAAAGATTACAGCCAAGGAAATCCTTGGAGCAAAGTTCTACTCTGTAACATGTGGGGTCGCCATAAGTTGAAATTGACTTAGTGGCAATGGGTTTGGTTGTTTTGTTTTTTTTTAATATACCCATTATAAATATTGAGCCCTGGTGGCATAGTAGTTAAGAGCTCAGCTGCTAACCAAGAAGGTTGGCAGTTTGAATCCACCAGCTGCTCCTTGGAAATCCTATGGGGCGGTTCTACCCTGTGCTATAGGGTCGCTATGAGTTGGAATTGAGTCGTCGGCAACAGGTTTAGTTTTGTTTTGTTTTTTAATTATAAATATAGGAGCCCTGGTGATGCAATGGTTAAACAGTTAGCTGCTAACTGAAAGATCGGCGGTTCGAACCTACCAGCTGCTCTGTGGGAGAAAGATGTGGTACCCACCAACTGCAACACTATAAATACGGGCATTTAAAAATAAAGCTACTTTAAGTTTCTCCAGTGATATTCAAATACTGCAGTGGTTACCATAGCCACCATTGTCCACTTAAAAATACACAAGTAAGCTCTTTTATAGCGCTGTACATATATGTTTTATAGCCATCTAAGTTTTATACTACTTTTTCCCCTTAAACTCGTATTTTTATACATTTCCCTCACAGAATATTTTCCTAATATAATATAGTTTTATGCTTGAAAGACTTTTTTTGATCACTTGGTCTTACTTCTCTGCCACAACATATCTATGTAAGTTAAAATTTATAAGTAAAACTTTATTCCTGTGTCTGTAGGCCTCTACGTGTTAAAAAGTTTCTTCTTATTGTTAGTAGCACATATTAATGAAAACAATAGAGAACTCTAACAAATTAATTCTTAAATATGAAAATAATTATTACACAGGAAAAGTAAAATGGTATTTGAAATGCATTTCTCAATGAGATAGAAGAAAAAAATTTTGTCCCCAATTAGCTCATGTGTATATGGATGAATGAGACAGGTTTAGCAACAATTCTAATTCTTATCCTTCATTTTATAGATTCAAGTGCTGACAAACATTTGCTTACATAAATAAGTAGGTAGAAACAGAAGGGTTTCTCATAACAGAGCAATCAATTCTTTGAGCTCCTTCTACAAACCCCATGTTGCCGTCGAGTCTATTCTGACTCACAGCCACCCTCTAGGACAGAGTGGAGCTGCCCCATAGGGTTTCCAAGGCTATAATCCTTACAGGGAGCCCCGGTGGTGCAGTGGTTAAGAGCTTGGCTGCTAACCAAAAGGTCAGCAGTTTGAATCAACCAGATGCTCCTTGGAAACCCTATGGGGCAGTTCTACTCTGTCCTTTAGGGCCGCTATGAGTTGGGACCAACTCAATGGCAATGGGTTTGGTAATCTTTATGGAAGTAGACTGCTACATCTTTTTCCTGCATAGCAGCTGGTGGGTTCAAACCACCAGTCTTTTCGTTAGCAGCCAAGTGCTTAGCCACTGTGCCACCAGGGCCCCTTCTCTTTCTAAAGTATATGCCAAAAATCAGATTTTTCTTCTATCAGTTGACAGTTCTGTTAAGTATTTGTTTAATTTTCCTCAAAGTGGAGAATTGGAAACCACTTGACTTGCAAAAGAATTTGTTACCTAATCATTAACGTCATTCACTCTCTACAAAGTACACTGAAAAGTTCTGCCAAGACTTGTCAAGAGACACTTAACCATACCAATTACTCTTTTATCTGGAGGTACATTTTCATACCTGATACACTAAGAAAGGTTTAGAAAAATGGAAATATCATTAGTTTCAATTCTCCTTTACCAATATAATTATACACACACACACATACATACATATATATATGTGTGTGTGCAATGAGGGAAGAATGTGGTCTAAGGGTTTCATCTTTCTCATCATATGTTCTATACATTATTCCGAGGATCAAGGAAGGCCCAGAAGAGCATACTTAAAGCCTCAAATACTCCAAGAAGCAAAAAGTAAAGGCAAAGTAAAGCTCTGAAGACTGTTCTGGTTCGAACTCCTGCAGAGGATTTGCATTTCCACCCCAGATATAGTAAATCAGAATATACATTTTAACAAGATCCCCAGGTGACTCTTACGTATACATCTTGTTTAAAATGTAGAGTTTGATTCAGTGTATCTAGGGTAGAAATGCACGTTCTCAGTAGGGGTTCAAATCAGAATGAACTGGTTCAAAGCCCTGGTGGAAATGGCTGCAGGAATGATGGGTTTTCATAAGGCATTGATACTCCAGGCTTCTGGAGCCATCTTCGGTCTTTGGAGTTTTCAGTCATGGCTGCAAGTGACAATCACCTGGGGAGCTTTGACAAATCCTGATGCCCAAGCCATACCTGAGGCTCCCCAGGTGATTCCAATGTGCAGCCAAGGTTGAGAACCATGGCACTAGAGTCTAATATGTTGTTGTTGTTAGCTGTCATTGAGTTGGCCTCCGAGTCATGGTGACCCCGTGCACAACAGAACAAAATGCTGCCTGCTCCTGCACCATCCCTATGATCACTTGTGGATCAGGCTGTTGTGATCCCTAGGGTTTTCTTTTGCTGATTTTCAAAAGAAGACTGCCAGGCTTTTCTTCCTAGCCCATCTTAGTCTGGAAGCTCACTGAATCCTATTCAGCATCACAGTAACGTGCAAGCTTCTGCTGATGGACTGGTGGTGGCTGAACATGAGGTGTATTGGCCAGGAATCAAACCCAGGTCTCCTGCATAAAAGGTAAGAATTCTACAGGGCTTCGAACTGGTTCATCCTAGTTTGAACCCCTGTTGAGAATTTGCATTTCTAACAAGTTTCCAGGTGATGCTAATGCTGCTGGTTAGGGACCAGTTCTGAGAACCACTAGTAGAGTAGTGGTTCTCAAAATTTATCATACATAAGAATCACCTGGGGATCTTGTTTAACTGTAGATTCTGATTCAGTATATCTGGGGTGGAATGAACTAGTTCGAAGTCCTGGAATTCTATCACTGAACCACCACTGTCCTTCATGCCTAACATATAGCAGTTAACAGATATTTGATGGATGAAGGAATATCAGCAACAGAAGTGAAAAGAGAGGGAAGAAATTAAGAAACTAAAAGTGATGGTTTTTATTCAGGTGGAACACACGGAGATCTCACTCAGAATCTAGACACTCTTAAATTAGGAACAGTTCTACTAAGTTTGGATATCAGCGTTCTTAGCCCCCGACGAGAATTAGAGGGGAAGATGGTGCTCTTAAAAGCAGATTTACCAGCAGCAGAGGGGAGAAACTATGTGACAGCCCAGAAGCAAAGTAAGAAATAGAAATCTTTCAAAGCATGCAAAAGAATTCCAGGAAGAGTTATCAGGGCTATTTAATACGAGGGCAGACTGACCTGCCCAGCCCAGTTTCCCTGACGGTGTCACTGTATTAGAAGAACAGTGCAGTAATTAAGGTTCATAATGACGGCTGAGTCATCAAGCCAAGGTGAAGTTCTGTTCCGCCTAAGCTGTGGAAGAAGTTAGGAGGCATGTTGGGGAGAGCATTAGGCTTTCCTAATGCCCAGGTGTAACAGGTTGTCCTGACTAGAACCAATATCTGTTTTTGGAAACCCTGACGGGCTTAGTTGTTGGTAAAAACATTATTTCAAAGTTTAAGCAGTTTCTGCTTCCTAAGAGGTGGACATTCAATTTCCCCTGGGGGCAATTTCCCTCTCCCTTTGTCAGTGAAAGCCCGTTGCTGGAGGAAAAGCAAAGGTAAGGCAAGTCCTACATAGATATATTGGGGGGAAAAAGCTGGATTGGGCAATGTGGTCTTAATGTAGATTTCTTAGACTGAGAAATTCAGCTTTTTTTGATTTTGCAAATTAAGTGTCTATTTTAGCAATAGTATGTTATTTTCCTAGACGAGATCTTACTTTTCTTGGCAGGGAACTAGATTGCTCTATGTCTACGAGATACTGCCTGTTCCTTGGGAATTGTGTGTGCTCTTGAACAAGCAGGAGCTTTCAGGAGCTCTAAACCTGAGTTTCCGTGGAAGCAAGAGGACTCTGCAGACTTGAACTCGACCACACATTAAAGGAAAGATTGTGCAAAGGAAGTGGACTGGTCACTTCCACTCTCAATATCTTAGGTGCAGGGTCATTTACATCTGAATATTGTAGTACATAGGGATGTTGGGTTAATACTTTCTGAAGTAATTTCATTTGCCCTACTTAAGGTCATAGTGCAAAAAAACTACCCTCACTGGAGGGCTGGAGAGGCTTCTCTGAGTAAAATGGCCATTCCCACTCTCAATCATACTAGCCTAAGGCTAGGTCACAAATTGAAAACTTGGAAGGTAAAGGAGAAAGAACTGTTGTTTTTTTTTACTCTGCACTTTCATGTCAGTGTTCTGAACCCCATATGGCAATGGTGGTGCAAGGGTTAAGCACTTGACTGATACTGAAAGGTTGGTGTTTCCATCCCATCCAGTGGCTTCTCAGGAGCAAGACCTGGCGATCTGCTCCTGTAAAGATTACAGCCTAGAAAACCCTATGGGGCACTTCTACTTTGTCCCATGGGGTCACATGAGTCAAAATTGACTCGATAGCACCTAACAATAACAACAACAACAGCATACAGTGATGCAGAAGCTGGCACTTAGCATTCAGAAGTTGGCTGAGTTAAGCATGGTTAGCAACTCTGAGGATGGGCCCAGGCTGGATACTCAAAGTGTAGCCACATCTACTTGCAGAGACCAGTTGTTCTTTGGGTTGTATTTTCCTTTTTTTTGTCCCCTAAACAAAACTTCAGTAAAATTTGACTGAAAGTGATTGCCTGGCTCCTGAGATTTTTTTGGGGGGGAAAAAGGAGACTGCCCCATCTTGGAATAAGGCAGCAAAAATGGCCAGAGAGGTGCTAGGGGTAGGTTCACCAGCAGAGGGCCGAGGTGGGAGCAGTGATCTCTCAATGGCCATTTGCAGGCAAGGGAGGAGTGGAGGCAGTCTCACAAAGCAGCCAAAATGGAGGCTGAAAAGGGTCCTGCTCCTGCATGCATGTGAGGCAGGCCCAGAGATGTCACAAAAATCTCTGAAGGACACATTAAAGGGTGGTAATTACTGACAAGAATGAATTTGACATATTGAACACTAATGACCAAAGACCAGACAAGTTGTGGTATGACATCAAGGCCATCATACACGAAGAAAGCAAAAGGTCATTAAAAAGGCAGGAAAGAAAGAAAAGACCAAAACGGATGTCAGAAGAGATTCTGAAACTTGCTCTTGAACATATAGTAGCTAAAGCGAATGGAAGAAATGGTGAAGAGCTGAACAGAAGGTTTTAAGGGGCAGCTCAAGAATACAAAGTAAAGGATTATAATGAAACGTGCAGAGACCTGGAGTTAGAAAACCAAAAGGGAAGAACATGCTTAGCATTTCTCAAGAGAACGTGCTTGGCAATTCTCCAGCTGAAAATACTGATGCAAAAATTCAAGCCTCCAGTTGTAATTTTGAAGGATTCTATGGGTAAAATATTGAATTATGCAGGAAGCATCAAATGAAGATGGAAGGAATACACAGTCACTGTACCAAAAAGACTGGTCTATGTTCATCTATTTCAGATAGTAGCACATGATCGAGAACAGATGGTAATGAAGGAAGAAATCCAAGCTGCACTGGAGGCATTGGCGAAAAATAAGGCTCTAGGAACTGACGGAATACCAACTGAGATGTTCCAACAAATGGATGCAACGCTGAAAGCATTCACTCGTCTATGCCCAGAAATTTGGAGGACAGCTACCTGGCTAATTGACTGGAAGGAATCCATATTTGTGCCCATTGCAAAGAAAGATGACCCAACAGAATATGGAAATTATCGAACAATATCATTAATATCATACACAAGTAAAATTTTGCTGAAGATAATTCCAAAATGGTTGCAGCAGTACATGGACAGGGAACTGCCAGAAATGCAAGCCAGATTTGGAAAAGGACATGGAAGGAGGGATATCATGGCTGATGTCAGATGGATCTTGGCTGAAAACAGAGAATACCAGAGAGATGTTTACCTGTGTTTTATTGACTATGCAAAGGCACTCAACTGTGTGGATGATAACAAATTATGGATAACATTGAAAAGAAAGGAATTCTAGAACACTTATTCGTGCTCATGAGGAACCTGTACATAGGTGGAGGCAGTTGTTCAAACAGAACGAGGGAATACTGTACGGTTTAAAGTCAGGAAAGGTGTGAGTCAGGGTTGTATCCTTTCATTATACTTACTCAATCTGAGCGAATAATCTGAGAAGGCGGACTATATGAAGAAGGACACAGCATTAGGATTGGAGGAAAACTCATTAATAAGCTGGGATATGCAGATAACACAACCTTGCTTTCTGAAAGCAAAGAAGGCTTGAAGCACTTACTAATGAAAATCAAAGACTACAGCCTTCAGTATGGATTACACCTCAATGTAAAGAAAACAGAAATCCTCACAACTGGACCAATAAGCAACATCATGATAAACAGAGAAAATATTGAAGTTGTCAAAGATTTCATTTTATTTGAATCCATAGTCAACACCCATGGAAGCAGCAGTCAAGAAATCAAGCGACATATTGCATTGGGCAAATCTTCCGCAAAAGATCTCTTTAAAGTGTTGAAAAGCAAAGATGTCACTTTGAGGACTAAGGCACGCCTGACCGAAGCCATGATATTTTCAGTTGCCTCATATGCATGCAAAAGCTGGACAATGAATAAGGAAGACCAAAGAAGAACTGACACCTTTGAATTACGGTGTTGATGAAGAACATTGAATATACGATGGACTGCCAGAAGAACGAACAAGTCTATCTTGGAAGAAGTATAACCAGAGTGCACCTTGGAAAGGAGGATGGAGAGACTTTGCCTCATGTACTTTGGACATGTTATCAGGATGGACCAGTCCCTGGAGAAGGACATCATCCTCAGTAGAGAGTCAGCAAAAAAGAGAAAGACCTTCAATGAGATGGATTAACACAGTGGCTACAGCAACGGCCTCAAACATGGCAATGATTGTGACTATGGTGCAGAACCAGGCAGTGTTTCATTTTGTTTTACATGGGGTGGATATGAGTTGGAACTGACTCGCCGGCACCTAATTATAACAATTCCTGACAATTAGTTTGTCAGGGTTTGAGCCATTATAATTTGGGTATTTAGTGGAAACAATCTCTAATTACAAACTGGTGGATGGTAAAGATTTGGGAAATACTTGGAATCAGACCTGTTTTCAAAAAAATGTATTCACCCCTTACTAGCTATGTGGAGCCCTGCTGGTGCAATGGTTAAGACCTCGGCTGCTAACCAAAAGATTAGCAGTTCGAATCCACCAGCAGCTCCTTGGAAACCCAATAGGGCAGTTCTACTCTGTCCTATAGGTTCTGTATGAGTTGGAATCGACTCGATAGCAATGAGTTTACTAGCTATGTGGCTTTAGGCAATCCACCCAAAGTCTCCCCGTATCAGCTTCCTTATGTGAAAAAAGGGGTCCCTAACATTGACCCTCCAGACCACTTAAGGTTGTTTTAAGGATCAGAAGTAAAGCTCAAATACACTTTGCAAATGTTAGAATACTATGCAGACAAAGTATTATTTTATCTTTCATGGTTTTCCAACAAACATGATGAAACACGTTGAAAAGTTTACTTTTAAATAGATGAGCATCAGATATTTGATAAATTTATTGATGTGGGGCCCCTCAGTCCTGAACGATGAAGCTTCATTAGATGTTGCTGGTCCCTATCACATTCAGTACTGTCTGGTCAGCACAGTTCTCAAGAGGTTCAGTTTTTTCCATATATGTGTCCCGTTGCTTCCTACTTAGGCAGCAGTCTTTGAAATGTAGTTAGGCGACACTGTTTTCATCTGAATTCAATCTCCATCTGATTCCAGTAGGGATCCAAATAAAATGCTCGTTCTTCATCCCAGTGGTTTGTTTCCCAGATTCAGAGAGCAACACAAAACACACAGCAAACAACAACGGATTCCTAATGTTTCGAAGCCCTGAGCTAGAGGCACTTTTGTTACTGCTCAGCTTCCTCGCAGGGTGAGAACTCCTTCGCTCCATGATATGAATGGCTGGGTAATTAAATGAAAATAGACTGTTTAAAGCCCTTCAAGCTTCTTGATGATGTACACTTATTACAGTCGTACCTTTGTCGTGCTTAGAACAGTGCCTGGCACATAGTAGGTGCTCAGTAAGTAGTAGCATTAATGAATTACAGACGTGATGACAACTTCCATGTGTCAGAATTAACTCCACAGCAACTGGTTTTTAAAGAAGTACTGAGGCTGATAATTCCCCTTTTTAATGGTTAGTTAGCCCTTTCGAGATTCCGATTTTATTTGGCTTTTACAAGCTGCACCAAACCTGGACTGCAGACAGGCAGGGTAGCCCACAGGCCAGAGTTGATGAAGCCCCAAAGTACCTGTCACCAGTCCCTCTCCTTCTCTTCTGGGCTGACCTGCTCTGCTCACAGCCCACGTGCTGCCCTTTCTTTTCCCACACATGCCAGAAGCTGCGAGCTCTCTGAATTTTTCCATTTTGCAGCACCAAACAACACAAAGAAGGGCTCCAGCAGTTGTAGACAAGTTCACCTCAGCAATTCTAGGAATTGCTTTGTAATTGCTTGGCAGAAAGCATGCAGCCTGAGGGGGCTGCAGGACTAAGTCTCCAAATTCAAAATCTGCTTCCATGTAGCATTTTATATCTAGTCCTTCCAGAGCAGTAGAGAGGATGGGAAAATCTTTCAATGGTTGACCAGATAATTTCACAAAAGAATTATAAACAACTGGATGATTGAAGAGTTTGAGTACCTATTTGCGGAGTTAGTGACCATTTGACAATCTTCTTTTGTGAAGGGCCTGTTTATATCTTTTACCATCATTAATTGGGTTGTTTGTCTTTTTGTTGTTGATTTGTAGACATTCTTTATATTATTCCAGAAATAAGTCCCTTGTCAAATACATGTGTTGCCAGTATTTTTTCCTGGTCTGTGGTTTATCTATTCATATTTTTAATAGTATATTTTTGTGAGCAGAAATTTTTAATTTTGATGGAGTCCAATTTATTATTTTTTTTTATGGCTAGTGCCTTTTTGTGTACTGTCCAAGGTATTTTTCCCCACCCCAGGGTCATGAAGTTATTCTGTTTTGTTCTAGAAGTACTGTGCCTCTAGGTGTTATGTCTTAGTTCTATGATCCATTTCAAATGATCTTTTGTATATGGAGTGAGATAGGGATCGAGATTCAGTTTTTTCCATATATGTATCCAGTTGTTCCAGCAATATTTCTTAAAAAGACTTTTCTTTCCCCATTGAATTAGAGCCAAAATTGGAAGCAATCCAAATGTCCATCAACAGATAAGTGGATAAACAAATTGTGATATATTTATACAATGGAATATGACTCAGCAATTTAAAAAAAGCCAAATTACTAATACATGCAACATGGATGAAGCTCAAAAATGTTACGTTGAATGAAAGAAGCTAAATACAAAAGAAATCTTGCTCTATGATTCTACTTACATGAAATTCTAGAACAGACAAAACTAATTTCTGGCGACGGAAGGTAAAGCAATGTTTACCCGGTTGGGAGTTGGGAGGGTAACTTGCTGGCATGATGGAAGTGTTCTATATCTTGTGTTGGGTGTTGGCTACATGTGTATATACAATTGTCTGAATTCATCCATCTGAACACTTAAGAGCTGCAAGTTTCATTCAATGTTAATTACACCTTAATTTAAAAATATTTATCAAAGAAAAAAAAGAATTTGAATATGAACCTCGCTAGACTATGCCCAAGCAATAGGAAAGTTCCCCCTTTTCTGCAGATGGCTTGCTGTTGAAGTCTGGGGAAGAGGGGACCACGCAGTGCACTTTCTCCTTTTTCCCAAGACTGTGGGATAGATTTTTCAAAACATTGGCTAGGAAACTTGCATTCAAAACCAGCTGAGTAAATAATGAGACTTTGGTGAGTTGTTATTCCCTCTCTGTGTTTGGAAATTCAAGCCTGGTATATCTTTTCTCAAGCACACTTCATTTAGAAGGTGATTTACATTTGCAAGAAATCATGGCTACAGCCCATCTGCTTCACGATTATGTAAGATCCAACACTAGCTAGACTGTGACGTTCATTGATCTTAGTGAGCAAATGAACTTGGGTGCTTGGAATTCAAGTACTTCTAAAATGATCTCCAGCTCCACCTAGCTACCATAGCCCATTGTGTCTGACGTTTTCTTTGGAATATCACAGTTAATATCCTTTTTTTGGGAAATTGAATTATTAGGGGGCTTTAAATTCCCAGTTGCTACACCAGGTTTTCTGCTATAACTAAGCAAGATTGTGTTGGCAGTTGTGGAGGGGTATGGGCTTAAGAGTTGTTTGTTTATTTATGTATAGCCGATGGTTTTATCCAGGAGATGATTTGTAACAGTGAAACAGCTGGAGCAGCAACATGATTCATATTAATATGTGCATATAAATGGGTTAGGAATGGAATTAACGTAATTTCTGTGCTTTGGTTTTCGCTTAGAAGTTGAGACTACTGGTTTATTTACAGTCTGCTGTAAGCACAGCCAAGTAGTTGTGTTGCTGGACAGACGGTTGAGAAGGGAAGGCCATGTGCTATGGAGCAAATGGTGAATGTTAACATCACAGAGTATGGGCTCTTCAAACGGGCCAGAGCCAGGAGGAGAAAGCAGACGGCAGCAGAGGCTCCTTTTGCCTTCCAGAGTTCTTAGCCCTTCCCTTTGGTTCCTATGTTCTAGTTTCACCTGCCAGGACTTTAGAGGGAAGGCAAATGGGGAGATACAGAGAGATTCCGGGACCAGGATTGCCAAAGCAGAACCTGTCAGGAGGCAGTAACCAGAGAAGGGGCTGCAGTCACCAGACTCAAGAACACTAGAAGGAAATAGGGGTTGTAACCCTATGGGAAGGTGGGCTCTGAGGTACTGGAGCCAAAGGATAGGTCGGGAGAATGGTACACAGGCCTGACAGACCCTCAAAACTCAGGAAGGGGGTGAGAAGTTACAGGAGGCATCCTGCCCTCAGAAGCAGAAATCTGGCTAGGGAGACAGGAAGTGGACTGTGAGGCACCGGGAGATTTTGAGGTCTCTGATACCGAAACGAAGTCCCTAGCCATCTGGGAAAGAACAGAATTCAGTCCCAGGACAGAAAGGACTGTGAGTGGAAAGTGAATGCACGGCCAGAAAGTAGGCCTGGGCAGGTGGCCATTAGATAGTGTTCTGTCTCTTTCCCTTCTCTATTTTCCATTACAATTTGTCTCATTCTAAGGCCAAGCCCTGGTAGAGAGAGAAAAAAAGCCTCTGTCCCCATGCCAAGTCTCTTTCACAATTATTTATTATTAGTGGTAGTAGTAATATAGGAAAAAGTGAGTGTGTGGTAGAAAGATCCCAGGAGTGTTATACTGACAGTTGTCCCTAAAGGAAACATGAAGCAAAAGGAAAGTAGTTTTGGCCCCATCTAGTAGTAGGTTCTCAATATATATAATTCTATGAATGACTGCATACATTTGAAGCATTTAATAAAAGGTTTTCATTCTCCTAAAGACTATAGCTATGTATGTATGGTTTATAAATATACATAGTCCTCTTATTTCCTGGGATGGAATCCATTGACTCCTTACTCTGGGCCATTATAAATGCACATGCATTGACTTCCTTCAGAGAACCTTGAATTTACTGTTTATTTGCTAATGAAGTTAACTGAATTGGAAACTGTAGGGTCATGAAAACAAGATGGTTCTTCCAACCAGCTAAAGATGCAAGACCAGAGGCACTGGTTTGAATTCCAAGTCTAAAAAGGCAGAATGTGTGCGAGCCTTCCCACTCGCCATAAGCGTCTTCAGAAATGGCCTCAGCTTTACGTTGTGTCCTTTCATCTCTCCTGGGCCCCATAGCTCTGTTGGGTGTGCCTGGGCCTAGCCATTCTCAAAGTGTCTGCTTCTGCCACCCCACAGGCACGTTCATGCATGTGGCTGCTTCCTTCTCAAAGTTCAAAGTGTCAGTAATTCCCACAATAAGCAACTACTAGAGCCATCCATGGAGATTACAGCCAGAAAACCCAATGGGGGCAGTTCTACTCGGTCATATGGGGTCACTATGAGTCAGAATCGACTAGACAGCAAAGAACAAGAGCCAACCAAAGTGCTTTGGGCTTTACAGATCTGATCGCCTTTAGTACTCATGCTGACCCAAGGAGGTAAACATTATCCCCATTTTCAAATGCAGAAACTGAGACTTAGAAAGTAAGACACTTGCTCAAGATCAGAGCTGAAGTTCATATTCAAGTCAGCCTTATTCCAAACCTGTTCTTTTTCCACTACACCATTCAGATTTCTCTATTATAAAAGCTTTTTAGACCTCAATAGTTTCCTATTAACATAAAATAGTCTAGAAAAGTATGAAGCCCTAAGAGCTAATGTCTTGGTTATGCCAGTGGAAGTACAGCTTGGCAGCAAGTGGAGATTCAGTATAGACAATTATCAGAGAACGACTGAGGGGTAGGGAAATGATAATTAAGAGGATGGAGAGGAACTATGACAAAAATTGTTTCGTTTTAATCTATGGAAATTAAGGGAAAACAACAAAATAAATGTGATGCTGTAGGAGTCATTTGCCTTTTTTTTTTTTTTTTGACAGTTTAACATCTGCCCCATCTTCTTGTGTTTGGGGGTTCCTCACTTATGAGTTTGGTGGACTAACTTCCAGTAGAGAAGATACCAATGCTCACTTTTCCAACCTGCTTTGCCAGTGGGCATAAGCACATGACCTAGACCCTTCCAATTAGATACCCTACCCAAGACTTTGAATCAGGGGCACTCTGGGGTGGCAGCAAGTTTGAGCTCCCGGGCCAAGAGAAGCAGCATGCTTCAGGCAGTGCCACATGCAACTCCTAGCACACAGTGGGCATGACAGGTGACCATGGTAGACCAATTCCGCAGCAGGTTCAAGGGCATTGTTCCTAGCTGTTTAGCTCTGAGCATGATTCCTCAGCCCTCCAACAATTCTGTGAGCCATCCAATCTCTCTTGCTCTTTAATAATAGCTACATTGAGATACAATTCACATACCATAAATTCACATACTTTTAAAGTGTACAATTTGGTCATTTTTACTATATTCTCAAGAGTTGTGCAACCATCAAAACTAATTTCAGAACATTTTAATCACCTTCCTCCCTACAAAAAACCCCATACCCATTAGCAGTTACTCCCTATTCCCCCCTGTGATGGTTAATGTTGTGTGTCAACTTGTCTTGGCCGTGATTCTCAGTGGTTTGGCAATCATATGATGTTGTGATCACTTCCATGATGAGATTTGATATAATATGATCACCTCCATGATGGAATCTGCTGTGAGTAACCAATCAGTTGAAAGGGAGTTTCCTTGGGCGTGTGGCCTGCATTGAATATAAGTGGACATTCTGGCAAGGCTCGTGGGCTTTTGTTTACTCTGGATCCTGCAGCTGGCTCCAGTTCACCTGACTTCTGGTTCTTGGAACTTGAGCTACAGCTTACCTTCAGTCTTGCCTGCCGATCTTGGGATGTATCGACTCAATGGCACCTAACAACAATAACAACAAGTAAAAAAGCCAGACACAAGGGGCCACGCATTGTATGATTCCATTTATTTGAAGTATCCCAAATAGGGAAATCCTTAGAGACAGAAAGTAGATTAGTGGTTGCCAGCGGCCGTGGGGAGGGGATGTCTTAGGCTGGGTTCTATGTTGTTGTTGTTGAGGTGCAATCCATACCGAAGGCTGTAATCTTTGATCTTCATCAGTAAGTGCTTCAAGTCCTCTTCACTTGCAGCAAGCAAGGTTGTATTATCTGCATATTGCAGGTTGTTAATGAGTCTTTCTGCAATCCTGATGCCCCATTCTTCTTCATATAGTCCAGATTCTTGGATTATTTGCTCAGCATACAGATTGAATAAGTATAGTGAAAGGATACAACACTAATGCACAACCTTCCTGACTTTAACCACGTAGTATTCCCTTGTTCTTTTCAAACAACTGTCTCTTGATCTATGTACAGCTTCCTCACAAGCACAATTAAGTGTTCTGGAATTCTCATTCTTCACAATATTATCCATAATTTGTTATGATCCACACAGTCAAATGACTTTGCATAGTCAATAAAACGCAGGTAAACATCTTTCTAGTATTCTCTGCTTTCAGCCAAGATCCATCTGACATCAGCAATCATGTCCCTCATTCCACATCCTCTTCTGAATCCAGCTTGAATTTCTGGCAGTTCCCCGTCGATGTACTGCTGCAGCCGCTTTTGAATGATCTTCAGCAAAATTTTACTTGCATGTGATATTAATGATATTGTTCAATAACTTCCAAATTCAGGTGTATCACCTTTCCTGGGAATAGGCATAAATATGGATTTCTTCCAGTTGGTTGGCCAGGTATCTATCTTTCAAATTACTTGGCATAGATAAGTGAACACTTCTTGCGTTGCATCCGTTTGTTAAAACATCTCAAGTGGTATTCTGTCAATTCCTGGAGTCTTGTTTTTCGCCAGTTCCTTCAGTGCAACTTGGACTTCTTCCCTCAGTACCATCGGTTCCTGATCATATGCTACCTCCTGAAATGGTTGAATGTCGACCAATTCTTTTTGGTATAGTGACTCTGTATATTCCTTCCATCTTCTTTTGATGCTTCCTGCATCGTTTAATATTTTCCCTGTAGAATCCTTCACTATTGCAACTTGAGGCTTGAATTTTTTCTTCAGTTCCTTCAGCTTGAGAAACTCCGAATGTGTTCTTCCCTTTTGGTTTTCTACCTCTCGGTCTTTGCGCGTGTCATTGTAATACTTTGCTTTTTTCCTTAGCATAATGTTTTCAAGGTTCATCTAAATTGTAACATCGGTTAGTACTCATTCCCTTTTATAGCTGAATGTTATTCCATTATATGGATATACCACATTTTGTTTATCCATTTATCTGATGAAGGACATTTAGATTGTTTTCACTTTTGGCTGTTATGAATAATGCTGCTATAACATTCAGGTACAAGTTTTGGGGTATACATACATTTTCAGTTCTCTTGGGTATATACCTAGGAGTGAAATTGCTGGGTCATAGCCATGAGTCGAGCCAACTAGACAGCAACTAAACAATGACAACATGGTAACTCTATGTTTAATTTTTTGAGGAACTACCAAACTGTTTTCCAAAGTGACTGCACAATTTTACAATCCCATTAGCAATGTATGAGTTCCAGTTTCTCCATGTCCTCACCAAAACTTTTTGTCTTTTAATTTTAGCCATCCTAGTGAAAGTAAGAAGATCCCTGGTGGTGCAGTGGTTAAGTCCTCAGCTGCTAACCAAAAGGTCCACGGTTCAAACCCAGCAGTCACTCTGCAGGAGAAAGATGCGACAGTCTGTTTCCATAAAGATTTACAACCTTGGAAACACTATGAGACAGTTCTACTCTGTCCTATGGGGTCACTAAGAGTTGGAATCGACTCAATGGCAACGGGTGTTGGTTTAGTGGAAGTGAGATGGTATCTTATTGTGGTTTTGATTTGCATTCCCCCAATGACTAATGACATTAAGCATTTTTTCATGTGACTAGTGGCCATTGGCATATCTTCTATTCAAATCCTTTGCCCATTTTTAAATTGTGTTATTTGTTGTTGGTGTTTTTCTTTTTTTATTGTTGAACTATGAGAGTTCTTTATATCTTCTGGATGCAAGTCCCTTATTAGATATATGATTTGCAAATATTTACTAACATTTTGCAGGTGTCTTTTCAATTTCTTGAAAATATCCTTTGTAACACAAAAGTTTTTACTTCTGGTGAAGTCCAGTTTATCTATTTTTTTGCTTTGGTTGCTTGTGCTTTAGGGGTCATATCTAAGAAACCACTGCCTAACCCAAGCTCACAAAGATTCATTTCTATATTCTCTTCTAAGAGTTTTATAGTTTATCTCTTACATTTAGGTCCATGATTTATTTCCGGTTAATTTTTGGTTTTGGTGTGAGGTAGGAATCCAACTTCATTTTTTTGCATGAGGATATTTAGTTATCCCAATACCATTTGCTGAAAAGATTCTTCTTTCCCCACTGAATGCACCCTTGTTGAAAATCAATTGGCCATAAATGCACGGGTTTATTTCTGGACTCTCAATACTGTCCATTGAGCTATATGTCTATCCTTATGCCAGTGTCACATTGTCTTGATTACCATAGCTTTATAGTAAGTTTTGAAAGAGGAGAGTGTGAATCCTCCACCTTTGTTCTTCTTTTTCGGGATTCTTTTGGCTATTCTGAGTATCATGTGAATCTTAGGATCAATGTTTCAATTTCTACAAAAAAAGCCTTCTGATATTTTGATAGAGATTGCCTTTAATCTGTGGATCAGTTTGGGGAATTTGCCATCTTAACAACAATATTAAGTCTTCTGGTATGTGAACATGAGATGTATTTCCATTTATTTAGGTCTTCTTTACTATCTTTCAACAATTTTTGTAGTTTTCGGAGTACAAGTCTTACACTTCTTTTGTTAAATTTATTTTTAAGTATTTTATTTTTTGATGCTATTGTAAATGGAATTGATTTCTTAACTTTACTTTCAGATTGTTCATTGTTAATGTATAGAAATATAATTGGATTTTAATGTTAATCTTGTGCCCAGCAACCTTGCTGAACTCATTTATTAGTTCTAATCGTGTGCGTGTGTGTGTGTATGCGTGCTCCTTAGGATTTTCTATACACAAGATCGTGTCATATGTGAATAGAGATTTACTTCTTCCTTTCCAATCTGGGTGCCTTTTGTTTCTTCTTCTTGCCTAAATACCCTGGATAGAGTCTCCAGTACAACATTGAATAGAAGTGGTAAGAATGGACATACTTGGCTTGTTCTTGATCTTAGACGGCAAGCATCCAGTCTTTTACCTTTAAGTAAGGTGTTGGCTGTGGGGTTTTCTTAGATGCCCTTTATCAGGTTGAAGAAGTTCTCTTCTATTCCCAGTTTGTTGAGTTGATTTTCATCATGAAAGTGTGCTACAGTTTGTCAACTGTTTTTACTGCATCTATTGAGATGGTTATGTGATTTTCATTCTTTATTCTATTAACATGATGTATTACATTGATTAATTTTTATATGTTAAACCAAGCTTTAATTCCTGGGATAAATTCCACTTGGTCGTGGTGTATAACCCTGTTTGTATGTTGCTGGACTCAGTTTGCTAGTATTTTGTGGAGGATTTTTGTGTCTATATTCATAAGGGAAATAGGTCTATAGTTTTCTTTTCTTGTAATATCTTTTTCTGGTTTTGGTATCTATGTAATACTGGCCTTATAGAATGAGTAGGGAATTGTTCCCAATTTATTTTTAAATAAATTTCAGTTCTGCTTAAATTAGCCAGAGCTGATTTCATTTTCTTGTAAGTAAGACTAATAGATGTTAAGCAGAAAATTCCTGAAGTAGATGTCCTTTTATTTTCTTGCCATTGGTTAAGGATTGATCTCAGAGTCTGGAGCAGGTCTGAGCTTGTAGGTGGAATTTAGGTGAACACTAAATCATCTGCTTCTGTGTCCAGAGAATTTGGGTATAATAGGATATTAGAATGGGACTCTTCCTGACTTAATCTCATTTGAAGTGCCAATACATTAGATGTCAGATGAAAAGTATGAGAGAGCCCAATCACCATACATA
Source organism: Trichechus manatus latirostris (assembly GCF_000243295.1). Taxonomy (NCBI): domain Eukaryota; kingdom Metazoa; phylum Chordata; class Mammalia; order Sirenia; family Trichechidae; genus Trichechus; species Trichechus manatus. The sequence goes on from NW_004443999.1 coordinate 8,059,956, forward strand.
GAATTTACAAAGAATATACAAACTGTCCCAAGACTCTTGACTGCCCCTCCACTCCCCCCACAGTTTGAGAATTTAAAACTCAGAACCAAGGTCACAAGCATAGAACATGTATTTCCCTCAGAGTTCTCTGTTGTTGTTGGTAGGTACCCTTGGGTCAATTTTTGACTCATAGTGACCCCATGTGACAGAACTGCGGAGCGTCTGCCTGGGTTCAAACTATGAACCTTTTGGTTAGCAGCCGAGCACTTAACTACTGTGCCACCAAGATTCCTTCCATACAGATCTCTGAACCTGTACTGTGAGCTGGAGACTTGCCTCCCTTCCCTGGTGGCTGTGTTTCCCATAGAGTTAAAACTGGATTAGCCCCACCTTAATCACTGGGTAAAATGCAGGATCTGGGGCTCTTCCAGAACAATCAGAATCTCTGGGGGTGGGTTCCTGGAATCTGCATTTTAATAAGAACAGATCATTCTTGTTGAAGTTCCCAGGCAGAACCACTGTAACTGGCATATTTGAAGAGATTCAGGAACACTATCTTTTCATAGGATTTTGTACAAAGTGTTTTGAGTCACCCTTGAGCTCAGGATGAATAGTCTAATCATCATGGGAAGAAACCCCAGCATCACCCAAGAACTGCGAGGGCAGATAGGTTTCTACATCAGTTGCCAACTGTAATTGGTAGTGGCTGTCTGGATTGTGGTGCTGAGACAGATTATGAGGCCATGCCTGGGCTTGAATGTGAAGAGAGCAGTGATGAATTAGGAATGTCTGCCAAGGCCACCAGTAGGGGAAAGTGGTGTATGAGTGCCTTGTAGCTGCCATTTTCTCCTAAAAAGACCCAGCTAAATTTTCCTGTTTTATGGTGAGATATAATACACATACAAAAAAGGGGATGGAAACATATATGTACACTTTAAAGAATAAAAATAAAACACATTGTTTAAAAAATTTCTCTAGATAGCAGGTTCCAAAAATCTCCCTGGGTAACCCGTTGCATTGTCTCACAACTTTGTTAAAGCCTAATTTAAATAAATCCCTTTTGGCACAATTTAAGTCCAGTCCTTTTCATTCCATCTTCAGAGAAAAACAGAACAGCTGCTCATGCTGTCTTATTCAATATGCCTCCCTATTTTTAAGAATTCAGTTCTTCAGGAAAAAATTAATGAGACTCTTCTATTTTAATGAGTTGCTTGTTTGGTAGATTAGCATTTTTCCTTCCCCAACCTCAAAATTCTTGGTTAGAGAGACAAATTAGAATAGAACATTGAGAATAGAAGACATTGAGACAGCATCCAACTCTCTCTTTTCACAGATGGGGCAAGAGGTCCAGAGAAATGAAGGACTCGGCTTGCCTACACAGCAGAATCAGAGCTAAGACTCAGCTAGCCTAACTCTTCTTCTTTAAAATAAAATTTTATTGTGTTTTCAGTGAAAGTTTACGCAGCAAATTAGGTTCCCATCTGGCAATTTCTATACAAATTGTTCAGTGACACCAGTTAAATTTTTCACAATGTGTCAACATGTCATTTTAGTTGTTGCATTTCCAGTACTCTCGTTCCCCTGCCTGTTTATCTTCTCATCTTTACTTTAGAGTAATTGTTGACCTTTCAGTCTCAGATAGATGATTTTTTACTGGAGCACCATACTCACAGGTAACATCTTTTGTGTGCCAATCTGTTATTTCACTAAAAAGTGATCTCAGGGGATTGTTTCGGTTCAAAGTTTAAATTTACCTAGGGGTCATAGTCTCAGGGAGTTCTCTAGTTTCAACTGGTTCAGGAAGTCTGGACTGGACTTTTTAAAATTTGAGTTCTATTCTGCATTTTTCTCCCATTCTATCAGGGTCCATCTGTTGTGGCCCTGGTCAGAACAGTCAGTAGTGGTAGCCTGGCACCACCTAGTTCTTCTGGTCTCAGGGTAGATGAGGCCATGGCTCATGTAGGCTATTAGCCCTGTAGACTAATTTCTTCTCTGAGACTTTGGTTTCCTTCTTTCTCTTTTGCTCCTGACGAGTAGAGACTAATAGTTGTATCTTAGATGACTTCACCTAGCCTACCTCTTAATTCAGAGTTGCTTCTATTAGACTGTGGTATTTTAACAATCAGTGTGTTTTGAAGAAGTGAATAAACCCAAGACACAACATGTCTTGGGGTTCATTTTCCATCCACATAGATGGTTTCCCTTCCCAAGCCTCTGGGCTTTTTTGCCAGAAGGCTTCCTCTGGCCTCAGGAGCATGCCAGACTCACGCCTGAAACAGACTAGAACCAGTTGCTATTGAATCAATTCTGACTCATGGCAAACCCATGTGTGTCAGAGTAGAACTAAGCTCCACAGGGTTTTTAATGACTGATTTTTTGGAAGTAGATCACCAGGTCTTTCTTCTGAGGTGCCTCTGGGTGGACTAGAGCCTCCAACCTTTTAGTGATTAGCAGCTAAGTGTGTTAGCCATTTACACCACCCACAGACTCCAGAGCAGACCAGAAGAACTGGCAAATTAACCAATGAGGGATGAGAATGGGTGGATAAATACTCCCAATTCCTCACCTCTCCTTGGTGGGCCAGTTCTGCGGTATTTGTTACCTGGTGTCTCAGAGGCTCCTCACAGGACTGGGCCCAGTTGCCCACAGTAGGAACCCACTCATTGATGTGCTCTGTATTCACTGTCCTCTTACCTTCACTCACTTCCCTTCTCCCTCGTCATGCTTTCTCAGATCACTTCTAAATAAACTATTTGCATCCAAATCCTTACTTCAGGATTTTCTTTTAGCAGAATCAAAGTAAGATAGAGTTCTACAAAAAAAAAAAAAAAAAAACACTGGAGAAGCTCAACCATCCCAGTTGCTTTCGAGTCAGTTCTGACTCATGTCTACCCTCTATATGTCAGAGTAGAACTGTGTTCCATAGGGTTTTCATTGGCTGATTTTTCAGAAGTAGATTGCCAGGCCTTTCCTCCAAGTCACCTCTGGGTGGACTCACACCTTCAACCTTTTGGTTAGCTGCTGAGTGTGTTAACCATTTGCACCACCCAGGGACGCTGGAGAAGCTCCATAGGAGCTCTTCTCTGTTAGGGGTGCCTGCCAGAAGGAGAAACTGGCATCTTCTTCCTCAGCTGGGAACTTGCTGAGTTGGCGTGTAGAACAGTGAGAGTCCTTGGAGGCATCTGACCATGTTACCTGGAGTTTGGGGCCCGTAGGCATATGGAGGCTGATGCCCATTTATGCTCTAGAGATTTCTGAAGGTGGAAGGCACCCTGGAGTCACCCACACCATGGGGGCTGGGGATGAATAGGTGAAGCACAGGACATTTTAAGGGCAGTGAAAGTATTGTGCCATGATAGACACATGCAGTCATGCATTTCTCAAAATCTATAGAACTGTGCAACACAGGGAGTGAAACATTTACCCAAATGTAAAGTATGGACGTTAGATAATGTATCAATTTTGGTTCATCAGTCATAACAAATGTACCACAGGAATGCAAGATGTTAATATTCAGAGAAAAAATGTGCAGGGGGAGGAGGGGTCTTTGGGAACTCTCTATACTTATTGCACAATCTTTCTGTAAACCTAAAACTACTCTAAAAAATAAAATCTATTAAAAAACAACAAGTTGATGAGTTGGGGATTCTGTTTCCCATGACGGGAAGTAAAGAATGACAGATGGTCCCCCCCTTTTTTCCTTGGTGACAAGAATATGGTGTGGGTTCTTGGCTTGACCAATTGTCTTCTCCCACTGGGACTCTGACCTCAAGGAGGGTGCAGAACAGGAGCATCTCTGCTGCTTGAGGGCTATGGGTATTCAGCCATCTTTAGATCATACTATCCGTCCCTTCTTCCTTTCTTTTTTCTAAATTAAAAATTCAGTAGTTTACATGACAGGCATCCTTGTACCCACCACCCAGATTTAGTAAATGATAGCACTTAGTCTTATTTGCAGATACAACTTAAAAAAAAATGATTCCTCTTTCTTGCATCCTCTGAGGTAAACACCATCCTGATTTATCTCTTTCCCATCAATGTTTTTATACTTTTGTTCCACTTGGTGGCTGAGGGGCTGGGGAAGTGGAGTCATAGTCATTTCCTTTCCTTCCTTCCCACTGCTTTGGAAGGTTTGCAGGGTTTTTTTGAAGGGGAAGGAATAAATCCTAAAAGTCAATTCATTATAGGAAATGTGACTTATGAGAGTCTTGGCTCAAGTTGTATCTGGTCTGAATTTAACAAATGACTTGAAGTTATGGTAGAAGGGTCTGCTCCTTTTGATAAATCCATTGAGGCCTACAATATTAATTACCTATTTTGTTTAACCACCACCTTTCTGTCAATTTATTGTACTGTAGTGGCTTGTGTGTTGCTGTGATGCTGGAAGCTATGCCACCTATATTTCAAATACAGTAAGGTCACCCATGGTGGACAGGTTTCAGTGGTGCTTCCAGACTAAGACAGACCAGAAAGAAAGGCCTGGTGATCAACTTCTGAAAATTAGCCGATGAAAGCCTTATGGATCACAACAGAACATTGTCTGACTTGCTTACTTTGGACACATCATTTAGACGGATCAATCGCTAGAAGAGGACATCATGTTTGGTGAAGTAGAGGGCTGGTGAGGGAGACCCTTGGTGAGAAGGATCGACACAATAATCACAACAATGGATTCAAACATGCTGGTGATCATGAGGATGATGCAGGACTGGGTAACGTTTCTTTCTGTTATACATAAGGTCGCATGAGTCACAGTTGACTGAGAACAGCTAACAACAACAATTTTGCTTAAGGCCAACCCAAGACTCAAAAACCCAAACCTGTCACCTTCGAGTTAACTCTGACTCGGGTTTAAATTAGCCTCAGAGAGGAGAGTCAAATCAGTTCAAGTTCACAAGATTTTTCAAGTGTAAATTTTTGGCTCAACACTGTGATCCAAGTGTCTGGGGGGATATATGTGAACAGCAAAGACTATGTACTTTTTGAGTAGCTGAAGAAGCTATTAAGATTAAAAAAAAAATTTTTTTTTAAGAGAACAATATGAGACAGACTATAATCAAGTTTGAAACTGAGGAAAAAACCCTGAGAGCCAGAGGTATTAAGGAAAGAGTAATCGGGGTGAGAGAGTGACAGCAAACCGAACAGGCCGCAGCACAAGAAGAAATATATTAAAGAATTATGGAAGTCACATTGTTGTTGTTGTCATTGTTGTTAGGTGCTGTCAAGTCGGCTCCAACTCATAGCGACTCCATGCACCACAGAACGAAACACTGCCCAGTCCTGGGCCATGACCACAGTCATTGTTGTGCTTGAGCCCATTGTTGCAGTCACTGTGTCAATCCATCTTATTGAGGGTCTTCCTCTTTTTCACTGACCCTGTACTTTACCAAGCATGATGTCCTTCTCCAGGGACTGGTCCCTGCTGATAACATGTCCAAAGTATGTAAGAAGTAGTCTCACCATCCTTGCTTCTAAGGAGCATTCTGGTTGTACTTCTTCCAAGATAGATTTGTTCATTCTTTTGGCAGTCCATGGTATGTTCAATATTCTTTGCCAACACCACAATTAAAAGGCATCAATTCTTCTTCAGTCTTCCTTATTCATTGTCCAGCTTTTGCATGCATATGAGGTGACCGAAAATACCATGGCTTGGGTCAGATACACCTTAGTCTTCAAGGTGACATCTTTGCTTTTCAACACTTTAAAGAGGTCTTTTGCAGCAGATTTGCCCAATGCAATGCGTCTTTTGATTTCTTGACTGATGCTTTCATGGGCGTTGATTGTGGATCCAAGTAAGATGAAATCCTTGACAACTTCAGTCTTTTCTCCGTTTATCATGACGTTGCTTATTGGACCAGTTGTGAGGATTTTTGTTTTCTTTATGCTGAGGTGTGATCCATACTGAAGGCTGTGGTCTTTGATCTTCATCAGTAAGTCCTTCAAGTCCCCTTCACTTTCAGCAAGCAAGGTTGTGTCATCTGCATAACACAAGTTGTCAATGAGTCTTCCTCCAATCCTGATGTCCCGTTCCTCTTCATATAGTCCAGCTTCTTGGATTATTTGCTCAGCATACAGATTGAATAGGTATGGTGAAAGGATGCAACCCTGACCCACACCTTTCCCGACTTTAAACCATGCAGTATCCCCTTGCTCCGTCCAAACAACTGCCTCTTGATCTATGTACACGTTCCTCATGAGCACAGTCAAGTGTTCTGGAATTCCCGTTCTTCGCAATGTTATCCATAATTTGTTATGATCCACACAGTTGAATGCCTTTGCATAGTCAGTAAAACACAGGTAAACGTCTTTCTGGTATCCTCTGCTTTCAGCCAGGACCCATCTGACATCAGCAGTGATATCCCTGGTTCCATGTCCTATTCTGAATCCGGTCTGAGTTTCTGGCAGTTCCCTGTTGACATACTGCTGCAGCTGCTTTTGAATCATATTGTAGTCATACTGTAGCCTTGGTTTTATTTTTCTCAAAACCTCTCTTTGAATAATTCACATAGCACTCAGCAGAGTGTCATTTTTAGACCACTTTATAGATATATACATATTTTTTTTGGCATGGAAAAGCTGCATAATGAATAAGGAAAAATACAGTTCTACTCTGTAACACGTAGGTCACCATGAGTCATAATTGACTCAATGGCATGAGTTTTTTTTTTTTAATTAATTAGTTTATTTATTTTTTATTGTACTTCAGGTGAAGGCTTACAGAACAAATAGTTTCTCATGAAACAGAAGTACACATTATTTTATGACATTGGTTAACAACCCCACAACATATCAACCCTCTAACTTCTCAACCTCTTTTTTTTTTTTGGTGAAAATACACATAGCCAAAGATACACCATTTCAAAAATTTCTACATGCACAGTTCAGTGACATTGACTACGTGCTTCCAATTGTGCTGTTATTCTCACTTAAGATGAAGGCTTACAGAACAAAATAGTTTCTCATTTAACAGTTACTACAAATGTTGCCCTATGACAATGGTTAACAATCTCACAACACATCAACAATATCCTTACTCAACCTTGGTTTCCCTATCACCAGCTTCCTTGTCCCCTTCTGCTTTCTGGCCGTTGTCACTGGACTCCTATACCTCGTTAGTCTCATTTGGTTTTACGGGGCTGTCCACTCCCAGGCTGAACAGTGAACCTCGAAGGTAACTTCACCACTGAGCTGAAAGGGTGTCTGGGGGCCATACTCTCGAGGTTTCTCCAGTCCCCTTTAGGCCAGTAAATCTGGTCTTTTTTTTTTTTTTGGTGAGTTAGAATTATGCTCTACATCCTTCTCCAGCTCTGTCCAGAACCCTCTGTTGTGATCCTGGTCAGAACAGTCAGTGGTGGTAGCCGGGCACCATTAGCTACACTGGACTCAGTCTGGTGGAGGCCTTGGTAGCTGTGGACAATTAGTCCTGTGGACTAATCTTTTCCTTGTATCCTGTTCTCTTCATTCTCCCTTGTTCCCAAAGGGATGAGACCAGTGGAGTATCTTAGATGGCCGCTCACAGGCTTTTAAGACCCCAGACATTACTCACCAAGGTAGAATGTAGAGCATTATCTTTATAAGCTGTGTCATGGCATGAGGTTTTAATGTGAGTAGAAGGGATATGTGTCACTTCTAGGCAAAGGTGACTAGAAGAAAGGTGTGCCTTCTCTACTCTTGCTCATTTCCCATTAAGTAGCTGTATTTTAAGTGTTAAAAAGCAAAGATGTCATTTTGAGGACTAAGGTGTGCCTGACCCAAGCCACGGCATTTTCAATCACCTCAGATGCATGCAAAAGCTGGACAATGAATAAGGAAGACCAAAAAAGAATTGACATCTTTGAATTATGGTGTTGGCGGAGAATATTGAATATACCATGTAGTGCCAGAAGACTGAACAAATCTGTCTTGGAAGAAGTACAGCCAGAATGCCCCTTAGAAGTGAGGATGGCGAGACTTTGTCTCACATACTTTGGACATGTTATCAGGAGGGCCCAGTCCCTGGAGAAGGACATCGTGCTCAGTAGAGGGTCAGTGCAAAAGAAGAGGACTCTCAACAAGATGGATTGACACACTGGCTGCAACAATGGGCTCAAGCATAACAACAACTATTAGTCAGAAATGACTTGACAGCACTTAACAACAACAATAATAAATACTGATTGTAACAGCAGACGATGTAATTAAGGATTAAAATGCTATTATTCTTAAGATACTGAGCCTAGCTTCTTAAATATCATTTGGTAAATTGTTGTAACTATCTTGAACACAGATTTCAGTGTGACAGAATGAAGTCTTCGACATTACCTAGACCTGCACTAAATTGTATGGTGGTATTACTAAAGCCCACCACTCTTATGTCAGTTTGTCATACTGCGGTGGCTTAGGTGTTGCTGTGATGCTGGAAGCTATGCCACCAGTATTTGAAATGCCAGCAAGGTCACTCACTCATGGTAGACAATTTTCAAGGGAGCTTCCAAACTAAGACAGAGTAGGAAGAAATGCCTGGAGATCTGTTTCCAAAAATTAGCCAATGAAAACCTTATGGATGACAACAGAACATTGTTTGATTTGTTTGCTTTGGATACTGTTTTAGTTATCTAGTGCTGCTATAACAGAACTACCACAAGTTGATGACTTTAACAAACAGAAATTTATTTTCTCACAGTTTAGGAGTCTAGAAGTTCGAATCCAGGGCTCTGATTCTAGAGGAAAGCTTTCTCTCTCTGTTAGTTATGGGGGAAGTTTCTTGTCTCTTTTCAGCTTCTAGTCCCTTGTAATCATGGTAATCTTCATGTGGCATGGCATTTCTCTTCCCCCAACTGCCTGCTTAATCTGCTTCTTTATATCTCTAAAGAAATTGAACTCAAAACACATCCTACACTAATACTGCCTCATTAACATAAGAAAGGAAACCCATTCCCAAATGGGATTATAACCACAGGTATAAACCTGTTGCTGTTGTGTTGACTCTGACTCATAGTGATCCTTCAGGATAGAGTAGAACTGCCCCATAGGGTTTCCAAGGAGTGGCTGGTAGATTCAAACTGCTGACCTTTTGTTTGGCAGCCAAATGTTTAACTACTGTGTGCCACCAGGCCTAGGGTTAGGATTCACAACACATATTTTTGGGGGGACACAATCCAGTCCATAACAGATATGTGATTAGGAGGGTTCAATCTCTGGAGGAAGATATTATGTTTGGTGAGGTGGAGGGCCAGTGAGGGTGAGGGAGAACCTCAGTGAGATGTATTGGCACAATAGCTGCAACGGTAGACTCAAATATGCTGGATGCCATTAAGATGATGCAGAACCAGGCAGCGTTTTGTTCTGTTGCTCAAAACAAATGCAAAGTCTGAACAAACAGAACAAACCCCTGTTTTTTACCTTATAAACAGCATCAGAACTCATCAAGCTTTTGAACCATAAGCATTTTATTTTGTTTATCTAGTTTGATATAATTATATTAGCTCCAAATCATCTCATCTTTTGTAATTTTAAAGGTTGCCACGAGTTGGAGTCTACTTGACGGCAACTAACAACAACGTGTAAAGATTATATCACAATTTTTTTCCCAGAAGGAGTTGTTCTCCGGCCTAGAGAGTTCTGATGCTTGATGCTTTAATTTCGTATTTTGAGAATGCTGCATTTAAACAGTCTGTGATGGATTTTCTTTGTACAAGTGATGCCAGTATTGGTGGGATCACTTAGCTTGCATGTACAAATACATGCTGATGTGAAATGGTCACTAATAAGAATACTGCTTTCACTAGGCCAATAAGCCTGGTGTGAAGAGGTTAAGTGCTCAGCTGCTTCCGTAAAGATCTACAGGCTTGGAAACCCTACGGGGCAGTTCTACTCTGTCCTGTAAGGACGCTATGGGTTGGAATTCGATTCTACTGCAGTGGGTGATTTCAGCTGTGAAGGCTCACAGGTCATAGGAAGAAATAACTTCTTTGCTAACTACAGTTGAGAAAATGTTGACAAATAAGGAAGGTGGGAATAATTACAGAGTTGTTATTTCAATAGCCTCTTCATTTGCATTAGATTTAGCTAAGATTATTGCTTTAGGTAACCCCAAGTCCTTTATTTTATTCCTTCTACACAGATTTATTTCAAGGCTCATGCACCCCCATGCTAAGCCCCAGAAAACTGATTACGCTGGTGTTTTCAGAATTAATTTATGGGCCTCCGAGGGAGCTCAGCACAGTCTCCTTGCCCAGGTAACACAGGAGCTGGCTGAGATTTTGCAGCAGGCAGATGGTGTCTGGAACACAAAGCAAAATGCCTCTGCACAAAACAAATGCAAGGTCTGAACGAGCAGGACAAACCCATATTTTTTATCTTATAAACAGCATGGGGGTATCAGAATTCATCTAGCTTCTGAACCATAAGCATTTTATTTTGTTTATTTTGCTTGAAGTAATTATATTAGCTCAGAATCATCTAATTTTTGAAAACAGTGTGTACGAACCATCTTAGAACTCAACTTGGGGACAAATACCCTACCCCCCAAAAAATCCAAAAAAACAAACCCTGTTGCCATCAAGTTGATTCTGACTCTTGGCAATCCCATGTATTACAGAGTAGAACTGCTCCGTAGGGTTTTCATGGCTATAATCTTTTACAGAAGCAGATTACAGGCCTTTTTTCTGTGGTGCCACTGGGTAGATTTGAACTGCCAACCTTTAGGTTAATAGTGGAGCTCAAACCGTTTGAGCCATCCAGGGACTTTCTGGTGTTGCAATGGTTAAGTGCTCAGCTGTTAACCTAAAGGTCAGTGTTTCGAACCCACCAGCAGCTCCACTGGAGAAAAGATCTGCCCACCTGCTTCCGTAAGGATTCCAGCCTAGGAAACCCTATGGGGCAGTTCTGCTCTGTCTTTTAGGGTCGCTATGAGTCAGAACAACAACAAAGGGCATCCTAAATAAACTTCCACTCAAATCTAAAATTTCATAGAGACTTTGAAAGATGGGAAGGGGGGCAAAGTGTGGCTAATTTTTATCTGGTCTTAGAAAAGCAGTTAAGCTGAATGAAAATTCAAATGCATGACAAACTCTATAATGATACTTAGCCAGGAGAATAGAGAGTTTCCAAAGGGGAAATTCTTGTAGCAGTCTCATTAAGCAAATTCGCCTGGTTGTAAATATTACCTCCTGAATCCTTCCTTATGTAACTCTTTGTTATTTGCACAAAGAGCCACACTTTCATATTTGGCAGTTGAAAAGAGAAAACAACAGATGGTTGACAAGCAGCACATACCCAGAGAGAGAATTTTCAGAGACCACATTCCCAGTAAACACAATGTCCCTCTAGTAGTTCCGAAAGTCTTAAAAATAATAGGTGTTACCAGGGCTAGGGCCAGCAAGCCACGAGGGCCAGTGCTCTACATGCTCAGGTTCTGCAGGGGTGCCACTGGTTTCTTACTTACACTGAAGCTTCCCTCACCCCTCAGGCTTAGCCACGCTAGGGGTGGGGTGGGGGGAGATGAGAAAGCCCCCAGGTCAAGGGGCCTTTGTCAGGTTAGTCACTGCCTATCGATAAGGGCTCATGAGAGAGAAATTTCTACTGATTATTGTTGGCTGAGAGTCCCTGAGTGGTGCGGATGTGCTCGGCTGCTCACCGAAAGACTGGAAGTTAGAGTCCACCCAGACTCACCTGGGAAGAAAGGCCGGCGAGGTTATCTACTTCTGAAAAATCAGCCGATGAAAACCCTATGGATCACAATGGTCCAATCCTGTTGTGCATGGGGGTGCCATGAGGTGGGGCTGACTCAACTGCAATTGACAGCTACCTTTATTTATGTATCAGATGTGTTCTTAACATTGTGAGTGTGTACGTCACGTTTTTATAAGAGGGAATTCTATTTTAAAAACACATAGGGGAGCTAACTATATAAGGGAACCTTATGGTGGAACCATTTGTAAAGCAAATGATCACTTCCTGAATAAATCAGTCTTCTAAATCTGGATTTTCATATTCTATATCCAATTTGACTGAAGGAAGTACTCTCTACAAATTTCTCCTCTGTTCAAATTAGAATTCATCTGCATTCACATAACCTTTAGAAGTATTCTATAATGAGTCACCAAATGCATGTGTTATAACAGTTCAACTCCATCAACAACTTTAGCTCATTTTTCCTTTTATCCACACTTCAAAAAATGTAGATACCTGGCTGAGGAGAGGTAAGTTTTGTTTCTTTGTAAAACCTTGGGGCTTAATATACAAAAGAAGGACATAAATGACAATAAATATATAAGAAGAAGCTCAGACTCGCTAGCAATCAGAGAAATGTAGATTAGACCAACATGGTGTACCATTTTTGCTTCATCCTACTAGCAAGACATTGATAATATCCAATGTTGACAAGTTGTGAGAAAATGTCTAAGTTGGAATAGGGTTTTTTGGAGGACAACTTGGCAGGATCTGTAAAAATTTTAAGTGTACATACCTTCTGACCCAGCAATTCCACTTCTAGGAATTTACCCTGCAAACATTCTATACATGTGCATGAGATACATGTACAGGATGAACATTCTGGCACAGTTTGCAGAAACAACAAAACTGGGACAACATAAATGTCCACCAGTAAAAAGTAGTTGAACAAATAATGTCCATACTGCAGAACACCACCCAACAGGTATAAGGAGTGCAACCATAGTATATGTTCCTCAAGTATAAGGCTGCATCTTCTTTCTTGGGGCACCTTAGTCTCATCATTTCTTCAAAGAGGAGGAATGGGCCAGATGATCACTAAGGGTACTTCTACCTCTGCTATCTTGTAATTTTATGAAAATTTTTTTTCATAAAATGTTTATTACACTATACCTCTTCCCCCACTGTGACTGAATGGTCTTTCCTCTTGTGTAAAGAAATTTTTTTCCTAACAGGAGAGGAAAGACCATTCAGTCACACTGGGGTAAAAGGTATAGTTTAATGTTAATGACCTCATTTCAAATTCCATTTACCCCTTACTAGCTGTGCATCTTGGGCAGTTTCTTTAATCTCTCTGAGTCTTAGATTCCCCATCTATAAAATGCAGCTAATATGGCAACCACCTCCTAAAGCTGTCGAACACTTAAAGACAGAAAGAGCTTACTACAGTGTGGGGAACAATATAAAATTTCCGTGTACTTGGATAAAGCAGTAAAGATACACATGTTGGCTGAAATCTTAGAACTAAATTCATTTAAAATTCTTACAGGTAGATAATATTTTACCACTCGTAGAAGCATTTGCACAAACTTGAGGGCATTAGATACCTAAACAACACTGTGATAATGGAGCAGACATTATCATCTTCATTACATGGATAAGACAAAACTAAGACTTACAGTGGTGGTGAGGGTCAAATGCTGGGAAATTGTCAAGCCAAGAATTTAAACGTGTCATTCATTCATTCATTGTTCATTTATTCAAAACATTTCAGGGCCCACTATTTGCTAGGCATTGTGCGAGGCATGGGGTAGGAAAATGGATAAGGTCAGTTTACAGGGGAGAGGTAACAGCTTTCAATGGCAGAGCTACAAAGGCAAGACTGTTATAGTGTAAAGAGCCCGGCCTTTGGCGCTACCAGCCCTGTGTCTGAATCCTGGCTCCAGCACTCTGTAGGGTATAACTTAGGCAAGTTACTAACTTCTCACAGACTCAATTTCTCATCTGTAAGATGGCAGCCATGATGCTTAGTTGGGGCTCAACAGTGCAAGGGTGCTGTTAGAAACCTTTGCTTGCTGATATGTGAAAGGAATTCATGGAGGCATCACCTTCGTGAATTCACCATGGTCTAGGCCCTGGTAATCTGTCAGTTATCAATATTTACTCAATGCCTCTTCATGGTGGAGCCCTGGTGGCACAATGGTTAAGAGCTGCAGCTGCTGACAAAAAAGTCAGCAGTTCGAGTCCACCAGCCGCTCCTTGGAAATTCTATGGGACAGTTCTACTCTGTCCTATAGGGTTGCCATGAATCAGAATCGACTTCATGGCAAAGGGTTTGGGGTTTTCTTGGTTCTTGATGGAAGCCATTGCTCCTTGGTTTTCCCAGAATCATGAGATCCAACTCTCGGGCGCGTCCGCATAATTAACCAAGTCCGTGGAGACTAATGATAAACCTCCAAACAAGTTCCTAGTTTGTAATTAGAAATCGAATGACATCTATCTTGAAATACTCATATCATCATGAGCAGTGCATTTTCCCACCGTGGGCAGACCAGCATCAGAGGCTAAAATCACAAGCCCTGGGAACAGGGTACTTAAAGGCATTGGGATCTATTTGTCTAACATGGTTACGTCCACCTAGAGAAGTCATTCCCAGGGGTCCACACCCTGGCATTTCCTTGGAAAGGCAAACTCCCTGGGGTGGTGCTGGACCCAGGCTGTCATCATCCCCCTGCCTTCCCTGATGCTTCTGTTTTCAGTGTTCCATGTTGGCTGGCCCCCTTTTTGATTTGTATTTTTTTCTTTAAGCATGTCAACAATATCACTATGATCTCATCCATTGGATATTTTACCTAAGCAAGAACAGAGACTCTAAACAATTCAAATTAGAACCAGTACCTCTTCCACATGCAGTTGCTTGGGTGTTTTTGAAAACAGTAAGAGTACCTTCAGATGACGACCTTTCCTGTTTGCAGTGATGGAAAGTCCACTTTGTACTGGAGCAACACGCCAAACTTGCAAAAGTGATACCAGTGTTCATTACAGCACTATTCACAATACCAAAAGGTAGAAACAACCAAAGTGTCCATCCACAGATGAATGGATGAACAAAATGTAGTACAAATATACAATGGAAGGTTATTCAGCCATAAAGAGAGACGAAGTTCTGATGCATAGATGAACCTTGAAAACATTATGCTGAGCAAAATAAGTCAGACACAAAAGGACAAATATTGTATGATCTCACATATATGAAATATCTAGAATAGGCAAATGCATAGAGACAAGAGTATTGGTGGTTACCAGAGGCTGGGGGCAGGGGAGAATGGGGAGTTATTGCTTAAGGGGTACTGAATTTCTGTTTGGGGCGAGGCAAAAGTTTTGGAAATGGATCGTGGTGACAGTTGCATAGCATGGTGAATGTAACTAATGTCAGTGAATTGAACACTTAACAGTGGTTGAAATAGCAAATTTTTTTGTGATATGTATTTTACCACAATAAGAAAAAATATTTTGAAAAAACCTGCCAAAGTAGCCAAATGGCCTAAAGCTTTCACGGGGGAAGGAGGAGTCTCTGCTAGAGCAGAGACTTTGCAGACACTGGCTGGGCTGGTAGAGGCGATATATTAATATATATTTTAAATATATATTTGATATATATTAATATATATTTTAAATATATATTTGATATATATTTGAAATTCCTTCAAATCACATTATATATAATGGGTTAACTACACTTTTACACCACCTTTCCCATGTATAAGACTAGGTCAGCTCAAAACAATATCCATTTTATTACATTAATTAAAAACATGAGCTCCATTTTCTTCCCCATGTTGAATGAAAAGGTCATGTCATTTGGACTTAGGTTTTGGCAGACAATGTCCTGTCCTTACAAGGCCGTAAAAATTATCTCCTCTTCCTCTTCTTCAGATGGCCGCCCTGTCTCTTCCAGGTTCAAGTTCTGGGCTAGGGTACTGATGAGACTGAGAAGAGACTGCAGGATGCTCCTTGCCCTCTTGTTACACAGAGCGCTGCTTAAGTACTGTAGCAGCAGCCTAGGCATAGGCTCTGTCGAAACAAATGCTGAGTAGTTTTAATTTGTGGAAAGGAGATGTTATTTGGGAAAACGAAGTTCTTTCTGCTCTGCAATATTTTTACACTGCGGTAGGGCTCAGAGTGCTGGAGAAAGCACTCTGAGATTGGAAATCAAGCCACGTTATTAGTAATTCATTTGCTTTAGCACATATGGGAGACAATGCGTTCCTTGGCTCTGTGGTTCAGGTGGTCAGCTCTGCCAGCAATGATTTGGAAGCAATTCTGAGCCAAGTGCCACGCTGGCAGCTGCAGGGTGGCATGGAGGCTGTCCTTCTGCAGGAGCTGCTAGAGCAGCTGGGGTGGCGGCTTCTTTTGTCTGTTTAAAGCAAATGTCCGGGTTTGGCTGACAGTAGTGTATTCTGCTGCCTAGAGCCACTGAATGCACATGGGATGCTCTCAGATGCCCAGCTAGCACTTCTTGGTATAACAGTGTATTTCTATTTTCAACGTAAGACTAGTTTGAGCCCAGTTCTCACATTATCCAAAGGTCACATAATGTTAGGACCCTGCAGTTGGGTGGGGCACAAGGACCATAGACTGAAATCTAGAGAGTGGGTTCCTATATATTCTCAGCATATTCTGTGCCCCTCAAAACCCCTAGTTGCCGTGGAGTGGATTCCAACTCATGATGACCCAATGTGTGTCAGAATAGAACTGTGCTCTATAGGGGTTTCAGTGGTTGATTTTTTGGAAGTAGATTGCCAGACCTTTCGTCCAAGATACCTCTGGGTGGACTCAAACTGCCAATTGCCAATCTTTCAGTTAGCAGCTGAGTATGTTAACTGTTTGCCCCACTCAAGGACTCCTTCTGTGCCAGGCTATGGAGATGCACCCTCTAAAACGGGAGACAATATGCTTAGTAAATCAAATGAAACATGGATTTAACTAATCAGGTAATCTGTCACTCATCAATATTTGTTCCATGTCTATTCAATTGTCTGTGGTCATGGAGGGGAGCAATACTGTCACCTAGCTATTTTGAACACAGAAGTATCCAACAAATACTTTTCTCTGATTGATTATTATGCAAACAGTGGCTGATCAAAAAAAAAAAAAAAATCACCCCCTAGTTTACCTTTAAGTTGGGATTGCATTATGTGATGTCCTCTGGCAGTTACTGTGCTTTTCTTTTTGTTTTTTGCTCAGGCTGGTACTGAAATGAGCTTGCATTTCTGAGTCCACAGCAATTATTGCTACAGAGATGGGCCCAGGCAGCGTGCCACATGAGAAGAAGAACTGTGTTTGGGGATCAGGGCAGCATTTGCTGTACAAAGTCCTCATGGCTTGACCTGAGTGCTGCTCGGGGAACCCTTCTCACAGTGCCATTTCTCAGCTTGCCTTCTTGACAATATCCCGGGGCAGAGGCAGCTGGTTTCCTCATTTATGCAGAAGTCAGTCAGCCTTGTCACATTATTGTAGCACTTTGAGTCCAAGACGCAAAAAGCCTTTCACAGATTTCTTTTATCAGTTCCCCTAACAGTCAAGGGAAAGATGTGATGTCACATACCACTGTCCATCAAGGTCTTCCATTCGTACATCAGTCAGGGGCCAGTGCCATCCACATGCTCAATCACCCTAATTGAACCGCAACACTGAAATCCTGCTCACCCAGACATTAGACAACACCTAGCCAGAGGAGAGGAGGGGAGAGCGGCCAGAATCTTGACATGTCAACTCAGAATTCACCAGGACCATGTAAGTCCAAGCCTTTCCATGAAGATTCCTCACCCTTCTGCCCACCCTGATCTCTTCCTTCTCCGATCTCTTACCGCACCTATTGCTTTACGTCTCCTTGCAGACATTTTCTTCAGTCTCATGGTTTCTTGAGTGTGTATCTTTATTCATTCATTTAACAGTGGGGTACAACCTTAGATTGGGGGATCCAGCCTCTCTGGTGGGACTTGGGCTGATATTTCAGTGATGAATGTCCTAATTGGATTCTTCAGAAAGCAGACTCTGGGGTGGAGATTTGTTAGGGAGTGCTCTTGGGATCAACTCTTGGAATGGAGAAGGAAGCAGCATTGGGCAGAGGGGGAAGCTGAACCAGATGCAGTCCCAATGAAGGCCTCAGCCAACCCCATGGGGAAATCTGGAGTTGAGATGGCTCTTCAGAGTTGCCCTGAGTTGGGACAAGTGGGATGGGCATTTATGCCTCTGAGATAATCAGACATTGAATATGTGCTGCTCCAAAAATGAACCATGACCTTGGGAGAGGCAGCTGTCTTCAGCTGAGGCAATCCCCCAAGGGGCTGACAACCAAGGGCTGTCTGCTGGCAGCACTTTCAGCAGCAAGAGGCACAAGTCCTTCATTTATGAAGAGGGAATCTCAGCGGGGCATCAGAGCATCCACAACAATGAAATACAGATATATGTAGGAAGAGCATTCCAGGTAAAGAAAACAGCAAGCTCAAAAGCCCCAAGACAAGAGTTAGCTTGGTGTGTTCAAGCAACAGACAGGAAAAATATTAAATACAGTGAAACCTATGAGAACCAGAACTCAACAGGACTGCCTTGTTTTTTCTGGGTCTTACAAGTTTCCACTTTTAACAGAATGCAGCTTAGTACTATTCTATCACTCACTATTATTGGAAAATATTTGAGTTTTCCTTTTCTGACAGGTTTCCATCTTACACAGGTTCTGGTTTTCACGTACAGTAAAGGAAATGTACTAGAAGACAGGGCTTGAAGGGATACTGATGGACAAGAAGTGTTTCAGGGTCAACGCCTAGTTAAGACACCAGATAATACAAGGAGGGGTGCTAGTGTCCAAGGGCACCAAGTGCAAGGCCAATGTCATAGTCCAGTCTAGAGTCACAAGGAAAAGACAAGTGAGCAGATGAGGCAATGGTTGGGTCTTAGTGATGCCCAGGGATAGGGCTTGTTGGAACTGGCACATCTTTTCACAATAGATTTTACAGGACACCTTAAAGGATGCTAGAAGAGGATGCTGATGTTGTTGGGTGCTGTCAAGTTGATTCTGACTTGTAGCGACCCCATGAGACAGAGTAGACCTGACCCATTGGGTTTTCTAGGCTGCAATCTTTTTTTTTTTTTTTTAATTGTACTTTAGATGAAGGTTTACAGAAGTAACTTCTAGCTAACTAACTAACTAGCTTCTCATTAAACAATTAATACACATACTGTTTTGTGACATTCGTTACCAAACCACGACATGTCAACACTCTCCCTTTTCAACCTTGGGTTCCCTATTACCAGCTTCCCTGTCCCCTCCTGCTGTCTAGTCCTTGCCCCTGGGCTGATGTGCCCCTTTAGTCTCATTTTGTTTCATGGGCCTGTCTAATCATTGGTTGAATGGTGAATCTCAGGAGTGACTTCAGTACTGAGCCAAAAGTGTGTCTGAGGGCCATACTCTCAGGGTTTCTCCAGTCTCCATCAGGCCAGTAAGTCTGGTCTTTTTTTTGTGAGTTAGAATTTTGTTCCACATTTTTCTCTTGCTCTGTCCAGGATCCTCTATTATGATCCCTGTCAGGGCAGTCAGTAGTGGTAGCCGGGCACCATCTAGCCGTGCTGGACTCACTCTGGTGGAGGCTGTGGTGGTAGTTGTTGTCCGTTAGTCCTTTGGATTAATTTTTCCCTTCTGTCTTTGGTTTTCTTCCTTCTCCCTTGCTCCTTTGCTCCAGGTGAGACCAGTGGAATATGGTAGATGGCCACTCACCAGCTTTTAAGACCCCAGATGCTACCCACCAAGGTAGAATGTAGAACATTTTCTTTATAAACTATGTTATGCCAATTGAGATAGATGTTCCCAGAGACCATGACCCCACAGCCCTCAGCCCAGTAATTTGGTCCCTCAGGGAGTTTGCATGTGTCTATGGAGCTTCTACGACCTTGCCTTAGACAAGCTGTGCTGACTTCCCCAGCATTGCGTACTGTCTTACTCTTCACCAAAGTTACCACTTACCTATTGTCTATTTAATGTTTTTCCATTCCCTCCTCACCTCTCCCTCGTAACCATCAGATTGTTTCTTTTTGTGTATAAACCTTTTCATGAGTTTTTACAGTAGTAGTCTTATACAATATTTGTCCTTTCGTGATTGACTTATTTCATTGAGCATAATGTCCTCCAGATTCATCCATGTTGTGAGATGCTTCGCAGATTCATCATTGTTCTTTATCATTGTGTAGTACTCCATTGTGTGTATGTACCATAGTTTTTTTATCCATTCATCTGTTGATGGCATCTGGGTTGTTTTTGTCTTTTTGCTATTGTGAGCAATGCTGTAATGAACATGGGTGTGCATATGTCTATTCACGTGACAGCTCTTATTTTTTCTAGGATATACTCCTAGGAGTGGGATTGCTGGATCATATTTCTATTTTTAGCTTTCTAAGGAAGCACCATATTGTTTTCCAAAATGGTTGTACCATTTTTAGGCTGTATCTTTATGGAAGAAGATCATCAGGTCTTTCTCTAGCGGAGCCACTGGGTGGATTTGAATCACCAACCCTTTGGTTAGCAGTCGAGCGTTGACCTTTGCACCACCAAGGTTACTTTGCCACCTGCACAAATTTGAAGGCCCTGAGTCAGTATTAAAAGTGATGACAATGGTGAATCTCAGCCCTGTGATCCTAGAAAACCCTCCCCCGCCCCTCCTGTGATAGTCTTTCTTTCCCTTTCTGAGTCTGGTTTGTTTGTCAGTGGGTCTCTCCAGTTCCAGAGTCTGGATGAATTAGTTCAGTTGAGTGGATCATCAAAGGACGTCAGAGTTGCTTCTGTGCGGGACCTTCCCAATGATTGGTTAGGTAACTTCTCAAGGTCTGCAACAGACCTGAGATTCTACAAGCATTCCTCTTTTACAAATGCAGAAACTGAGGAAAGAAGATCAGGGTTTTTCTCAGATTCTCAAAGTTTGCTGGCTTCCCCATCTGCGTACAGAAAATCTGGTCTCAGTAACTTTTTCCCTGAAAAGGGGCTTGCATATTTTATCAATATTCATAAACATTACTTTTAAGATAATAAGCATGTCAAAATACCTCAAATCTGAAGGTCACGTTATTCATAATTCTCTTCTGCTTATATCCTGCTTTAATTCTGTGTCATCTCTCTGCAACAACCCAGCACAAGTTCCCCAGGCAATAGTAATTACTCCATTACTTAATTGAAGCCCTAATTAATTAGGATCTATTGTAAAATGTAATCATCTATTTATTTTCAATAAGCTCTCTTCTCTTCATTAAAGCCACAAGTAAATGGAAGTATATTGGAATTTTCCTACAAGAAATATTTGAATTTTTCTCTTCATTGTTTCCTTTCCCAGCCCCAGGTCACCTTGCTTTTTTTAACTGGTAACAATTTTCAAAGAAGCCTGGGTGACACAAGAAGTTTGCCATCAACGATTAGCCTAAAGGCTGGTGGTGTGAACCTACCCAGCAACTCCATGGAAGAAAGCCCTGGTGAACTGCTTCTGTAAGTATTACAGCCAAGAAGATTCTACGGAGCAATTCTACTCTGTAACACATGGGGTTGTCCTAAGTCGAGGGGTCAACTCGAAGGCAGCTAACAAAAACAACAACTATTTTCAAGGCATAAGGTCTTTCTTAATCACAAAAAAGCAAATGCTTTTAATTTAAATGCAAGTGATCTCCAAAATTGGGAGAAGCTCCTCTAGCATCTTCAAAACACCATGGGATGGCTGCTATTTTCCTCTCATCTACACTTCCTACTCTTATTAATCTCTCCTATGTTCTTTATGGTTGTTGGGCTTAATTTAACTCTTAAAAAGTGTTTATGATCCTCCCCAAATAAACTACATCTTTTTGGTTTATTCTTAACTCTCAGTCAGGGATCTTAACCTCACACTCATAGATACCTAAGAATTTATAGACTTCAGAACTTAAGAATTTCTCTGTTGGTGTCAAGGACTCCATGAACCACTTGAAATTATACAAAAATGTGATGTGGCTCTGTATTTGTGGCTTTTCAGGGAAAAAGTCTCTCTACGGCTTCTCACAGGAATAAACAAAACAAAACAAACCAGTTGCCGTTGAGTCCATTGGCCTCGTGGCGACCCCATGTGTGCCAGAGTAGAACCGTGCTCTATAGGGTTTTCAATGACTGATTTTTCAAAAGTAGTTCCACAAATCTTCATCATTGCATTCAAACTAGAGAGCTCACGTTGATCCTCTAAACCCATATAATGAGGCAGAGAATTATTCATCACCCATCGATTCTTGAAGTGGGTATTGTTTTTCCTGGAATGGATGTTAAGATTTTGCCCTTGTCCTCACTTCTTTACAAACTGGAACCTTGGACCCTGCTCAAATTAAGATACTCCAGTGAGTTAATCATGCTAGGGAACAGAAGAACTCAAGGACAATCAGAATCTGAGTCAGAAAGGGAAGATCCTTCTCACATCATACCATAGACTCTTACTCCTGCAGTCAGATTTCATGTTCATATGTAGTGTGCCACAAGGGTTACCCACTAACTTTACCAGCACAAGTATTCACCCATTCACGCATTGCTGTCAAGTCCATTCCTACTCATAGCAACCCTATAGGACAGAGTAGAACTGCCCCATAGGGTTTCCAAGGAGCAGTTGGTGGACTCAAACTGCCAACCTTTTGGCTAGCAGCCATAGCTCTTAACTACTGCACCACCAGGGCTCCCACACAAGTATGTTACTTAACTACTGGTTTGTCTGCCTCCTCAAAAGGGGGTGGAGCCATAATCTCCTGACATAAAAGGAAGCTTTCCATAAATGCAAAACCAGTATTATTTGTCACAAATAGCAGGTAACATAAAAATAAATACATTAAGAAAACAAAACTCTAGCCAGCTACCATTACCTTTTGGCTTTGAGCCTAAGGCCCAAGCTACCTTTAGGAAACAGGGAGATAAGCAAGTGGTAGAGAAAATCTCCTTAATTAATCAGAGGGATTTGGAAAGAGCATTGGAAAGGAAAAAGCTTTCTCACCATGGGATTCAATATTATTTAAGTTATCCACCTCAACTAAGACCACCCCACTATCACGGGTGTGGGTATCACCCACTACGATGGGAAGCACTGTTACGAGGTGAGCAGTTGGAGCCTAAGAATCATGTCTTTGTGTGTGCATGTCGTGTTCTTGCTTTGTGTGTCTCCACAACAGTACCTCACTCTTTAAGCTCTTCTCCAATCTTGCATTATCCGAGCAGAGGATGCATAGCTATCATTGTCTAGGCCCTATTTTTCTTACCTCTAAAATAAGAGAATTCCACCAGACACTCTGGTTTCTTTCAGCACCAACTATACCAGTCTATGATCACAAGCCACCGCCTGTCTGTCAATTTGTCATACTGTAGTGGCTTGCATGTTGCTATGATGCTGGAAGCTATGCCACTGATATTTCAAATACCAGCAGGGCGTGGTGGACAGATTTCAGTGGAGCTTCCAGACTAAGACAGACTATGAAGAAAGGCCTGGTGATCTATTTCTGAAAATTAGCCAATGAAAACCTTATGGATTACAAGAGAATATTGCCCAATATAGTGCTGGAAGATGGCACAGAACTGGGCAACGTTTCATTCTGTTATATATAAGGTCGCCATGAGTTGGAGCTGACTTGGTGGCAAATAACAACAACAATAGCGATCACAAGATCACCAAGGCAAAGACATTCACCTAACCCCAGACATGCAGTCATGTTGACCAGTCATCATTAAGCAGTCAGTCACTACTTATCAAATACTTAGCACCAGCTCACTCATCCTCACTGTGGAGGAGAACGTCTCACTATGGAAAAGGATGATGGCCATGCTCCTCCTCTTCACAAAGGATCAGAGTTAATACAGGAGAGATTCTCTCTCCCTAAGAAGGGCAAAGTGTTCGGGGAACACAGAGAGGTTTGAGCCTTGCCCTACACCCAGCATTTCCATTGTTCTCTCTAGCTCCAAAGACTGCTGACACTCTTCACATTTTATTTCCATAAAGGGAAGGGAATTGTAGACAAGCTAAATATATTTTAGCATGTAATCCCAATTTAAGTTAGCTAAAGGGCAATTGAGCTATGAAATCATGCTGAAATCATCCAGAAATAATTTTTTAAAAACAGCATGTTATGGCCAATTCGAGCGGAAGGAGCAGTGGGGAATGGGTCAGAACATGGGGACAGTAATGCTGGACCTCCTCCATGTGAACTTCTAGAAGACCTGGCTTCCTCATCCAGCAGATGAAGGATTTGGGCTTCAATAGATAATCTTCATTGTCTCTTCAGCAATCACCTTAAGTATTTACAAAAACTCTTAGTTCTAAGAAAAAATCATGGAATCAAATTTGTAGTTTCTCCTGAAACTACCATATAATACAAACAACAAAGAAAAATTACCCCATCCCCATTGCCATGGAGTTGATTCCAACTCATAGCGGCCCTATAGGACAGAGTAGAACTGCCGCATAGGGTTTCCAAGGCTGAAATCTTTATGGAAGCAGACTGCCACTGCTTTCTCCCTCAGAATGGCTGGTGGGTTCGAACCTCCAAACTTTCGGTTAGCATCCAAGCACTTAACCACTGCCACCAGGGCTCCTTAAGGAAGAGTTAAGATTTGGAAATTGGCCTTTATATTGTTGTTAGTTGCCATCTAGTTGGCTCCGACTTACGGTGACCGCATGTATAACAGAATGAAACGTTGCCTGGTCATGCATCATCTTCATGATCGTTGGTATGTTTGAGTCCATTGTTGTGGCTATTGTGTCAATCTATCTCTGGATTATGTTGAAATTTGTATTGAAATAAACATTATTAATATTTTTAATATTTATGTATTTCTATAATTTTTTAATATTACTAATATATATTGTTGTTGTTGTTAGGTGCCGTCGAGTCAATTCCTACTCATAGTGACCCTGTGTACAACAGAACAAAACACTGCCCAGTCCTATGCTATCCTCACAATTGTTATACTTGAGCCCATTGTTGCAGCCGCTGTGTCAATCCATCTCTTTGAAGGTCTTCCTCTTTTAATATATATTAATACATTGAAATAGTATTATGATAAATTGTGGCCTTTATATAGTAGTTCAAAAAAATCTGGATGAAAAACTAGACATGAATTCCTTAGAAAGTGTGCCAAAATTATGTTAATGCATAAAGTTATCACTTCATATGATGCTATTTCTGAACAAACATCTCACGTTTCATCCCAAGAAATATTAGTGATAAAAATGCTTGCCTGCAAATATACGTTGGAAAGCTGTTGACTGTCTGCCAAAATATTGACAACACCTAACACTTGTGCCTACAAGCCTCTTTGGGATGTGTCAAATTTTAATATTAAGCTCTTAGGCCAGGTCACTTGCTTAGCCATTTGTTCCCTTAAAAATTGGCAGTTAGGGTGGAGCCAACATGGCACTATAGACAGAAGCACCATGCCATCCCTCCACAGCAAAGACCCAAAAAACTAAGTAAAACAGAGACAAATGTCAATCTTGGAACCCTAAGCATCAAATGAAGAGATAAAGAATTCAGCCAAGCACTGAATGGAATAAGAAACTGACAGAGAACAGAGAGCTAGGAGAGATATGTGCACAAGTCCCCTGTCAGCTAACGCAGCACAGATTCACCATCTTGGACTCCTGTCAGAGATCTGTGGACAGGGAGTATGGGAAAGCAGATTCACGGAGCTCCCAGCAGCAGATAGAACAACAGGTAACCAGAGATTTACACTTTCCCACACCGCATCCTTCCCCCCCGACCCCGATTCAGCCTCTGCCACTTCCTAGCTGGCTGCAGTCGCTTGGCCGGATGGGAAGTGCAGGGTCTGTGCTGCTTGGATTCACCTTGCCCACATCAGAGATCGGCAGACAGGGAGTACAAGAAAGCAGCTTCACGGAGCTTCCAGCAGGAGACAGAGCACTCAGTAACAAGTGATATAATGTTTTCCCACCCCCCAACCTTCTTGCTCTCACTTGGCCTCTGCTGCTTCTCACTGGCTGGAGTCTCTTGGCTGGGAGACACCGGCTCTGGCCCCATGCTGCTTGGGTTCACCTCGCCCACACTGGCCAGCTCCTTGAATGCCATTTGTTTATTGCTGGTGTTGCTTTTTTCTGATTCTTTTGGTTTCTTCCCTGCCACTCACCACCTCCTCCTCGTTTCTCTTGAACACCTGGCTTCTTGTGCCAGCTTTGCTTCTTGAAAGGCTGTGAAGCACTGCTCGGCTGGGCAACTGCTTCCCCAGTCTGAGCCACATGCTGGTGGGATCCCCTGGACCATTTTTTCTTTTTTGTTTTGTCTTGTTTGTTTGTTTTTTTTTTGTTTTCTTTATCTTTTTGTGGCTTGGGAGCACCTTCTAGCTGGGCTGTACTGCCCGGCTTGGGAGCCACCTTCCCAGTGTACACAGCTGTGCTGGTGGGATCCCTGGGGGCATTTCTTTTTTTTTTCTCTCTGTCTTTTTTCCTTTTTGTCTTTCTTCATTTCTCAGTTTCTCATCTCTCTATACTTACGTTCTTTTCCTGCCTTCTGTGATATCTGGCACTGTGTAACACCTCCACATCCTCTAGCCAGGCTATACTTTGTGGCCTGGGAGTCACTTCCCCGGTTTTCACAACCACACTGGTAGGATCCCTGGGGGCTTTTCTTTTTTTTTCTAATTTTTATTTATTTATTTTTTCTTTCCCGTTTTGTTTTTCTCCATTTCTCGGCCTCTCATCTCTCCACTCCAACAGTAAGTTCACTTAGCACTCTCTTTTTTTTCTTTGTGTGTGTGTGTGTTTATTTGTTTTTTGGCTCATGTTTCTCTCTGCTCTCTCTCTTCTTTCTCATACCGATCTTAGCCCCACATATCACAGCCTCCCCACTCCTTCCTGCCTACCTGCACCATGCACTGAACATCACACCCCCGAGCAGTACAGACACGGCCTACTGGAATCTGCCCTGCACTGATTCCCGGCCCACCCTGTTGGACCTAGTACGTGCCACAAACAACCCATCCCAGCAACTGCCCTTCAGCTGAGCCTGCCCTGCTGCACCATAGCTTAGCAACAGGCCCTGCCCATTGGACAAGGAGGTGAAAAGTACCGTGCCCACAGACGAGCAAACAACAAAGAATGCACAGCCCGCCTGCTCAGAAATAATGAAATAAAACAAAGCAGAAGGACAAAACAAACAAATCTACAATCAATAAATGAATAAATAACTACTGAATGTCCCAAAGACAGCAGACAATATCAAAACATAGAAAAACAGGACAGGATGGTTCCAGCAGGCATCCAAAATAAAACACCAGATGACTTTCCAGTAGAAGAATAGGCAGTAGAACAACTGGATAGGGAATTAAAATCTCTAATATTCAGAGCTATCCAAAAGTAGAAGCAAAAAGCAGACAAAAAATGAGGAAAAAATAGACAAATTCATGGAAAAGCCAGACAAATTCATGGAAAATACAGACCAAAAAAGGGAAGAATTCAGGAAAATAATATAGGAACAAAATGCTAAAATAAATTCACAACCAGAAATCATACGAAAACAACAATTAGAAATCCAAGATTAACAACAAGATTTCAGAAATGGACAGTATCATAGAAGGGCTGAGGAACAGGTGTGAAACAATGGAAGACAGGATCAGTGAAATTGAAGACAAACACTTGGCTATAACTTTGAGGAAAAATCAGAAAAAAGAATGAAGAAACCCTGAGAATTAAGTGGGATACAATCAAAAGCAAAAATTTGTGAGTGATTGGAGTTCCAGAACAGGGTGAGAAAACAGAAAACACAAAGAGGATCATTGAAGAATTGCTGACAGAAAACTTCCCTACTATCATGAAAGATGAAAAGCTGACCATCCAGGAAGCTCAATGAACCCCATATAGGCTAGACCTCAAAAGAAAATCAGCAAGGCATATCATAATCACACTCGCTAAAACCAAAGACAAACAAAACATCCTGACAGCAGCTGTAGAAAAATGAAAAGTCACATACAGAGGGGAAACAATAAGACTAAGCTCTGATTATTTGGCAGAAACCATGCCGGCAAGAAGGCAATTGGATGATATATATAAAACCTTGAAAGAAAAAAATTGCCAACCAAGAATAAAATATCCTGCAAAACTATCATTCAAATATGATGGTGAAATTAGAATATTTCCAGATAAATGGAAATGAAGGGACTGTGTAAAAACCAAACCAAATTTACAATAATTATTAAAGGGAGTCCTTTGGTTTGAGAACAAACATCAGACCACAGGCTGAATCTAGGACACAAGATTGTACCAGCCAGATACCAACCTAGGAAATGAACTCTCAAGGACTATCCAAAGCCAAAAGAATTACAGCAGGAACCAGAGAGGTTAATCTGTGAATGACAACAATGTCAGAACAATAAAACAGGGAATAAACCATGTATATATAGAACTTTCTAATGGAGAGGAAGACAAGGCAATACCAAACCAATAATAGACTGGTTCAAACCTAGGAAGATAAGGGTAAATTTCAAGGTAACCACAAAGAAAATTAACAAACCTACTCATCAAAATAAAGACGAAAAACATAAAAGTCTCAGTGAAAACAAAATCTACAAAAACAAAATAAATGAAAAAAAAATCCACAAACAAAAGGAATTCAGCACAGGAGAGTAAGAGGAACAAAGAAAATGTAAGCACTACAAAGAATTGGCAATTTTGTTAGCAAGGCTACATACAGATTTTAGAGACATACTACAATTCTAGTATGCTCATAGTCTTAGGAACATTGTAGTATTTCAGCAAAAAACAATTCTCATGCTAAGCAAACTTGAGTGCAGGTGATGCAGTGATTTCTCTTTAGCCACTTGCACCATTATGGGAGATGAGAGTACAGACTTTTATTTATCATCTCAGATTAGAGTTTCTGTTGAAGAAGGAGCAGAAAGAGTATAATTTTATCTAAGACAAATTTGTCCCTGTACAGGAGCAAGTTCAGGTCCATCTGAGAAATGAAGCAGTCATTCTATGTTTTTTTGTTTGTTTGTTTTGTTTTTATTGTGGTGAAAATATACACAACAAAATACATGCCAATTCAACAATTTCTACACGTATAATGCAGTGACGCTGGTTATATTCTCACTATCCTTTTCCAAATTATTCCTCTCTAGTTTTCTTGCAGCCCCAGTCTTCTCAATTAATTAGAGCTGAAAAACGTGATGCAAATTATACGTACTTTGCTTTGCTTTAAGGAAAATATACAAAAAGAAAAAATGTATATGTCTATATAATCTTATTCACTCAGACCAGTGCTGGGTAGAAATTTGTTTTACTGATCTATACAGACAAGTTTACCCAAGCAAATTAATTAGGTAAATAGCACAAAGAAGAATGGCAGGAGTTTTAACTATAAAGAGAAGCAACCTTTAACCACTTCTAAGTGCTGTCTTGTTATTAGATGCCATTGAGTTGATGCTGACCCATAGCGACCCAATATGACAGAGTAGAACTGCCCCATAGGGTTTCCAAGGAATGGCTGGTGGATTCAAACTGCCAACTTTCTGGTTAGAAGCTGTAGCTCTTAACTACTGCACCACTACATACAAATAGTATTTCCCCAATGGGAAAATGGAGCTCTTAGCCCAGAGAGACACTGAGTTGCCTTGATTATCATTCATTCCAACCCTAGGCTGCTTGTCTTTCAGTAGAGTAGGAGCCAGAAAGCAGAGAACAACATTTGAAGCTAGGTGAGCAGGTGTGATTTAGGTCTTGCCAATCAAATGCTTTCAGATGAGACCTTGATTCAGGATGGAGCTATGTTGGGCAAAAGGCAGGTGCAGGGCTTCCTTTTTGCTGGAGTAAACAACAGCAGATGTGGCATGCTCTTTAAACTGTGGCTGCAGCTTTGTCATAAGACCAGAAGAACTGGATTGTGCCTGGCTACCATTACTGAATGTTTCAATCAAAGATTCTATAGAAGGATACTGATCAAAAGGGGTAAAATGCAGAACAGAACTTCAAATTCTTATGGAATCCAGACTTTCTAGAACCAATGAGGCTGGATGAACCCCTGAAACTATTGTCTTGTGATAATCTTTAAACTTTAAACCTTAAACCATACTATCCCCTGAAGTCTTCTTTAAACCAAAAAATAGCTTATCTTAATTGGTAAAGTACATCTGCATTGAGCATTGTGCTCTTTTAAAGAATTATCTATGTGAGATCAAATTGACAATGGCAACTCAAAAGATTGGATGGGAAACTTCGGAAAGTATTTATTTTAAGATAATGGTGGTTAAATAATTCGGAAAAGGATAGCGAGAATGGTAGCATAGCCTGAGGAATGTAATCAATGTCCCTGAACTGTACATGTAGAAATCATTGAAATGGTGTATCTTTGGCTGTGTATACTTTCACCAAAATTAAAAAATTAAAAAAACTAATAAAAAATAAACAAATAAAAACTGTGGCAGCTGCTTTCTGATTCAGACAGATCTATACAACATATAAAACCAAAAACCTATTGCCATCAAGTTGATTCTGACTCATAGCGACCCTGTAGGACAGAGTAGAACTGCTGCATAGGGTTTTCAAGGCTGTAAATGTTTATGGAAGCAGACTGCCATATCTTTCTCCTACAGAGCAGCTGGTGGGTTCGAAACGCTGACCTTTTGGTTAGCAGCCAAGCACTTAGCCACTGTACCACCAGGGTTCCTTATACAATATATAAACCAAAAAAAGAAAACAAAAACCAAACCTGTTGCCATCGAGTCAATTCTGACTCATAGTGACCCTATAGTCCATACATATTTGTAATGACAGAAAGAATACACTGAATAAAACTACTCTCTTAAAGGTTACCAACAGACTTCAAGACCCAGTTTCAGTCCTCACCCCACCTGACCCATTGACCATGCCTTTCTCATGTGCTTTTTCACAGAAACCAAACTTGGGGTTGAGGTTGATTTCAATTGATTAGTATTATGGATTGAATTTTGTCCCTCCATAATATATGTTGAAGTCTTGGCCCCTGAGACTGTGAATGTAATCCTGTTTAGAAACAGGATTTTTCTTTTGTTATGTTAACAAAATGAGGTCATACTAGATTAGGGTGGGTTATAAAACTAATCAATTCTCAGTTATTAAACAAGTAGAATAGACACAGAGACACACATACAAGTAAGACAGACACCACATGAGGATTGTCTTTTAAGCAAAGGAACTCCAAGAATTTCTGGCAGTCAATAAAAGCTAAGAGAGAGGCTCACAGAAGGAACAAACATGGGTGATACCCTGATTTGGACTTTTAGCCTTCAGAACTGTGAGAAAATGAATTTCTGTTTTTTGAAACCATCCACTCATGACATTTCTGTTTCAGCAGCACTAGGGAAGTAAGACAGTAAGAAATTCTGTTTTATTTGCCAGGGATTCCAATTGTTGAGAAGAGAATGGGAAATAGTGACATAGAAAGATAGTGTAATCAAAAAGAAGAGCATATTGTGGGGCAGCAAAACCCACAGATGTCCACTGATCCCTGAAATCACACCAAAGAGACAGGAATCTAAGCTGCCATGTAACACACAGCGTTTAACTTTTATTTGTATAATTGTGATTATGTTTCTCTTCACCTCAAAGAGTCTATGCTTCTATGACGTTTACGACATGCTAGTCACCCATAAAATGTACCAGAAAAGCTCCTGTGGGCAGAGGATTGAGGAGACTAGAAAGTTCCGGTAGGATTTTACCAATGAGGCAGAGGGAGGCTCAGTGATTTGCTAAGGTCGCACTGAGTTGGTAATGAAGGCTTAGGCAGTCACTTGGCTCCTGCTCTTTCCACCATGCATCTCATAAGGTGGCAGAGTTTTTACTAAGCTTCTTGATAGGAGTTGAGTCTGGCTGGGGTAGGTGTCCCCAGAAGCCAGGAGGCCAAGCCTGGTGAAATCCTGTCAGGCCCTTGTAGCAGTCAGATGGGTATGGGGGCCAACCAAAAAAACCAATCTCATGGTGACCTCATGTGTTACAGAGTAGAACTGCGCCCCATATTTCCTTAGCTGTAATCTTTACAGAAACATATTTCCAGGCCTTTCTTCCGTGACACTTCTGGGTGGATTCAAACCACTGACCTTCAGGCTACAGGAATTAGAGATGGACAGCGACTTGTTTATCGCAAGCGGGGCAGATCAACCAGTAAGCAAGTATGCACGGGCTTACTTGTCTTTACTTACTAATCTGTACTGCACAATTTCCCATGGGTTTCACCCAGATTAGTAAGTAAACACAAGTAAGCCTGTGCATACCTGGCTTATTGGGTAATCTGTTCCTGACCACGAGGGCTTCGGTGCACCATGTTGGGCAGTAGAGCCTCTTCATCAAACGTGAATGAACAGTTTTATGAATTTTAGTTTGAGAGTCATCTATGCAAGAAGTGACTGGTACTTGACAGTTCTATGCCCAATGCTAAAAATAAAGACTTGGTTTTGAAGTGGTGCCAGTAGTGTTCGGCTGAGATGGCAGGGGCCGTCCTCCAGTTTGAATATTTAAGTGGTGTTTTCAATACCACTCTCAGAGACACTGTAGCTGGCAACCACTTCATGGGTGTTTTAAAGATAGCAGTGTATCTACACTCAGTCCTTTCTTTAGCGCTAGTGGGCAAGAGCAAGCTGTATGGCTTCTTCAATACAACAGCAGCCTTTTGTGACCTCTCAGTGTATTGACTCCAGCTCAATTATTAACTCAGAGCTGCAAGGAACGTTTCAGACGTTACTCAAGTCTTCATTATCCGCCCCCACCCCTACAAGTGATATAAAAGGAAAATAATCAAAGACATTTAAATAATCACAATTTTTAAAAATATAAAGTAGGACAGAAGGTTTTATTTTAGAGCTGAAGTGAAAGTGGATTAAAGTTTTCCTTAGAAAACATTTATTTGAGAATTTCAGATTAATTCCTGCCTTGCTTCCTGACATCAAATCCTGCTTTTTTAACCTAGTCTCTACAGATTTCATACTAGAAGCTGGACTTTATGAAGAAGAAGGAACCATCAGGGTTGAAGGAAGACTCATTAACAGCCTGTGATATGCAGATGACACAACTTTGCTCGCTGAATGCGAACAGGACTTGAAGCACTTACTGATGAAGATCAAAGACCACAGCCTTCGATATGGATTACACCTCAACATAAAGAAAACAAAAATTCTCACAACTGAACCGATAAGCAACATCATGATAAATGGAGAACATATTGAAGTGAAGTTGTCAAGGATTTCATTTTACTTGGATCTACAATCAATGTCCATGGAAGCAGCAGTTAAGAAATCAAACGATATATTTCGTTGGGTGAATCTGCTGCAAAAGAGCTTTTTAAAATCTTAAGAGGCAAAGATGTCACTTTGATAACTAAGGTGTGCCTGACCCAAGCCATGGTATTTTCAATCACCTCATATGCATGTAAAAGCTGGACAATGAAAAGGGAAGATCAAAGAATTCATGTATTTGAATTACGGTGTTGGCGAAGAGTACTGAGTTTACCAAAGACTGCCAGAAGAATGAACAAATCTGTCTTGGAAGAAGTACAGCCAGAAGGCTCTTTAGAAGTGAGGATGGCGAGACTTTGTCACGTTTACTTCAGACATGTTATCAGATGGGACCAGTCCCTGGAGAAGGACATCATGCTTGGTAAGGTAGAGGGTCAGCAAAAAAGAGGAAGACTCTCAACAAGATGGCTGCAAGAATGGGGTCAGACAACGGGCTCAACAATGGGTAAGGATGATGTAGGACTGGGCAACGTTTTATTTGGTTATACACAGGGCTGCTATGAGTCAAAGCTGACTCAATAGCACCTAACAACAATAACTGCAGAGTCACCCCTTTTTCTCCAATCCCACTGTCATCACCTTGGTCTGACCCTGTGTATCTACTACTGAATCAGATAAAATGTCCCCAGGAAAACTAAAACTGTAAAATAGTTGTCTTTTATTCTTGTAGATAGGAATTCTGCTTTTAAAATGTAGATGCATCTAAAAAAGTCAAAATTCTCGGTGCTGAAGGTGGCATTGGAGACTCAGGCAATAGGAGGGACTTGAACAGAGAGAATGGGCAGCCCTCAGGTGTTAATTGGTAGGGAACCAGGAAGAGGAGAGATGTTTCAAAGACAGGCATGGTGTTGGGTGATGCTGGTAGGAAAGGCAATCATGGTCATGGTGGTGGTTTGAGGAGGGATATTAAGACAACCAAACTTCCCTACTCTATATTTTTCCTGGGGAAATTTTTTAAAAAATAATTTATTTGTTGCTGTTGTTGAGACCATACACAGCAAAACATATACCAATTCAACAATTTCTACATGTACAATTCAGTGACATTGATTACATCCTTCAAGTTGTGCTGTCATCCTCACCGTCCTTTTCTGAGTTGTTCCTCCCCCATTAACTCACTGCCCCTAAGGTTCCTATCTAATCTTTCAACTTGCTTTTGTCAACTTGATCTCATATAGTTAGATCTTAAAAGAGCATAACGCTCAAGGCAGACATTCTTTACTAGTTAAACCAAACTATTGTTTGGTTTTAAGAAGACTTCAGGGGTTGTTTTCGGTTTAGGGTTTAAAGATTATCTCAGGGCAGTAGTTGGTTCAACCCAGCCTCCATGGCTCCAGAAAATCTTGATTCTGTAAGAATTTTAAATTCTGTTCTGTTTTTACCCCCTTTTGATCAGGATTCTTCTGTAGACTCTTTGAGCAAAATGTTCAGTAATGTATTTAATTATAAAGTAATGAGTTGATATAAAAACAAAAGTTAACTATATGATCCCACTTATATGAAATATCTAGAATAGGCAAATACATAGAGACAAAAGTTTATTAGTGGTTAGGGGCTACAGGGAGAGGAGAATGAGGAGTGATTGCTTAAGGGACACTGAGTTTCTATTTGGGAAGATTAAAAATTTTTTGGAAATGGATAGTGGTGAGAAAAATGGTTTCAGTGCTGGGGAAATTGACCAAAGGCATACAATAAACCAAGATGCATTGAACTTCAGGTTTGAAAAGTATGAGACTGTGGTGGTCATGCCTGGAGCTGCTCCCATCCCCTCTCCCCCAACCCCAGCTCTTTTGACACACTAATAATTCAGCCAGTATGGAGAAAGTCTTGCAAAATTCTATCGTGTGATCTCGCACATCATTTCTATCACCAGGGCCATATTTTCTAACCACTGATCCTTCTTTTTTGTTTCCAACTTTCGCATTCCAATCACCAGTAATTATCAACGCATCCTGATTGCATGTTCAACCAATTTCAGACTGCAGAAGTTGGTAAAAATCTTCAATTTCTTCATCTTTGGCCTTAGTGGTTGGTGGGTAAATTTGAATAATAGTGGTATTAACTAGTCTTCTTTGGAGGCGTATGAATATTATCCTATGACTGACAGTGTACTTCAGGATAGATCTTGAAACATTCTTTTTGACGATGATTGCTACGCCATTCCTCTTCAAGTTGTTGTTCCTGGCATGGGAGACCATATGATTGCCCAATTTGAAATGGCCAATGCCAGTCTATTTCAGCTCTCTAATGCCTAGGATATCAATGTTTATGCATTCCATTTCATTTTTGATGATTTCCAATTTTCCTAGATTCATACTTTGTACATTCTACATTCCAATTATTAATGGATGTTTGCACCTGTTTCTTCTCACTTTGAGTCGTGCCACATCAGCAGAGGAAGGTCCTGAAAGCTTGACTCCATCCACATCATTAAGTTTGACTCTACTTTGTGGAGGCAGCTCTTCCCCAGTTGTATTGAGTGCCTTCCAGCCTGGGGGGCTTATCTTCTGGCACTATATCAGACAATGTTCCACTGCTATTCATAAGATTTTCAATGGTTAATTCTTTTCAGAAGTAGACCACTGAGTCCTTCTTCCTAGTCTGTCTTGGTCTGGAAGCTCAGCTGATATCTGTCCGCCATGAGTGACCCTGCTGGTATTTGAATACCAGTGGCATAGCTTCCAGCATCACAGCAACATGCAAGCCCCTACAGTATGACAAACTGACAGATGAATTTTGCAAGACCAACTTCTTCACTGCAAATACCTTTTTTCGTCAACATAAACAACAACTATACACGTGGACCTCACCAGATGGAATACACAGGAATCAAATCAACTACATCCGTGGAAAGAGACCATGGAAAAGTTCAGTAGCATCAGTCAGAACAAGGCCAGGGGCCGACTGCAGAACAGACCATAAATTGCTGATATGCAAGTTCAAAATGAAACTGAAGAAAATTAGAACAAGTCCACGAGAGCCAAACTACAACCTTGAGATATCCCACCTGAATCTGGAGACCATCTCAAGAATAGATTTGATGCATTGAACACTAATGACCGAAGACCAGACGAGTTTTGGAATGGAATCAAGGACATCATACTTGAAGAAACAAAAAGTCATTAAAAAACAGGATAGAAAGACAAGGCTCCAGGAATTGATGGAATATCAATTGAGATGTTTCAACAAACAGATGCAGCGCCGAAAGTGCTCATTTGTCTATGCCAAGAAATTTGGAAGACAGCTACCTGGCCAACGGACTAGAAGAGATCCATATTTATGCCTATTCCCAAGAAACGTGATCCAACTAAATGTGGAAATTATCAAACAATATCATTAATATCACACACAAGTAAAATTTTGCTGAAGATCCTTCAAAAGTGACTACAGCAGTATATCAACAGGGAACTGCCAGAAATTCCAGACAGCCATAGAGAGTTTTATGGGCTCATCACATGTCCTGGTTTGAACAGAGTCTGTGCACATGTGCAATAGAGACGAAGCAGGCCAAAGCTGCATAGATTACTGGCCGATGGAGCCTGTGTGTAAGTGCAGAGGAGACACAAGACAGCCCAGTGCAAAGCCAAAGCCAGGGTAGACGTGATAACAGTCTGAAGCATCAGTGCATTTCCCAGCCCACACACAGATCTATCAGCAGAGAGTGGAAGCCTTATTGGCTTGTGGTGTTTGATTCCATTTATAGAAAATGTCCAGAATAGGCAAATTTATAGAGACAGGTGCCTTGGGGCTGGGGTGAGAGCAAGGATGACTACAAATGGGCTCAAGGGAATTTTGGGGGGTAATGAAAATATTCTAAAGCTGGATTGTGGTGCTGGTTGTGTAACTCTATAAATCTATTTATAAATAATTCAATTGCACACTTATGAGTGAAATTTATGGTTATATAAATTACAACTCTGTAAATCTGTTTAAAAAAATCAATAATTCAAATATGTTATTGGCTATCAAGTCATTGTTTACATTTCCTCAATTGTTCTATATCACATAAATGTTCATTGTTGCTGTTTTTGTTTGTTTGTTTGTTTCTGGATCCAAATAAGAAACAAGATCCATACTTTGCAGTTGGTTATTACATCTGTTAAGTCTCTTGTATTCTGTTGGTTCCGCTTATATCTCTTTTTATCTTAAAAAAAAATTTTTTTGTGTAGCTTTTGTTGTTAAAGAAGACAAGTTGTTTGTCCTGTAGAGTTTACAACGGTCTGAATTTTGCTGATTGAATCCCCACAGTGTCATTTAAATATGTTACTCTGTCCTTTGCATTTCCTGTAAATTGGTAGTTAGAACTAGAGCTTTACCGGGTATATCTTTGATTTTTGGCAAGACTACTTCGTTAGAGGTAATGTGCTCTCCCATCTTGTTCCTTCTATTTTTTGGAGGCTAGCCTTCATTTGGCAGGCCCTGGTGGCACAATGGTTAAGTGCTTGGCTGCTAACTGAAAGGTTGGCAGTTCAAACCCATTTAGCAGCTCCACAGGAGAAAGACCTGGCTATCTGCTCCCATAAAGATTGCAGCCTAGAAAACCCTATGGGGAAGTTCTACTCTGTCACGTGGGGTCACTACAAGTCGGAATCGACTCGATGGCACCCAACAACAACAGTCCTCATTCATGCTTACTGCCCAGAACCATTAATTCAAAATGACACTATTCTAATTCTATTTCTTCTTCATTTATTATCTGATTATTTCTATAAAGAGAAACTTCCTCCCAGCAATATTGATTATCCTGGTTACAGTTCACATAGCAAAGGCAGAATAAATATTTTATTTTTTACCTTTAATTACAGTTTTCAAAATAATGGATTTCTTTCCTAGAAAATTCTAAAGGTGATTGTCATGGTTAAGATTGTGTGTCAACTTGTCTGGGCCATGATTCTCCGTGTTTTAATGTAATCACTCCCATGATTGAATATACTGTGAGTAGCCAATCAGATGAAAGGGCGTCTCCTTGGGGGTGTGGCCCGCATCTGTATATAAGCAGACGTTCTGGCTTTTTGCTCTCTCTGGATCCTGTGGCTGCTTCCTGTCATC
>NW_004443999.1:8098045-8111738 GCF_000243295.1 Trichechus manatus latirostris
AGCTATGTGACTTGGGAGAGGCCTCTACCCTGATCCACGGACTTGGGACGTTCTAGCCTCTACAATCGCATGAGCTGTTTCCTTGATATAATCTCTCTCTATATATATATTTATACACTTTACTGGTTTTGCTTCTCTAGAGAATCCAGCCTAAGACAGTGATCAATGAGGATTTGTTGTTGCTGCTGTGGTGCTTGTTTTTAACATCATTATGAACTCATGGATTTAAACATACTTCATATATTTCAGTTCATTGCAATTAATTGTATTATTTATGTTCAAATTGTCGCATATTTAGCCACCGGGAGCCTCTTCAGGTTGGCTCCTGAGTCTTGACTCTAATAGTCCTGCATTCCTGGCTATCAGGTGTGGCAAGATATTCCAGGTTCATCTTTTACGTTTTTGGCCTAAGACCTGGAACCAGTCAGTCTCCGAGGAGCTGTTTTTAGTAGGGAATGGTATTTAGAGCCCACAATTTGAGTGTTAGGATACTGGGTTGCTCATTGCTTCTACTTCTTTGAGTGCTTTTATAGCTGAGCCAAGTGACTGAAAAACCCGAAAGTGACTTCTAACACACATTATTGTGAAATTTTTTCAGTGGGTAATAAAGTTTAAAAGAAGACCATAACTGTGACTTTTTCTTATTTTCTATAATCTTTTCTCCCACCCTTTGGACTTGTTAATTTCAGAGATATCTTCCAGGAAGTAGAACCTCGTATTATAAAGACACATTTATCTGATATTCACTTCAGTTTTTCTTCTGGTAAATTTAAATAATGACCATTTTTTGTAAGGTCATTTTTTTAAAAATTTTATCCGTATCTATCTGTCTGTATAAAAACATAAAGTTCCAGAATGTTGCTTATTAAATGTAAATTTCTGAGTAGCAAGTTCTGGGGTAACATTTTTACTTTTTTCTTTGTACTTTTCTATATAGTTTCACTTTACCTTTTTTTTTCAATGAGTACGTCATCAAAATAAAAAAAACGGTCACTTGAAAATAATGCAGTAGACAAATTGGAGGGGGATGGGAGAATGTCAGACAAGTTCAGGACAGGCAAGAACCTAGGTCATAGCTTTTGTTGGGAGAGATTCCTTCTTGGGTGAGAGGAAGAAGGAAACTAGGGTCACATGTTGGCCAGGAAGAGGCACTCCATCTTCATTTTCTGAAAAACAAATAATTTTCTTAAACACAACATACCTCCTTCTGTCTTGTTGCTTGGGATAAAGCAACCATTTACGTCAGGACACTCCTATTTCAATTTGCTTTTAAAATTTGAGTTCAAGCCACAATGCAATCAAGCTTCAGCATGGGATAATTTCTCTGGCAGAGAGACATCGATCTCTTCACCTACCAACTCTCCAAGGGAGTGCCTTCTCTGGGGCAGCGCTGTCTTCATTATGATTGAGATTCAGGCTCTGACCTGGAGTGGCTCATGGTCTCAGGTGTCCCACATGTCCACCAATAATTACAGCACCTGCTTAAGTCATAAAGTACAGGTGCATATAAGATACCTGGCACACAGAGCAAAGAATAGCTCATTCTGCCAGATGCAGTCCCAGGAGGCTTCACATAGGCAGTGGCAATTAAAAGAGGCCTTGAAGAATTCTGATCAAAAGGGGGAAGGGGGAAAATGTGCAACAGAATTTCAAATTCTCATGGAACACAGACTTTCTGGAGCCGTTAAGATGGATGAAACCCCGAAATTATTGCCTGAGGTAATCTTTAAACCAAAACTATCCCCTGAAGTCTTCTTTAAACCAAACAATAGTTTATCCTAATTAGTAAAGAATGTCTGCCTTGAGCATAGCCTTAATTGGTAAAGAACTACCTATATGGGATCAAACTGACAACAGCAACTTGAAAGGATAGAAAGCTTAGAGGGTAGTGATTTTATGTTAATGGGTGAGGAACAATTTGGAAAAAGATAGTGAGAATGGTTGCACAACCTGAAGAATGTAATCAGTATCACTGAATTATAAGTATAGAAACTGTTGAATTGGTATATGTTCTGCTGTGTGTATTTTCAACAACAACAATAAAATACATTATTTTTTAAAAAGGGGCCTTGAAAAATGAGCTGGCTTTACCAAGCTGAAGAAGCCCATCAGAGCTGAGAAGGGCATGGGAAGAGGAGCTGGGACTTGCTGGGTAATTTTGGAGAAGGGCCCAGGCACAGAACACCAGGCTGGCAAGGCAGTGCCTGCACTGAAGCTCAGGAATCTCAGGCCCTATTTGGTGTGGCTGAGAGAAGCAGGGTCTAAACAGTTTACAAGGAAGGTAAGACCCTTACCTGCTCTGCGCGAAGGACACAGGCTTCAACCTGATCCTGCTCAATCCTCTCAAAGAACATTCTCTTGTAGTCGTGAGGGGGGAGGGAGAGAGAGTGAACAGCCCCCACACATCTACTGCTCTGACAGGAAAAATAAGTACAAGACACTACCGATGTGAGTCAGCAACATCATCTTCAGACATAAATGACAAAACATTTTCATTACTGTTCTTTACCCTGCATG
The DNA here is from genome assembly GCF_000243295.1 of Trichechus manatus latirostris. Classification (NCBI taxonomy): domain Eukaryota; kingdom Metazoa; phylum Chordata; class Mammalia; order Sirenia; family Trichechidae; genus Trichechus; species Trichechus manatus. The sequence goes on from NW_004443999.1 coordinate 8,100,563, forward strand.
CTTAAAACCTGAAGAATTCTGAGGATTAACACAGGCCACCGTCGTACCTGACCACAGGATCACCTCTGTACCATTCTGGCAACACTGATGAGTGCCTCAAGATTTATGCTCGTCTCTTCCTCCTTTTCAAAATCTGCTGGGTATTTTTTTTTTAAAGAATTACAGTACTTTTTGCCTCTAAAGTCTTCCTACCAACCACTGTTATGGACCAAAATGGCCATAATAAATGAAATGTGATGTTTCTTTTCTGGTTAATTTGCACTGGCTCTCATCTATCTAATACCGAATTGATTATGTTTATTATGTGAACCCTTGAGAGCATTTCTGCTTGGAATAAAGACTGACTCAGTCTATATTTTAGGAATGGCAGGCTCCCAGAACGCCACCAGTGTCCTCATCTTAGATTCCTGCCAACAGAGTCCGGCCTCATAACTAAGAGCCCAAGCACTGTGGGATCACTGAGCTCTATGCCAGCCTTCCAGGCTTCTCCGAGCAGATGCACAGCTATAACGCTGCTAAGGAAAGCACCCACATCTAGGTGGCCCTGAGCACATCATGTTGAGGTGGGACTTGAGCAAGGTAAGAAGAGGAACTGGAGAAATACCGTAGACATTCTTTTTCCGTTTTTATCAGGTTTGCCAACTTTTGTACCCTGGAGGACTTTGAGGTAAAATGAATAATTTTTGTATTTTAGGAGATTTGTGAGTGTCTAGAAACCAAAACTAAACCCATTGTCATCGAGTTGATTCCAACTCAGTGAGTATCTAAAAAATAAAAAACGAAAGCTGTTGCCATCGAGTCGATTCCAACTCATAGCAACCTTATAGGACAGGGTAGAACTGCCCCATAGTATTTCCAGGGAGCAGCCAGGTGGATTCAAACTGCCGAACTTTTGGCTAGCAGCCGAGCTTTTAACCACTGTGCAACTAGGGCTCCAGTGAGTATCTAGACACCGTCAATTAGCTAATGCAACAGCCATCTCCAACCTCTTTCTTCCTTGCATGATTTCCTCTGGAGAAGCTGAAAAGGTGAGAACCTCACTTACCTAGACTCCCTTACAGCTGGAAGCAGTCACGTGACCCAGTTCTGCTAGAAACGTTGAAAAACATTTTTCTTTTACTGACGAAAGAAGACAGTAATTTGTGGAAAAGTTCTTGCTAGTTCTCCCCCCTCCTCCACTGCTTCCAGTTTTGGGTTCTATCCCAATGTCTGAAGCTGAAGCAGCCATTTTCTAACCAAGGATGAAAAGCAAACGCATGGAAGATGGTGGAGAAGGAAAGATAGAAAGAGTCCAGCTCTTTGATGTTATTGCTGAACTGCTAGTCCAGCTCTGGCTTGCATTTCCCCAGACTTTTCTTAGGCAAGAAAACAAGATGCCTTCGTTATTTAAAAACATGAAACCATAGTTAACTGAGTTCTTTTTTACTTATAGCCAAATATATCCCAACCTCTGCACCTTGCCATTTCTTCTTCTTCTTCTTTTTTTTTTTACATTGTGCTTTAGGTGAAAGTTTACAGCTCAAGTTAATTGCTCGTACAAAAATTTATACAGATATTGTTATGTGGCATTAGTTGCAATCCCTGCAACGTGACAGCACACTGCCCCTTTCCACTCTGGGTTCTTGTGTTCATTCAACCAGTTCCTGTCCCTTCCTGCCTTATCATCGAGCCTTCTCTGCCCATTTGGTCTCATGTATCTGATTGAACTAAGAAGCACACTCCTCACAAGTATTATTTTTTGTTTTATAGTCAAGTCTAATCTTTGTCTTAAGAGTGGGCATTGGGAATGGTTTTAGTTCTGGGTTAACAGAGCATCCGAGGGCCATAGTTTTGGGGGTTCCTCCAGTCAGACCATTAAGTCTGGTCTTTTTATGTGAATCTAAGTTCTGCTCTGCACTTTTCTCCTGCTCTGTCAGGGACTCTTTGTTGTGTTCCCTGTCAAGGTGGTCATTGGTGGTAGCCAGGCTCCATCTAGTTTTTCTGGTCTCAGGCTGATGGACTCTGGTTTACGTGGACCTTTTGTCTCCTGAGCTATATTTTCCTTGTGTCTTTGGTGTTCTTCATTCTCTTTGCTCCAAGTGGGTCGGGACCAATTGATGCATCTTAGATGGCTGCTCGCAAGCTTTTAAGACCCCAGACGCTACTAACCAAAGTGGGATGCAGAAGTTTCTTAAGAAACTTTGTTATGCCAATTGACCTAGATGTCCCCCAAAACTATGGTCCCCAGGCCCCAGCCCCAGCTACTCTCTGTCCCTCAAAGTGTTTGGAAGTGTCCAGGAAACTACTTAGCTTTTGCTTTGGTCCAGTTGTGCTGACTTCCCCTATATTGTATGTTGTCCTTCCCTTCACTGAATATGATCTTTGTCCACTATCTAGCTAGTGAATGCCTCTATCCCTCTCTCCCCACCCTTGCAACAATCAAAGAATGCTTTCTTCTGTGTTTAAACCTTTTTTTGAGTTCTTATAATGGTGGTCTCATACAATATTTGTCCTTAATGACTCAGTGATTTCACTCAGCATAATGCCTTCCAGATACATCCATGTTGTGAGATGTTTTGCAGATTCTTCATTACGTAGTATTCCACTGTGTGTATGTACTGTAATCTGTGTATCCATTCGTCTGTTCATGGGCACCTAGATTGTTCCCATCTTTTTGCTATTATGAACAATGCTGCAGTGAACATGAATGTGCATGTATCTATTTGTGTGATGGCTCTTAATTTTCTAGGATATATTCCAAGGAGTAGGATTGCTGGATCATATGATACTTCTATTTCTAGCTTTTTAAGGAAGTGCCAAATCATTTTCCAAAGTGGTCGTACCATTTTACATTCCTATCAGCAGTGTACAAGTGTTCCAGTCTCTCCACAACCTCTCCAACAATTATTATTTTGGTTTTTTTGGATTAGTGCCAGCCTTGTTGGGGTGAGATAGTATCTCATTGTAGTTTTGATTTGCGTTTCTCTAATGGTTAATGATTGTGAGCATTTCCTCATGTATTTGTTAGCCACCAGAATGTCTTCTTTGGTGAAGTGTCTGTTCATATCCTTTGCCCATTTTTTAATTAGGTTATTTGTCTTTTTGTTGTTGAGGTGTTGCTGTATCTTAGAGATTAGACCCTTATTGGATATGTTGTAGCCAAAAACTTTTTCCCAGTCTGTAGGTTCTCTTTTTACTCTTTTGGTGAAGTCTTTTGATGAGAATAGTTGTTTGATTTTTAGGAGCTCCCAGTTATCTAGTTTCTCTTCTGGTGTTCATGGATTATTAGGTATGGTTTGTATACCATTTATGTCATGTAGTAGGGGTCCTAGCATTGTCCCTATTTTTTCTTCCATGATCTTTATCATTTTAGATTTTATATTTAGGTCTTTGATCCATTTTGAGTTAGTTTTTGTATATGGTGTGAGGTATGGGTCTTGTTTCATTTTTTTGCAGATGGATATCCACCTTGACATTTCTTACAGCTAAATGTAGAGAACTTTTCTGGTCCCTTTCCTGAAAATCAACTAGGTAAAAAAATTACTGAACTTCTAGTAAAACGTCCTAGTGATAGATGAGTGGAAGGATGAAGAGTCAGTGATAGCACAGACAAGGCAGGGTACATGGCTTAGGGCCCCTCTGTGATAAATAACCCTCACCTCAATTGTTGTTTGTTGTTAGGTGCTGTCAAGTCGGTTCTGACCCTATGGACAACAGAATGAAACACTGCCTAGTCCTGCGCCACCCTCATAATCATTGCTATGTTTGAACCCACTGTTGCAGCCACTGTGTCAATCCATTTTGTCCAGGGTCTTCCTCTTTTTTGCTGACCCTCTGCTTTACCAAGCATGATGTCCTTCTCCAGGGACTGGTCCCATCTGATAACATGTCCAAAGTACATGAGACAAAGTCTCACCATTCTCATTTCTAAGGAGAATTCTGCTGTATTTCTTCCAAGACAGATGTGCTTGTTCTTCTGGTAGTCCATGGTATAGTCAATATTCTTCGCCAACACCATAATTCAAATGCATCAGCTCTTCTTTGGTCTTCCTTATTCGTTGTCCAGCTTTTGCATGTATATGAGGCGATTGAAAATACTACGGCTTGGGTCAGGTGCAACTTAGTCTTCAAAGTGACATCTTTGCTTTTTAACCGTTTAAAGAGGTTTTTTGCAGCAGATTTGCCCATGCAGTGCATCATTTGATTTCTTGACTGCTGCTTTCATGGGTGTTTATTGTTGATCCAAGTAAAATGAAATCCTTGACAACTTCAGTCTTTTCTGCATTCATTACTTCATGAGGACTGTGGAAGGACCAGTGTTTTGTTGTCCTCTGCTAGTTAAAGAGAAGGTTTAATAGTGACTGACCAGAACTATGTATCAGGCATAGAGCTGAAGATCAATATTTATGGAAGGAAGAGAAGAGAAGGAGTGAAGGAGGAAGAAAGAAAAACAGGAAGAGGAGAAGGGTGGAAGGAGGAAGGATGACAGAGTTAATACAAAATTGAGGCTATGGGGAAAGACGGGGCTAGAAGAGGGACAGGTGCAACATGCAAAACTAGGAATAAATTAGAAGCAAAGGAGTAAAATGTGGCCTCTGTGGTAGTTGAAAGGCTTGACAGAAGCCACCTGAAGGGGCTGGAGGGTTGTCTGAAATGTAGTCTGTCCCACAGGAGGCTGAAGATAAAAGAGAGGGTATCTTGAAAACTAGTTCACAAAATCTCATGTCTTTAGGATTCAAGGGCTTTGAAGGGAAAAGCTCTAGCCTGTTTGGGGGCGAGTCAGGCAGAACTGGACAAAACAAATGCCATGTGAGAAACCAGGCAAGTAAAAAGTAAGCCCAGGCAGGGGCTGCATTCCAGAACAAAGCAGAGTTCCTGCAAGGTGTACTATCTGCACTGTGTGTTCCCCAGCGTCTTCACTGTCTTCGCCATCTTCACCGCAGTTCCTCCTCCGCCCCCATGTCTGCAGATGAATGGGCAATAGAGTTGCATTGTGCAGGGTAGAGGGCAAGCCACTCTGAGGACAATGTGGCCGCTGACTCAGAGCTCAGGAAAAGAAATTGGAAAAACCAAAAAGGTAAGGTCTATGTCAGCAGCAGGCCAAGAAGTGTCTTGGGGGAGGGGAGGCTTAGCACCTCCAAAACCTCCATTAGCCACTCCACCCTCCAGGCTTTGATATGTACAATTGACTGATGTTCATTTCATGTGAAATGCTGTATAAATTCAGCGTACAACCAACGGACATATCGCTTTTTCTTGGAGCAACCCGAAGCTTATTCAATTGGGAGGCTCTTTCAGAAAAATAATTCAAATTTACAAATAAAAATTAGGTAAAGGGCTTAGGAGAGGGCATAGGTGGTCTGGTGGTAGAAGTCTCACCTTCCATCTGAGAGACCCGGTTTGAGTTCCAGCCAATGCACCTCAAGCTCAGCCACTACCCATCTGTCAGTGGAGTCTTGTGTGTTGCTATGATGCTGAACAGGTTTCAGTGGAACTTCCACATGTAAGTATTGACTAGGAAGAAAGGCCTGGTGATCTACTTCTGAAAATCAGCCAAAAAACCTTATGGGTCACAACATTCTGATCCCCAGCTCACCGTGGGGATGGCACAGGACCAGGCAGCATTTGATTCTGCTGTGCATGGGGTCATCATAAGTTGGGGGCCAGCTCAACAGCAGCTAACAACACCACCACAGGGCTTTGGAAGGGGTCAGGCAAGTGAGTGGCTCTGAAGTTTAAATTTTATTAGTTTTATCTTGTATTAGTTTTCTATTGCAGCTGTAACAAATTACCACAAACTTAGTGACTTAAAGCAACGCAAATTTATTCTCATATATTTCTGGAGGTCAAGAGTCTGAAATCAGTTTCACGGGACCAATATCAAGGAGTCTGCAAAGCTGCATTACTTCTGGAGGCCTTTTCCAGCATCTAAAGGCCACCTATATTCCTTGGTTTGTGGCCTCTTCCTCTATCTCAAAGCCAGCAGTGGCTGGCCAAGTCTTTCTCACGCTGTGTCACTCTGAAACTCCTCTTCTATATTAAATCTCCATCTGCCTTCCTCTTATAAGGATACTTGTGATTACCTTGGGCTCACCCAATGATAATCTCCCCATCTCAAGATCCTAAATTTAATCATGCCTGTAAAGTCCCTTTTGCCATATAAGGTAATGTATTTACAGGTTCTGGCACTAAGGCATGGGCAGCTTTGGGGAACATTATTAAGCCTACTGCACATCATAAATCCACTTCTTTCCCTGACACTCCCACTGCCAATCATATTGCTTCCCCTAAGCCCTGCCTTCATCATTCCAAAGCTGTCACTGGTGAATGTCTTGAGGATTTATCTTAAAGAGAAACCCTAGAGTGAGGCAGCCCAAGAGCCCACCCAGGAAAGCAGAGAGGCATGGCATTTTACGTAACTCAGGCATTTTATTAAACCCCTTTGGGTACTGTGCCCAGTGTGGCTGTGCCCCTTGATCAGCCTGGTTAGACCAGAGTTGGTATTGCCATCATTTTTTCAAATATGAAGAGAAGAAGGAGGTGCATGTGTGTGGTACGTGTGAGGAGTGGGGATAAGGGTAGTTATTAAGTTCCATTCCGACAGTACCAACACCCCCACCCCCCACAGACACACATGCATACCTTGAGGATTAAGTGGTTTAAGGAGCTCCATGAGGCCCCTGGGGCTCACTAAGTAGCAGTCTCCCAAGGACACGCGTATGATTAAAAAGTTTTTTGCTGCGTATAGTCTCAACAACAACAACAAACTACATAAAACTTAGAGAAAAAAAAGTAATGAGAAAAAAATATAACGAGAGGGAGATTTGCTTATCTCTAAAGAATCAGTCAGTCAGTCCAGAACACTGAGAATACTACTTACCAGCCTACCACTAGCGGGCTTTCGTGTTGAGCTGCTTTTCCAGTAAAGACAAATTCCCAGTGATCCACCCATCCTTCCCCATACCAGTCCCCATTTCTAGGGGAACTCAGGGCCCACAACAAACCACTTTGAATGATCCCTCGACGCCTTTTAATGTTGATAAGATCAGGTTAAAATGAGTGTGAAGGGAAACCTGAGAGATCCAGAAGGAAGAGGAATGGTCCCATCTACCTTTCTTCAGTGATAGAGAATTTTGAAACCAAGTAAGTCTGTATATAATCTCTACATGTTTTTCAGAAGGGCTTACCTAAGAGACACCTATGACCTTTTTCAATTTTGAAATATTTTAAGCTTTCAGAAAACTTTAGAAAATTTATTATGCATACCCTTTACCCAGCTGTTAGATCTTAACCATTTGCTGCATATAATTTGGATCTCTCTTCTTTTTAATAAATACAATACAAGGCAGTTGAAGTGTATACCCCTCTGTGATATCATATCCTGCCACATGTAATCTCATTCTAGCTTGCAATACAGCTTTTAAGAAGTATGAGAGCATTCCAGTTTCTGATTTTTTTATGTGATCTGCTTTTGTTCTCTGGCAGTTTTAAGATTTCAGCTTTGTTCCTGCTGCTTTGCACTTCCTGATGCAGTGCTTTAGTTGTGGGTGTATTTTCACCCATTTTCCTGGGCACTTGAGGGGCCCTTTCAATTTGGAAATTCATGTCCTTCAGTTCTGAGATATTTTCTTGAATTATTTTATTGATGATTTCTTCCATTTGTTTTTTCTGTTCTGTTTTTCTAGAACTTCTATTATTCAGATGTTGGACATCCTGTATTAATCTCATAATTTTCTTATATTTTTCTCCTTTTCCATATTTCTCTGTCTTGTAAGAAGTACAGCCAGAGTACTACTTGGAAGCAAGGATGGCGAGACTTCATCTCACATACTCTGGACGTGTTATCAGGAGGGACCAGTCCCTGGAGAAGGACATCATGCTTGGTAAGGTAGACAATCAGCGAAAAAGAAGAAGACCCTCAATGATACGGATTGATACTGTGGCTGCATCGATGGGCTGAAACATAGCAATAACTGTGAGGATGATGCAGGACTGCACAGTGTTTTGTTCTGTTGTACATAGTGTCACTTTGAGTGGGAACCAACTTGACAGCACCTAACAACATCTATGGACATTACTGCTTTTTAAATAGACTTTACGACAACACTCCTTACTTTAGCAACCCCTTTTAATCTCTCAATTTCAAAGGTACCTGGAGTCTTTGGGGCATTTATTCTGTGTTATACATCAGCTTAGGTTTCTATTTTCCCTATTATCTGCTTAGAATTCAGTTATTTTGGCTGTTAAGCCTGTTTACCAGCCATTTATCTAACTTCCAAAGTTTGATTGTTGTTCTCCCCTTTCCCATGCTCTCTATTTTTATGGGTTTATGTCTTTTTTTAAAAAAAAATCCCTTTACTCTCACTTTAACGGGGTTTTGAGAGGCAGATAATGTAGATGCATATGTTCTCTATTCATGTTTTAATGCCAGATGGCAAAACAACTTATTTTCCTCTCTCCACTTCTAAGCTGGCTGCTTCCAAAGTGCAGCTTCTTTAATTGCACATTTATTGAGCAGCTACTATGGGTGAAGGAAACTCTGGGTGGCTCAAATGGTTAATCACTCAACTACTAACCAAAAGGTTGGCAGTTCTAACCCACCCAGAGGTGGCTCAGAAGAAAGTCCTGGCAATCTACTTCCATAAGGTCACAGCCTTGAAAACCCTACAGGGCACAGTTCTACTCTGCAACACATTGAGTCACAATGAGTCAGAATCAACTTGACAGCAACTGGTTTGGTTTGGTATAATGGGTCATCCCTGTGCTCACACGAACCAGAGCCACCCGAACGAATAGACATCAAGGAAAGGTTTGCTGCACTGTGTTGCAGCAGGATACGCGGTCTAACAAGAGAGACCTAGGCAGACTTCTGGGGGCCTCCAAGTCTCTGAGACGATCCTGACTCATGTCCACTCCCCCATAGTAGCCACAGTGGGCACTTCTGGGGCAGCAGCCTGTTCCAAGTTTGGGGCTTATGAGAATCCAACCATTTGATCTAAACCTTATTAGCATTCTGCTCTGACCAACCCTTCAGATGAAAAAGAATATACGTTGAATTCTTGCTCACTAAAAATATTTCCCACAAACAACAAATGAAAGAAAAGGGCAGAAGCAGGGAATATTAAATATAAGTCTGTTGAGTCACTTTCGTTGGTCACCCTGACTCTTTTGCATTTCTAACCTTATAGAACTGAACAATGCTGTTCTTCGCCAAGGTAACCCATATGGTACTAAAGAGACAGCGTGTGTAATTAATATAAAACACTGATGACTTACTTGTCTAAATGGCATATTCAAAGTGACATCAAACATAAGTAAACCTGAAACTAGACATATTGCTCCAGATTGCAGATCCCTCTGAAAGAGAGGGCACATTTTGTTCCACAAACAGAGGCTGAATGCAGAAGAAAGTCTGAGTATATTTTTAATATATTTTACTATGTGTCAGGTACTGTTTTAAGTACTTTATAAATACTGCATTACCTCATTTAATCTCTATAACAACGTTTTGAGGAGGTATTATCAGTATCCTCATTTTATAAATAAGGAAACAAGCACAGAAAGGTTAAGTAACTTGCCCAAGGCCACAAAATTACTAAGCGAGAGCTGAAATTCAAACCTTAGCTGTCTAACTCCAGAGTCCAGAAAGGTATGGGCTTTGATGGGTATTTCTCTCAGCCAGGCTTCTCAACTAAGAGCAATTTTGCTTCACCAGAGGACGTTTGGAAATGTCTGAAGACACTTTTTGTTGTCACAACTGTGGGACAGGGTGCTCCTGGCATCTAGTGGGTAGAGGCCAGGGATACTGCTAAAACTCCTACAATGCACAAGACAGTCTCCCCACCTCCCCCGACCCCACAACAACAAAGAAGTACGTAGCCCACAATGACAGTAATCCCCAAGATAAGAAACCCTGCTCATCACCAGCACTCTTCACCCAGTTTTGCAAGTTCTGCCTCTGGGCTTATGGTAAAATTTGCATTTATTGAAGTTGGTGTGGCCACACGACTTGCTTCGGCCAATGTATTGTCAATAGAAGTCACGTATGTCACTTCTAGGCAAAAACTTTCAAAGCCAGTGCATGATACCATGTTTCCTTTTTCTCTACTTTCGCCATCTTGGAAACATTGGAAACAGAGATGGAACCTCCCTCTGCCTGTGTCCTTATGTGAGGATGAAGCAAAACAGAACTTTCCAGATGACCCATGACAGATAAGCAGCCAAGCCACAAATACTCTTTGTTGTTCTGAGTCACTGAGATTTAGGGTTGTTTGTTACCGCAGCATAACTCAGACTACCCTGACTGATAAGGTTGCCATCCTAATGTAAGTACACATCTCCTTGTCTCTTGTCACCTGACTTAGGTCTTTCCACTCAGTTCCCAGGTGACTCCTCAGGGTGGATGTTTTCCTGCCCCTATACCATGAGACCTGTGAGGTATAACTCTTCCCTTGATAAAAGTTTTACTTTGCCATTGGGCTAAACATATCTAGATTCCACGATGATGGACTTGTTTCCCTTTTTATGTCATGGTAAACCTCTGATGTAATTTGCCCAATACTTGTTGCCATAACAACCAGGTGACTCAGATTTTCCAATTAAATACACACTTGCAACCAGCTCTGCTGAGGTCAAAATTATTAACTTTATAATACCTAGGATTACGTGAACTCTAAATCCATGGAGGTGTGGGCAGCCTTTAGTCATAGTATTCAACTTTATTCACCAGTCTTTTCAATGCTTAGGAAAGCTAAGTGTTCTGACTTTACAATCTGCAGACCTTGCTTCATACATCAGGATAATCTACTTAGTGATGAATTGATGTTTCACTGACATTTCACCCAGTATAGACTGATATGGAATGAATTCATGGCAACTTAACAGTGTAGATTAATAAATGATCCCCACAAGAGTTTATCGTTAACAACTAATGAAAACTCTGGATACTCAGTGTAAAATGTATGTAAATTATAGTATTGGAGTAAGGCAGATATTCATGTAAAGACAGTAGAAGGAATAGGCCATTACTACTACTTCCCTCTGGATAAAGGCTTCTGGGAAGAGCATTTCTTTGAGGTTCTTAAAGTGCCATTCTTCTCCCCTTCCACCGCCACTGTCTTAGGCTGGGTTCTCTAGAGAAGCAAAACCAGTAAAGCATATAAATATATATATATAGAGATTTATATCAAGGAAAGAG
>NW_004443999.1:8113243-8146555 GCF_000243295.1 Trichechus manatus latirostris
CAAGAAAGCTGGTAATAGGGAACCCAAGGTTGAGAAGAGACAGTGTTGATATGTCGTGGGGTTGTTAACCGTTGTCATAAAACAATATGTGTACTAACTGTTTAATGAGAAATTATTTATTCTGTAAACCTTCATCTAAAGTACAATTAAAAAGAAAAAGAGGGTTGCAGCCTTGGAAACCCTATGAGGCAGTTCTACTTTGTCCTATAGGGTCACTATGAGTCGGAATCGACTCGACGGTAACAGGTTTTTTATTTTAGTACTGGGCAGTAGGCTCTTTAAGGTCAAACATTTTACCATACAGGCATTTAATTTCCACACAGCAAAATCATTTAGATTCGTTCATTCATTGCTCAACAGATTAAGCATCTATATCCTGGGTAACCATATTTAGATTCCATAATGATGGACTTGTTTCTCTTTTTATGTCATGGTAAATCTCTGATGTAATTTGCCCAATAATTTTTGCCATAACAACCAGGCGACTCAGATTTTCCAAGTTAACACACACACTTGCAACCAGGTCTGGCGAGGTCAGAATTATTAATTTAGTAGAGTAACTGCCTATAACCAGAATGCTCCTTAGAAGTGAAGATGGTGAGACTATGTCTCACATACTTTGGACATGTTATCAGGAGGGATCAGTCCCTGGAGAAGGGCATCATGCTTGGTAGAGTAGAGGGTCAGAGAAAAAGAGGAAGACCCTCAACGAGATGGATTGACACAGTGGCTGCAACAATGGGATGGAGCGTACCAAGAATTGTGAGGATGGCGCAGGACCGGGTAGTGTTTCATTCTGTTGTGCATAGGGTCGCTATGAGTCAGAACTGACTCGACGGCACCTAACAACAACAACATCCTGGATTAGACCTAGAATTACAAAGCTGCTGGTCTGGAGGAGCCCATGGTCTGATGGGGACAAATATATATGAAGATAGGTAAGTGTGTTTTGATATATTAAAAGAGATAAGGCTGTGTTGTGAGGCTCTCTGATAAGAACCTGTGCTAAGAAGGGTTTTGCTGGACCACGGTGGGAACAGCATACAAGGTGGGGGCACACAGGAAGCCTTCCAACCAGATAGCCAAGGTCCAGAAGCAGGATCTGATGGGTGCTCAATGCCAAGAGCCCAGAAGAAGTCATCAAAAGTTCTAAAAAGCCAAGGGAATACACCAGGAAAAAGCTGATCAAGGTAAGTGGGGAGCAGATCTGGGAAATGACCTATACGTGTTCCAGTTACTATGGCTGCATAACAAATTCCCCTCAAATTTAGCAGCTTTAAACAACAACTTCTATTTTGCTCATGAATCAATAATTTGAGCATGGCTCAGTGGGAATAGATCAGCTGAGGGGTCTTGAAGGCTGAGGACTGGAATCTCCGAAGGCTCATTTACATGCCTGGTGGTTGATGATAGGAAGACTTAACAGCTGGGGGTTGGGACAGCTGGGGCTCTTTGGGCATCTCTATCTTTGTGTAGCCTCTCCAAGGGCTTTCTCCAGGATGGTGGCTTTAGGGTGTAGTTGTTGTCGTGTGCCATCGAGTCAATTCTGACTCATAGTGAACCTATAGGACAGAGTAGAAGTGCTCCATAGATTTTCCAAGGCTGTAATCTTCATGGGAGCAGATTGCCAGGTCTTTTCTCCTGCAGAGCAGCTCGTGGTTTTGAACCGCCAACCTTTTAGGTAGCACCAAGCATCTAACCGTTGCACCACCGGGGCTCCTTGGCTGCAGGGTAACCAAGTGTATTAGGTTCCTATTTCTGCACAACAAATGACCACAAACAGTGGCTCAAACAGCACACACTTATTATGTCACAGATCCTGTGGATAATGAATCTGGGCATAATTTTACTGAGTCCTTTGATTAGGGGTCTCACAAGGCTGCAATTAAAGTGTTGGATGGGCTAGTCTATCTTCTGGAGACTCACTGGGGAAAAATCTGCTTCTAAGTTCACTCAGGTTGTTGGTAGAATCATTTCTTTGCACTGTAAGACTGAAAGGCCTGCTTTTTGACGGTAGTCAGCTGGAAGATGTCCTCAGCTTTCACGAGCCGCTGGTAGTTTTTTGACACATGGCCATAGACTTCATCAGGCCAGCAAGGAATCTCTAAGATAAGTCTGCTAGCAAATCAGAATCTTATGGAACATAAAGGATCCACGGGAGTGACAGCCCATCCCCTTTGCCATATTCTGTTGGTTAAAAGCAAGTCACAGGTCCTACCCAGACTCAAGAGGAGAAGATTACACAAGGGCATGAACACTTGGAGGGAGGAGTTATGAGGGGCCATCTTAAAGTCTGTCCACCACACCAGGCTTCTTGTATGTCATCTCAGGGCTCCCAGGTTGCATATCCTGAGAGAGACAGCAGGTGGAAGCTGTAGCCTCAGAAGTCACATAGCAGCACTGCTGTCATGTTCTATTGGTCAGATCAGTCACAAATCCCCACCCAGATTCAGGGCAGAGGAACATAGACCCCACCTCTCAGTGGAACGCATATCTGTTAATTATAAGCCAAAGATGTGGAAATGGATACCTATTGGAGTGTCCATTTTTTCGAAAAAACAACCTGCTGCCCTTTGCCCTCTGACCACCACAATTCACATCCCTCCCACATGAAAAATACACTTATTTCCTCCCCTAAGTCTTTGATTTGCTTACCAACATATGGTACCAGGGACATGCATGTTAGAACATGTATGTACATGTTAGAAGCCAAGTGGAAAGAATTACTAATGCAGTCTGGGGGGAAACTTTTCAAACGAGGATTTTCCTTCTGAGCTGAATTTTGAAGTGGGAATTGCTTGGTGCCACGTAGGATCTTGTTTAATGAATGACAGTCACTTTAACACTATAGTATGTAGGAACTAGTACTGCTTTCTGCTTTGTGTGTGTGTCTGTTTTCAATACTATGAACTTCTAGAGAACAGAGAGATCGCCTTTTGTGTCTTCTCTATTTCTTGAGTCATGCTAATACCAAGGGAGAGACACAGCTCATTCCTACTAAATGCAAGGATTCCTCAATTCTCCGGAGGCCCCAGTGTGTAAATTCCTGACAACCCCTCAGAAAAAATCTAACTTGAAAAGGTGTCTGTTTGTCAACCCCACTATCACAACAGTCTTTAGCATCAATAAACAAAGTATGGTTTGAGAAAGGTGGCTGGATGTCCAATGGAATGTCTTCTGTTCAGAAATCTATCTCCACAAGGAGTGGGAGTTTAAAGGGAAAACAAGCAAGTAGAGGCATTCAGCTGTGCTCACAGAATGCTTGGATAACTCTGTGGAAGATCTGGTCTTGGAAAGTGTTTTCAAGGGTCTCCCTCCTCCCACCCCACCTCACTCCCAGTGGAAGTAATTTTTAGTCTGAGGAGTTGAACTGGTGAGGTTGCTTAAAGAGCCATTCCATTTCCTCACTGTACAGAAAAATCTTAAAAGAGGTGTTTTGATTCTGAGGTATCTTTATAATATTTTTAAATCCAAGTTAACCTCCAGCAAATCTATGAAAAAGATTTTCCCAAATGCATTCTCCCTTCCTACTTGTGCTATTTTTATTATTATTATTAATCTGTCCCCAGAACCATTACAAAATACCCTCCTATATTTAATGAAGGAGCCCTGGTGGTACAATGGTTAAGCACTCAGCTGCTAACCAAAGGATTGGCAGTTTCGAACCCACAAGCTGCTCCACTGGAGAAAAGATCTGGCAATCTGCTCCCATAAAGATTACGGTCTAGGAAACCCTATGGGGCAGTTCTACTTATCCTATGGGGTAGCTATGAGTCAGAATCGACACAACAGCACATAACAACAACAACATATTTAACCACAGGCTGTCTTCCCACTTTTTTTAAAGTAAATACAATTTGTGGTAAGGAATGAAATTGAAATGTATTTGCATGAATGTGTGAATGACTGATAATGGTTTAAAGCTAGATTGTCAAACTTGAGAGTGCCTAAGAATCACCTGGGAAGCTTGGTTAAAAATACAGATCCCTGGCCCGACCCCAGTCCCTTGAATGAGAACATGGTGTGAAGGGGCCCAGGAATATGCATTTTTAACCCTTTCAAGACCCAATGATTCTCTCCTTTAAATTTTTTTGTTGATTATATGTGTTTTCACTAATGGAAGGCATGCTGATTAAAGGACCAATTCAGAATTTTTGTTATGAGTCATGATTTTAATGCCCATTATCTGGGGTCACATATGTCCCAGTGGACCCTGGACATATATAGTCAATTCTGTTGATGTGAGTCAATGATAAATTTGTTCTTTTTTTATTTTTTAAATTTTATGTTCTGAAAATTTGCAAAACATGAGGTTAAACATGAAGGCACTTGGCAATGACTGCACAGTCATTTTATTCTATTCTCCTTCTTCTTAGCCTTTTTATTATTCTTCACAAAACTTTTCAAAACAAGATACAATGCATTTTTCCTTACTGCAAAAGCGGTACTTACAGCCCAAATAAATAAAGCCAAGCTTTTTTTTTTTTTTTTTTTGTATCGCGTGGGTTTTTTTTTGCCAAGGGATTTTTTTTTTTATCCCAGGAAAATTACCACTACATTGCATTCTTCATTATTGCAAAAGTAGTACTTACAGGCCAAATAAATAAAATTAAAGGAATTTGAATTTCAGGAAAATTATAACTACTATGTATTCTTCGTTATAACAAAAGCAGTACTAGCAGCTAAGAAGCAGAAGTAGTTGCCATGAAATACTGCAGAACTGCTCACAGCAGTGCAGTCCACCTGCTACACATGGGAGCAATGATTGGGCCCTGAGATTGAATGTGGGGTAAGAATAACTTACAGGAGTTTTAAATCTCTTGAAAAGTACCACTGCAATGCATTATTCCTTATTGGAAAGGCATTATTTACTGTTCAGAAGCTAGAAAAAGCAGGGAGCCAGTAACACCTGGAAACAATGAATGGCGTGTCAAGGAGAAAATGGCCACTATGACTGAATGAAGACTAAGAATAGCTTATTCTCGTGATAAGTACATTCTCATGAGTGAAATCTGGGGTCTTAAAAGCTAGCAAGTGGCCGTCTAAGATGCATCAATTGGTCCCTACCCACCTGGAGCAAAGGAGAATGAGAAACACCAAAGACACAAGGAAAATATTAGCCCAAGAGACAAAAGGGCCACATAAACTGGAGACTTCATCAGCCTGACACCAGAAGAACTAAACGGTACCCAGCTTCCTCCAAGGACCACCCTGATAGGGAACACAACAGAGAATCCCTGATGGAGCAGGAGAAAGGTGGGGTGCAGAACTCAAACTCTAGTAAGAAGACCAGACTTAATGGTATGACTGAGACTGGAGGAACCCTGGAAAGCAAAGCCCCCAGACTCTCTGTCAACGCAGACTAAACAATTTCTGAGGCCAACTCTTCCGACAAAGATCAGACTGGACTATAAGACAAAAAATGATACTCATGTAGAATGTGCTTCTTAGCTCAAGTAGATACATGAGTCTAAATGGGCAGTTTCTGTCCAGAGATGAGATAAGAAGTCAGAAAGGGACAGGAGCTGGTTGAATGGACATCGGAAATCCAGGGTGGAAAGGAGGAGGGTGCTGTCACAGTATGGGGAGTGCAACTAGGGTCACTTAGCAGTGTGTGTATAAATTTTCGTATGAGAAACTAACTTGAACTGTAAACTTTCACCTAAAGCACACACAAAAAAAGTACATTCTCATGAGAACATAGTAACTGGGAAATATAGTGAGGAGGCTTATCTCACAGAAATAAAGGCAAACCTGTCAAAAGTTTAGAAAATTCACATATCCAAGGAACATCACCTAAGACAATGCTCAATCTACACAAAGATGAGGCTCCAACTCCGGGTTGTTGAGTTTCACACATTTCAAAAGGCTCCCATCTTGAGGCTAAACACGTTAAAATTGGGCTGTCTCCTTCCCAAAGAACTCCAGAGGGATAAAAAGTGGTTGGGATACCGTACGTCCCATGGGTCACATTAAATATAAGCATTCATTAGAGGTCACCTCCTACTTTGCCTTCTCCCAAGGCCAATACTAGGTCTATGGCAGCTGCCTCCCATACTCATGCAGCTAATTTTCTTTTTCTTTCCCTGCATCCCAAGTTTGCCTTCCAGAAAGAGGCCTAACTGGGGTGGTTGGTGGGGAGGGCATTGTATGTGTGCCCTGGATGCTGCTTGAGGTGGGACACCAATTAGCAGTTTCTATTGGCCATTGGGGAGACCTGTTGGAGCAGTGGTCAAGATCTCAGGCTGCTAACCAAAAGGTTGGCAGTTCGAATCCACCAGCTGCTCTTTAGGAAACATGTGGGGAGGTTCTGCTTTGTCCTGTAGGGTCACTATGAGTCGGAATTGACTCGATAGCAATAGGTTTGGTTTTTGGTTTTATTGGCCATTGGGAGCCCTGGTGGCATAGTGGTTAAGAGCTCGGCTACTAACCAAAAGGTTGGCAGTTCAAATCCACCAGCCACTCCCTGGAAACCCAGTGGGGCAGTTGGAATCAACTGGATGGCAACAGGTTTGGTTTAGTTTGGTATTGGCCATCAAAGTTTTCATTGCCTGCTGTAAGAGATCATTCAGTAATTTAACACTAATTGGCCTAGGTGCTATTTTCTGTAGTGAGGCTCTTGCTTTCAGAAGAATAGCAAACAAACGGTAGGACCAAGTGATGAGGACTTTTCTGGCTCTAACATCTGCTATTCTATTAATTATATCTGCCCACAATTCCCAAAGGTTAATACCCTACCTACAAGATCGGGGTCTTCTCTTGAAATCAGGTTTGCCAGCTACATGTGTGTTCTAATTTCACAGATTCTGTTGCTGTAAAAATGGCGTGGGGCAGCGTCTGACCTCCTCTAACTTCACCAGGGGGAAGGAGAATCAAGATCAACAGCCCAAGGCTGATTCCTATGAGGTAGAAGTCAGACATGCCTTCTCTCTCTGCCATTTTTACCAATTCTGACACCAACCATCCATCCCAAGGCACTCTCTACTTCTCTGCTGTGTTCAGTAATTCATTGCAATGGCCACACAGAACTCACAGGCCATACTCACAATTATGGGGTTTATTAGGGAAGTAACAGGTTACAGTTCAGGCACAAGAACCCTCAAGGATACAGTTCTTCCATCAGGACAGTCTCTTCCCAGCTGTGCTTGCAGGCACGCCTCTCCCTGGCCCTCAGTCTCTGCCCAAAGACCCTCAGCTTTCTCGTTCCATGCGCCAGGAAGCCCACTGTGCTGTCTCTGGAGAGTCTCTCTGGTGGGTCTCTCCTGCCACTCTCTCCTTCCTTGGTGGTAGTGGTCTCTTCTTTCTCCTGCCTCTGGATGGTTCAACTCAAGCCCAGTGAGATGGCAAAACTGAACAATCCCTTTGGTGGGCCATAGTTACCATATTTGCAAAGTCCCACCCAATCACCTGGGTGAGAGTTACAAGACCATGGCTAGAAAGGCCACACAAAAAGTGATCCATAACACCACAGTTCCCTGTGAAAACACTTCTGATTAAGTCCAATTCCCAGTTCAAATTAAAATTTAGTATTAGTCAGAATCGACTCGACGGCAACGGTTTTTTTTTTTTTTTTTTAGGGATTGAAATAAGAACTAAAGAGGATCCCAACTTTGCTAATTTTTCTTCCCCCTGGGGCTTTTAGCACCATTGCAACCTTGGTGATAACCCCATTTCCCGAGTCACCTTGCATCCAGGGGAACCTAAGAGTTCAAGGCACCTTTCACCGCCCCTCTGACCAGCGGCTTCTGTGCCATCAGCCGTAGACCCACGTTATAGCCCCTGGAGAATCTTGTGGGCAGAAATGACCTCAGGATGTCTATTTTCTATGGGTTCTGAGGTAACAGTCATACATTCATTCACTCTTTCATTCACTGAACCAACTATTCAAAGAACAAGGGAGGGAAGGGAAGAATAAGAAATATGTCCTTGTTTTTCAGGAGTCCCTGGGTGATGCAAATGGTTAATGTGCTTGGCTGCTAATCAAAAGGCTGGAGGTTCGAGTCCACCCCAAAGTGCCTCAGAAAAAAGGCCTTTTGATCTACTTCCAAAAAATCAGCACTTGAAAACCCTATGGAGTGTGGTTTTACTCTGGCACAGATGGGGGCACCATGAGTCAGAATTGGCTCAATGACGACTGGATTTTTAAAGTTTGAGAAGCATTAGTGTACAGTGTTTCTCTGTTAATGAAGAGAGCAATGGACAGCAGTAAGGGCTATAGAAAAGAGTAGATGGGGGTTGCATGAGTTTCCCAGGGCTGCTGTAACAAAATATCACAAACTGGATGGCTTATGAGAACAGAAATTTATTATCTCACAGTCCTGGAGGCTGGGAGTCCAAGATCAGGGTGTCAGCTGTGTTGATTCCTTCTGAAGCTTTGAGGAAGACCCTGTTCCCTGCCTCACACCTAGCTTCTAGCAGCTCCAGGTGTTCCTTGGCTGCAACTGCAACATCACATGGCATGTTTCTTCTGTGTCTCTGTCTCTATGTATGTTCTCTTTTACAAGGACACCAGTCATAGGACTAGGATTCACCCAATTGCAGTATGACTTCATGGTAACCTAACTGATAACATCTTCAAAGACCCTGTTTCCAAAGAGAGTCAGATTCACAGGTACAGGGGTTAGGACTTCAACATACCTTTTTGGGGAACCTAATTCAATCCAAAACAGAGACACCTTAGAGTCTGACTGTTCCTTGCATGGCCTGTGGCCATTTTAGCTAACCTTTCTGAGTATCAATTTCCTCAAGTGTAAACTGAGGTTCTGGTTGAACAGGCTGTTGTAATGAGCTTCTGGCAGGGTGCTTTTTCATTTCAAATTGTGTAGAACAGTTTGTGTGACAAGAGTTGAATAATATGCATATCACACTGTCAGTATGCTCAATGAATGCTATTAATAAAAATGTGAATCATAAATTTTACTCCCACATGCTTCCCATCCCACGGAAGAAACTGAAGGTATTGCTCAGTTCATTGAATTCAGCAGCCAAAGTCTAATTTTCCTTCTGAAAAAAATCCTGACAGTCAGGCCAGTTTGGGCTTTATCAGGAATCCTGGCTCCTCAGGATTCCAAAGCAAAATGAGCTTCTTTGTTGCCATTAAAAGGCAACATGTGATTTTTCTGTTTCCTCATTGCATTGCTTTTGTTCCTCCCAGACTGAAGCTTCTTCAATCTGCAGGTTTTCGGCTCCACCTTTAATACTTTGACGCGTGTTATTGATCCCCAAGTAAATCTGACTAAGGCGGTAGCAAAGTCAACATAGTCTTTGAAAGGCAACTGATGCGGGTGTTTGATGAAATCAGATGCCAGCAACATACGTATTGTTGTTACACTTGTATTATACAACAGGGCTTAGAAGAATTCCTTTCTTCAGGTGGTAAGTACATCATACCAGTCATTCTGGGTGAGGAATGGAATCTGTTTGGCCAGGACCGAAGAATATTCGACTTCATGAATCAATAGCCGTTGCCGTCGAGTTGATTCCAACTCATAGCTACCCCATAGGACAGAGTAGAACTGCCCCATAGGATTTCCAAGGAGGGCTGGTAGATTCAAACTGCTGACCGTTTGGTTAGCAGCCAAACTCTTAAGCACTGCGTCACTAGGGCTCCTCATGAGTCAATAACTATACTTAAAGCTACTATTGACCTCTGATCAGCAAATCGGACAGCAAGGAGAGGTTATGATAACTCTGCAGCTGGTAAAATGTAACTTGTTGGTTAAAGATTTGCTGAAAGCCCTGCTAGTGACCTCTGATGAAAATAAACCTAATTTGGCCATGTGACCTTGCAACACTCACTGCTTGACCCAATACATCCCGGCTCCCAAGCAACACATTTTCTGTGGGCCTAATGATTGGCAGAGATCATTCTTTTCTCAGTTTCTCTCTTCTACCATTGGCCCAACATAGAGGGATTTTTTTTTGGGGGGGGGGGGATTTTTTTTTTTATTTTCATACACATTTTTTTCGAAAGTATTCTAAAGTAAGCAGTAGACATAAGATTTCATCCCTAAATATTCAGCATGTATCTGCTAAGAATAAGGACATTCTCTGACATGATCTTAAGACCATTTTCTTTTTTTTTTTTTTGGTGGAGGGATTTGTATTAAGAGGTTTTCAAATAATGATGGTTACTGTTTGTTAACTCTTCCAAAGACCCTAAACAATTTTTTTCTCAAGCACTGTCTCAACCCCACACAAAGAAAGGGTGCAAGAATTTTTTTTATTCCTTTATCTCCCTCAATGGCTAACATAGTGTTTAGCACACAGTAGGTTCTTAATAAATACTTCCTAAATGAAAAAATTACTCCTTCCACTGTGTTACAATGATATCTTGTACAGTTATCTGTTTTAACACTTATATTGAATTATGTGATTTATTTACCCGTCTATTTCCCTTGCATCTGTCTTGGAGGAAGTACAGCCAGAGGCGAGGATGGCGAGACTTCGTTTTGCTTACTCTGGACATGCCATCAGGAAAGACCAACTGCTAGACAAGGACATCATGTTTGGTAAAATAGAGGGTCAGCAAAAAAGAGGAAAACTCTCAACAAGATAGCTTCACACAACAGCTGCAACAAGGATTCAGACTAATCGTTCTGAGGATGGTGCAGGACCTTATATATAAGGTCCCCATGAATCTGAGCTGACTCCACGGCAAGTAACAAAAACAATAAATTTCCCTTTCAGTGCTTCATCTCCTTAAAGAAAGAGCCTGTGTCTTATTTATCCTTGCTTCGCTATCACTTAACACAGAACCCAAGGGCCGCAGGTTCAGCTCAGCCTTCTGCTTGCTTCTGGGAAAATGGGGTGGCAGATGACAACAGGCTAACCCTGCTTACAAATATCTTAGTGACAGATTTAGCAAGCTCTTAAGATTAGACAGGAACCTTAGGGGTAGTGAGTTTATGTTAATGGGGAGGGAACAGCTCAGAAAAGGAGGGTGAGAATGGTTGCACAACACGAAGAATGTAATCAATGTTACTAAACTGTACATGTAGAAATGGTTGAATTGATGTATGTTTTGCTGTGTATAGTCTCAACAACAGCAAGAAAATATTTTTTTAAAATATAAATGCAATGATACCTCAGCTAAAAGGGTAGTATTCAGAATTTCCCCATAAAAGGAAGATGAGAAGTTTAAGCACTTCAGCTCTATGGTTAAAGGAGAATTGGATCCCAAAGTTTAAAGTGATTCCATGAAAGCCTTTATTAATATTTTCTGTGTTCATGGAACAAAAATGAGCAGCTAAGAGCATACTAAATAAGAAATAACAATGATGCATTATACATCTTTAATTAGGACTAATGGGTGTTGTGTAATTAATTTCAATTTCCCATCCCTTCTTTCATAGAAACAGCTCTCTTCCCTGCAATTTCCACAAGATGTTGCAAATAGGGGCTGTCACTTCCTGACACCAGTTCTCTGATATGAAAATGTTTGCTGCCTTTCTGATTTTATGAGTTGAGAGCGACCCAGATGATTTGGATGTTTGGGGTAACTAGTTGTCTCTAGATGGCCGAGCTCAGTAGACACTTCTCAAATCCCTTCCCCAAGATCCAAGACTATGCAAACTTAACTCTGTCCTTGCTAGCTTCAGGCCCAACTACATAAGCTGCCCACCCCAAGCCAGATCTCAGCTTCTCTCTCCTGAAAGAGACAAGAGTGAGCTACAAGGCCCTGCCTTGTTTTCCTTCAGTCTAATTAGCACCAAGTTAACCTGTTGCTGTCGAGTTGATTCCGACTCTTAGAGACCCTATAAGACAGGGTAGAACTGTTCCATACGGTCTCCAAGGAGCTACCTGGTGGATTCGAACTGCGGAGCTTTTTGTTAGCAGCCATAGCTCTTAACCACTATGCCACCACAGTTTCCTAGCACCAACTTAATGTCTTTATTTTCTACCATCCTTTCCTATTCTGATGATTGTAACTTTCTCAACTCCAGTAGCCCCTGTTTCATAATATCTCAAGTTGAGCCACTAACCACTACTCCTCATTCAGTAAAACACATGCAATATAATATGCCAGCTGATGAAATGTTGAATTGCTCTTTTGATGAGGGACTTCAGAAAAGACACAGGGTCATCAACAGTGACTATCTTTTGGATATGGTAATTACAGAAAATAGCTTACATGCTTCAAAATGCAAAGTGATGTCCATCTTACTTTACACACAACACCAAGATGAAAAAGGTAGAATTCCCTTCTCCACCCTGTCTTAGTCATCCAGCGCTGCTCTAACAGAAATACCACAAGTGGATGGCTTTAGCAAAGAGAAGTTTATTCTCTCACAGTCTAGTAGGTTACAAGTCCAAATTCAGGGCGTCAGCTCCAGGGGAAAGCTTTTCTCCGTCGGGTCTGGAGGAAGGTCCATGTCATCAATCACTTTTCTGCATGGGAACCTCAGGTCCAAAGGCCGTGCTCTGCTCCCAGCATTGCTTTCTTGGTTGTATGAGGTTCCTATGTGTCTCTGCTCGCTTCTCTCTTTTATATCTCAAGAGAGATTTGCTTAAGACACTATCTAATCTTGTATACCTCACCAGTGTAACTGCCACTAATCCATTTTATTACATCATAGTGATTGAATTTACAACACATAAGGAAATCATATCAGATTACAAAATGGTACACAATTATAAAATGCTGGGAATCATGACCCAGCCAAGCTGACAGATATTTTGGGGGGACACAATTAATCCATGACACACCCCAATACCTATTTAAGAGGAACGAGAAGAGAAAGAAAGCTGTGGAGGAAGACAATAGCAGAATTCTGCATAAAGCAGAGTCCAAATCAGATTAAAATTGTCTATTATTAATTGCACATGAAATGAATAAACATGGATATGTGTTCATTGTTTCTTAATAGTGTGACCTTTTGGCTGTATATATAGAAAAAGTTCTGGAAATCTGATATTTGGCAGAAATGATGGAAAAACTGATCTGATACCAAGATACTTGGGGAAAAGCCATTCAGCAAAATGGAAAACCATTACATCATGGCCAGGGCTGTCACTAGCCATATAGTGTTTTTGTGGGAACTAGAAAAATGTGCTGCTTCCTCCAGGCAGATGCAAACCCTCACCAAGCACGTGACTTGGTGAACAGAACACAGCTACCTTTCAGCCCCTCTGCTCCCTCAGCCAGTGAATGAGCAGTGAATGAGCTGCACCAGCCATCCTAACAGCCCTTTTCAGTGTTCTACTTAAAACTCTTCAATGGTTTGTTATTGTTCTTAAGGTAAAATTCAGATTCCATATTATTGCCCCAATCTCACTTTCTCCTCTCCTTCTGGAACTCTGAGTAGACAAACGCGAGAACTTTTAACTCTGTGTTCTGTATCTTTTTAAACTTTCATTAGTATATATGTCTATGTATGTGTGTTGTTTTTGTTGCTAGGTGCCATCTACATACATCTATATCCCTGGGTAGTGCAAGCAGTTTGCGATCAGCTGCTAACCTAAAGGTTGGAGGTTTGAACCCACCCAGTGGCTCCACGGAAGAAAGCCGTGGTAATCAAAGTCCATAAAGATTGCAGCCAAGAAACCCTATGGGCAGTTCTACACTGTAACACACGGGGTTGGCATGAATTGAAATTGACTCGACTGCAATGGGTTCGGTATTTTGGTTTTATATATGTGTGTGTGTGTGTGTGTATACATATATATCTTGTTGTTGTTGTTAAGTGCCATCAAGTTGGTTCCAACTCATAGAGACCCTATATATAGCAGAATGAAACACTGCCCAGTCCTGCACCATTCTTACAATTTTTACTATGTTTGAGCCCATTGTTGCAGCCACTGCGTAAATCCATTTTGTTGAGGGTCTTCCTCTTTTTTGATGACCCTCTACCAAGCATGATGTCCTTCTCCAGGGACTGATCTTTCCTGCTAACATGTCCAAAGTACATGAGACCAAATCTTCTTCTCTTCTAAGGAGCATTTTGGCTGTACTTCCTCAAAGACAAATTTGTTCATTCTTTTGGCAGTCCATGCTATATTCAATATTCTTTGCCAACACTGCAATTCAAAGGCATCAATTCTACTTTGGTTTTCTTTACTCATTGGCCAGCTTTCACATGCATGTGAGGCAATTAAAAATACCATGGCTTGGGTCAGGTACACCTTAGTCCACAAGGTGACGTCTTTGCTTTTTAACACTTTAAAGAGGTCTTTTGCAGCAGATTCGCCCAGTGTAATACATCATTTGATTTCTTGACTGCTGCTTCCATGGCCTTTGACTGTAGATCTAAGTAAAATGAAAACCTTGACAACTTCAATATTTTCTCCGTTTATCATGATGTTGTGTATTGGTTCAGTAGTCAAGATTTTTGTTTTCTTTAAGTTGAGGTGTAATCCATACTGAAGGTTGTAGTCTTTGATCTTCATCAATAAGTGCTTCAAGTCCTCTTTGCTTTCAGCAAGCAAGGACGTGTCATCTGTATATCGCAGTTGCTAATCAGTCTTCCTCCAATCCTAATGCCATGTTCTTCATATAGTCCAGCTTCTCGGATTATTTGCTTAGCACTCAGATTGAATAAAACCAAAAAGCCCATAGCTGTCAAATCAATTCTGACTCATAGTGACCCTATAGAACAGAGTGGAATTGCCCCATGGGGTTTCCAAGGAGTGTTTGGTGGATTCAAACTGCCAATCTTTTGGATAGCAGCCATAGCTCTTAACCACTACGCCACCAGGGTTTCCCAGATTGAATAGGTATGGTGAAAGGATACAACCCTGATGCTTACACCTTTCCTGACTCTAAACCACGCATTGTCCTCTTGTTCTGCTGGAACAACTGCCTCTTGATCTGTGTACAGGTTCCTCATGAGCACAATTAAGTGTTCTAGAATTCCTATTGTTTGCAACGTTATCCATAATTTATTATGATCCACATAGTCGAATGCCTTTGCATAGTCATTAAAACACAGGTAAACATCTTTTTGGTATTCTCTGGTTTCAGCCAGGATCCATCTGACATCAGCAATGATGTCCCTCATTAAATGTCCTCTTCTGAATCTGGCTTGAATTTCTGGTAGTTCTCTTTTGATGTACTGCTGCAGCCGCTTTTGAATGATCTTCAGCAAATTTTACTTGCGTGTGATATTAATGATATTGTTTGATAATTTCTGCATTCAGTTGGATCACCTTTCTTGGGAATAGGTATAAATATTCCAGTCGATTGGCCAGGTAGCTCTCTTCCAAATTTCTTGGCATAGACGAGTGAGCCTTTCCAGTGCTGCATCCATTTGTTGAAACATCTCAATTGGTATTCCGTCAATTCCTGGAGCCTAGTTTTTCGCCAATGCCTTCAGTGCAGCTTGGACTTCTTCCTTCAGTACCATCGATTCCTGATCATATGCTACCTCCTGAAATGGTTGAATGTCAACCAATTCTTTTTGGTATAGTGACTCTGTGTATTCCTTCCATCTTCTTTTGATGCTTCCTACGTTGTTTAATATTTTCTCCATAGAATCCTTGCGAGTCTTGCAACTCGAGGCTAAATTTTTTCTTCAGGTCTTTCAGCTTGAGAAATGCTGAGCATGTTCTTCACTTTTGGTTTTCTATCTCCAGGTCTTTGCACATGTCATTATAATACTTTACTTTGTCTTCTTGAGACACCTTTTGAAATCTTCTGTTCAGCTCTTTTAATTCATCATTTCTTCCTTTTGCTTTAGCTACTCAACACTCAAGAGCAAGTTTCCAAGCCTCTTTTGACATCCATTTAGGTCTTTTCTTTCTATCCTGTCTTTTTAATGACCTCTTGCTTTCTTCATGTTTTATGTCCTTGATGTAATTCCACAACTCATCTGGTCTTCGGTCATTAGTGTTCAATGAGTCAAATCTATTCTTGAGATGGTGTCTAAATAGAGGTGGGATATACTCAAGGTTGTGCTTTGCCTCTCGTGGACTTGTTCTAATTTTCTTCAGTTTCAACTTGAACTTGCATATGGGCAATTGATAGTCTGTTCCGCAGTCGGCCCCTGGCCTTGTTCTGACTGATGATATTGAGCTTTTCCATCGTCTCTTTCCACAGATGTAGTCAATTTGATTTCTGTGTATTCCATCTGGCAAGGTCCATGTGTATAGTCACTGTTTATGTCGGTGAAAAAAGATATTTGCAACAAAGAAGTCATTGGTCTTGCAAAATTCTATCATGCGATCTCCGGCATCATTTCTATCACCAAGGCCATATTTTCCAACTACTGATCCTTCTTTGTTTCCAGTTTTCGCATTCCAATCACCAGTAATTATCAATGCATCCTGATTGCAAGTTCAATCAATTTCAGACTGCAGAAGTTGGCAAAAATCTTCAATTTCTTCATCTTTGGCCTTAGTGGTTGGTGCGTGAATTTGAAAAATAGTCATATTAACAGGTCTTCCTTCGAGGCGTATGGATATTATCCTATCACTGACAGCGTTGTACTTCAGGATAGATCTTGAAATGTTCTTTTTGACAGCGAATGCAACGCCATTCCTCTTCAAGTTGTCGTTCCCGGCATGGAAGACTATATGATTGTCTGATTCAAAATGGCCAATACGAGTCCATTTCAGCTCACTAATGCCTAGGATACTGATGTTTATGTGTTCCATTTCATTTTTGATGATTTCCAATTTTCCTAGATTTATACTTCGTACATTCCATGTTCTAATTATTAATGGATGTTTGCAGCTGTTTCTTCTCATTTTGAGTCATGCCACATCAGCAAATGAAGGTCCCAAAAGCTTGACTCCATCCACGTCATTAAGGTCAACCCTACATTGAGGAGGCAGCTCTTCCCTAGTCATCTTCTGAGTACCTTCCAACCTGAGGAGCTCATCTTCCGACTCTGTATCAGACAATGTTCCACTGCTACTCATAAGGTTTTCAAGGGCTGATTCTGTTCAGAAGTAGACCACCAAGTCCTTCTACCTAGTCTCTCTTAGTCTGGAAGCTCAGCTGAAACCTGTCTGCCATGAGTGATCCTGCTAGTCTTCAAATCAACAGTCAAGCCCCTATAGTATGACAAACTGACAGACACACGGGGATATATATATATGTACACATATATACATATATGTATGCATGTATGTATATACTTTTATTGTGATAAAATGTATAGAACAGAATTTTGCCACTTTAACCATTTTTAAGCATACAATTCAGTGACATTTATTATAGTCACCAGGTTGTGCAACCATTACCACTATCAAAGTCCAAAGGTTTTATTATCACCTCATACAGAAACTCAGTACTCCACACATATGTGTGCACAGATAGAAATATTTACATGTACATACAGATATGTGTGTGCATGCACATATATTCATAGAGGACACAGTTATAGATACTTCTCTGATATAATCAAGCACCTTGTGAGAATGGTTTCCTACGTTTGGAGGTTTAGGACCTTAGTCTGTGGGACAACTCAGTCAATTGGCGTCATAA
Organism: Trichechus manatus latirostris; assembly: GCF_000243295.1. Lineage (NCBI taxonomy): Eukaryota > Metazoa > Chordata > Mammalia > Sirenia > Trichechidae > Trichechus > Trichechus manatus. The sequence goes on from NW_004443999.1 coordinate 8,130,672, forward strand.
AGTTTGTTCTGCATCCTAGTGAAATGAATAGCATCTGGGGTCTTAAAAGCTTGCAAGCAGCCATCTAAGGTACAACTATTGGTCTCTACTCATCCAGAGCAAAAGAGAAAGAAGGCAACCAAAGTCTTGGAGAAGAAACTAGTCTACAGGGCTAATAACCTACACAAGCCATGCCTCAACTACCCTGAGACCAGAAGAACTAGACGGTGCCCTGCTACCGCTACTGACCTTTCTGATCAGGGCCACAATAGATGGAGCCTGATAGAACGGAAATAAAACACAGAACAGAACTCAAATTCTTAAAAAGTCCAGACTTGCTGGACCAGTTGAGACTAGAGGACTCTCTGAAACTATCACCCTGAGATACTGTTTAAACTTTGAACTGAAAATATCCCTGAGGTTGCCTTTTAGCTAAACAATGATTGGCACAGAAAATAAACGATATTACCTCTGAATACAGTGCTCCAGTAAAAAAGCATCTGTGTGAGACCAAAAGGCCAACAATCACTCTAAAGCAAAGTTGAAAAGACAAGGTGGCAGGGAAACTAGAATACTGGAAACGAAACAACCAGAATGCAGTTAAAGAGAATGTTGACACTTAATGAAAAATGTAATCCTGTCAGTAATAGGATAATATTCACATGCCTACAAGGAAGACCAATTAATGTGATTATTATTCAAATTTATACACCAACAAATAATGCCAAAAATGAAGAAATTGAAGACTTTAGCAACTTCTGCAGTTTGAAATTAATGAAACATGCAATCAAGATGCAGTGATAATTACTGGTGATTGGATTGCATAAGTTGGAAACAAAGAAGAAGGATCAGTAGTTGAAAAATATGACCTTGGTGATAGAAATGACACTGGAGATCACATGATAGAATTTTGCATGAAAAAGTATTTCATTGGAAATACCTCTTTCAACAACATAAACATCAACAATACACATGGACCCGAACAATTTGTCACTAAAAATTTGTATAGAAATTGTCAAATGGGAACCTCATTTACTTGTAAACTTTCACCAAAAACCCAATAAAGTATTATTTCTAAAAAATTAAAAATAAAATGAAAAAGGAAACTCAGTACTCCTTAAGCAAAATTTTTCCCAGTTCTCCCTCTCCTTAGCTCATGGTAAGCACTAATAAACTTTTACCTCTGTGCATTTGCCTGTTCTAGATTTTTTATGAGTCAGATCATACAATATTTGTCCTTTCGTGTCTGACTTGTTTCACCCAGCATAATGTTTTCTAGATTCATCCATGTCATAGCATGTATGAGAACTTTCTTTCTCCTTATGGCTGAGTAATACTCTGTTGTGTGGCTATACCACGTTTTGTTTATTGTCTTCCATATTTTTTAATTTCCTTTTATATTTTTCATCTCTGTCTCTTTGTGATGTATTCTGCATAATTTCTTTAGTGCTATCTTCTTCCAGCTCATTAATTCTTTCTTTAGCCATGTATAAACATAACATTTAACATGCCCATTGAGTTTTTAATTACAAACATTGTTTTATTTTTACAGATTTTAATATAAAAATCCACTATGTCATTCTTTTGTTTCTTTTCCCTCAAGTTATTTTCAAGTTTTGTGTGCATTTTTTAAATCTATTAAGTCTTGTACTTATAAAAATAAGTAATTTCTTATAATTTTTTTACCTGAAACTTTGTGAGTCTGTTTTGCTTTCTGGATTTTTCTTATGGTTTTTTTTTTTAACTGATTCTCACATATGGTACCTTGTTTCCTTGCATGCTTGCTTATTTATTTGTTTATTTTTACAGTGAGCTATGCATTTTCCTTAGGAAACTGCTTGAAGGAATTGCTTGAGGCCTAGGATGAAGGTGTGGTTCTATGAGAAGATTTGCATTTGCTTCTTTCAGGCTCTTGAAGTATTACTAGTCTGGGACAACTTTAAAATAAATTCATAGCTTGAGTTTCTCTGGACTTCCAGGTGATGTGAATTGTGGCTACAAATCCATGTGGAGACTTGCTTTCTATGACAACTTGTCTGGGCTAGGGTTTATTTATTCTGTTCTGCTTAGGTCCAAGAGGAATTTCCTATGGTGGTGAGGGTGGAAAGGTAAGGTTATTTCTGCTTCACCCTTATACATTAAGGGTATAGCTCTTTAGGATCCTAACTTTATGTGTGTAGGATCTCCTCTTAGACTTTCTACTTGAGCAAGGCTTGGGCTTTGTTGGTGCTGTGGTTAAAGTGGTTGAGTGCTAACTGAAAGGTTGGTGATTCAAAACCACCAGTGGTTCCACAAGAGAAAGATGTGGCAGGCTGCTTCTATAGAGATTTACAGCCTTGAAAACCCTGTGGGGTCGCTATAAGTCAGACTTGATTCAATGGCAGTGGGTTTGGTTTTGGTTTTGGTTTTCATCCAAGAGGCCTTGACAACTGAAGTTCAAGTTCAGAAAACGCCCTTAATGAAAAAGCATCCTCAATGTTCTGCTTACTTCTCTGGGTTTCTACCTTTGCTTAGATTTTAGCCTAATAATTCTTTGTTATCATGTCAGCTCTTAAATGGGTTTTAGAAGACTTTTTAAAAGAATATGTTTTATCCAGTACTTTTAGTTGTCTTTAGCATGAGGAAGAGTCGTTTTCGGTCAGCACCTCTAGCTAGCCTTAGTATTGTCAATGAACGTCTGATCACAGGGTGTGTCCTTGGGCTAGTTACTTAACCTATATGTTACTCAGTTTGCTCATCTGTGAAATGGGGACTATGATAGTACCTAGCTCAAAGGACTCTTGTAAAACACATATAAAATAACAAATGTAAAATGCTTAGAATAATGCCTGGTACTTGGTAACCACTCACTGTGTGTTGAGACTTCCTTCCCCAACCATTAGCTACTGTTACTTCTTCTCTACTTTCCTGCATGTACTGTCACAGACGAACTTAAATAATTATTCCTGTAACTATTATATAACTTCTGTCTCCCAGTTAGACTGTAAACTCTGGGAAGCAGGGACCATGTCTGTTTTGTATAACTCTATATCACTAGTTTCTAGTGCATGACACGGAGCATATTAGGAACTCAGCAAACATTTGGTGAGTAAATGGATACATATTTCTGCATCTTTAAGAGAGAAGAAGCAGAGTATGGACAGTATGTAGGTGGAGAGGGTTTAATGGATAATTCCTAACTCTGATTAAGCACAGAGGTTCTGGAATCAGCCCAGGTATGAAGATAGTAACCTTTTGTATGCCAGTTTCCTCTTGTGTAAAATGGAAGACTAAATAAAAAAAAGTCCATAAAGTACTTCGTGCAGTGCCCAGCGCGTGGTAGGAGTTCAGTAGATGCCAGCTGCAACTATTTCTACTATCCCTTTTTTGGTAACTTATGAAATTGTCCACTTTGAGAAAGCATACGCTGCAAAAATAGGGGCTAGGGGCCATCTGGAAAGGAAAGTATGTCGATGTTTTGGTTTTTCTTATTTCCTAAAATGCGTGTGACATGGTGTTCAGATGAAAACCAGAAAAGAGCTGCTCATTGTGCCTGTACTGTTATTCTTTTTGTTCTCCAGGGTGTTACTTTAGCACTTAGCTGCCCAACCAGGCCCTCAGAGGGCTGGGGAAAATGTACACACAGTTACAGAAAGAGCTTGGGGCCCCTCATACCCCATTGAGTTTCGTCATTTGATTTACATTTAGTGAAATGGATTATAAACATTTATGAAAGTCACCAGAACACAGTAATAGGGTCCTGAGGAACTCCAGAAAGGGAATCAATCTCAGGTTTGGAAAACGTGCCTCTCAGGCGCCCAGGGAATAAAATACAAGTTAACTCTAAGTTCAAACTGGAAATACTGTGGTTGTTTTTGCATAACAGCCTTCAGACAGGTCTTGTAAACATACAGATCTAGGTTTCAGTTAATTTTCACTTACGGGAATCTTATTCATCATAATTTCAAAGGTTGCCTATCACTATATACTAACACCTCCCCCTGAGGTTTAGACATCATATTGCCTGGTTCGAGGATGTAATGGAAATGAATTTGGTCTCCCATGTGTACTTCAGGCTAGCTTCTTTTATCTTGTGGTCTAGAGCAAAAAGGAGAAATAATATAAAATGGGTAACATTCCCCCATATGTTGAAGTTGGAGAGTGGTGATTACTTGAGTTGAAATAAACTGCAACAACGCCAAAAAGAAGAAAATGTGTTTTGTTCTTACTGGAATAATATCCCTCTGCAAGTGTCAAAGAAGCCCTGGTGGTGCAGTGGTTAAAGCGCTTGGCTGCTAACTAAAAGGTTGGTGATTTGAGCCAACCAGCCCCTCCGCAGGAGAAAGATGTGGCAGCCTGCTTCCATAAAGATTTACAGCCTTGGAAACATTATGGGGCAGTTCTACTCTGTCCTACAGGGTCGCTATGAGTCTGAATCGACTCTAGAGCGGTGGGTTTGGTTTTTGGGTTTGGCACTGTGTCAGCTAGCTTGTGGCAGTAATCAGAACTGCCAACAGGGTGTCAATCACTTTTGAAGGGAGGAGGCAGCACGTTTGTGTTTATTTGCATAACTTTTTTTAAAATGCTGATCTAAATGGGGGGATCATCATATTCAAACCATATGAGAACTAGCTGTCTTAATATTAATTGACAACAGTGCTTCTCTCCTTAGCTGCACATTGAAATCCCCTGTGAAATTTTGAAACATTCCGATGTCTGGACCCTACACTTGATCGAATTAAATCAGTGTTTCTAGAGGTAGAGCCCTGATGTTGGTATTTTTAAAATCTTCCACATTATTCTAACCCGCAGTCAAGGTTGGGAGGCGTTGGCTGTCATTACTGTAGAGTAAGTGCTAATAGCACTCAGGCCTATTAGCAAAGCATTTTTCCAGCTGATGTAGGAGAGATGTTCTTATCCCCGGTTTACAGACGGGAAACCAAGGCCCAAGTAACTTAAATGACATTTAGATTTTCCTCTGCTCAAGTATCAGAATACAGTAAGTGCCTCGGAGAAGAACACATTTCCTTGGTCTTAAATAAGGGACCCTTGAATCAAACTCTTTGAATAAGGCGGGACCTCATCTGAAATGAGGAAAGTGGGACTCAGAGAAGAATAGGAGCTTATCGCACCCATCTCTATATTCCCTGCACTATCTAGCACCACACACTCAACAAATATTTGTTAAATTAAGTTTATTTGTTAAATTAAGTGAAACAAAGCAACCAAGGTCACCCAGGCCCCGAACTTCCTGGCTTCAGGTCACTGATTGCACTACGCTTGTTACAGTTTGGAAATCACATGTCCCTCTGTGAATATGGAGACCACATCTCCCGCACTGTATGTGTGAGTTAAGGGTTTAAAAGGCCTTATTCTTCCCAAAGCACACTTGTTTTGTTTTTCATGCATGTGCAATGATATTTTTATTCCAATCACATAGTATCTGTAAATAACTGTCTATAGAACACAAATAATTATTGCTAAATTGAGGTTCAGAGTCCCTTTCTCCCACTCCGCCCTCAGTTTCCATTATATTATTTTTTAAAGTATCCATACCAAACCAACACTGTTTCCATAGAGTTGAACTGCCCCATAGGGTTTCCAAGGAGCAGCTGGTGGATTTGAACTGCTGACCTTTTGGTTAGCAGCCTGAGTTCTTAACCACTGCGCCACCAGGACCCCTTCTAAAGTGTAGGAGAAGCAATTCCAAGGATGCCTTTTCTCTCTGCAGGAATTGTTTACTCATTCACACCTAGCCCTGTCTCGGCTTCAGTTACAATGAGCCATGATGGACAATGTGTTAGGAGTTTTGTCAGACACTGTCAACTTTCTGATTTTTCATTAGTTGTGTTTCTCCCCATTTGATTCATTTTCTCTGTGCTCTGTCTGTGGGCAGCTTTCTCGCTCATTCTCCTTCTCTCTGGAGCTCTGATAGAGTCAGGCATGGCCCCGACCTCAGCTACCCCCTTGCTCACCTTCTGTTTGTCCGCCTAGTTTTTCTCTGTAGAGAGTTGAGTTTGAGGGTGCTGGGTGTGCAGTAGTTAAGAGCTTAACTGCTAACCAAAAGATTGGCAGTCAAATCCACCAGCTGCTCCTTGGAAACCCAATGGGGCAGTTCTCCTCTGTCCTAAAGGGTCACTATGAGTCGGAATCGACTCAACGGCAACAGATTTTTTTTTTTGTTGGGGGTGGGCGGGGAGTGAGGCTGGGGCTAGGATTTGTGACTGTGGTAAACTGGGGGTTTCTGGAACTTGGGCTGTGGGAAAAGGTGGGGGGTGAGCAGGCGGGAGAGCCAGACAGACCTAGACTGCATCCTGGGACAATTAGTGCTGCATGAGTTTGGAAATGTAAAGGGAACCAGAACATTCTATCATGGTTGCCATAAGTGCAGAAACTTAGGCAAATAAACTGTGGGAAGTCTAGGTCTGACTGACAGTATCACCATCAATTAGAGAAGATCCAGCCTTTCAAGGAACTCAAAGGAAAGAGGCAGTCAAATCCTGAGTAGATAATCCAAGTCTTGGTGGGCTGGAGACCTCCCAGCATTTGGATGGTAGTTATGGACTGCACATATTACATTAGTCATACTCCAAGCACGAACCCCTCGAGAGTTGGTACTGCCTCCATGCTGGGCATGCAAGCTCAATGAATTGTTGGGGAATGTGTGCATCACTCTATAGACATAGAGATAGAAACATTCCTGGTGTGGACTTCATATGGTGGTATTAAGTCAAACTTGCCTAGGTTCTAATCCTAGCTGTGTGGCTTTGAGCTAACTCCTTAATTTCTCAGGGCATCAGTTTCCTTATCTGTAAAACACTACCTACTGTATAGTGTGGTTGCTGCTATTATTATTTTAGACCAATATATACATATATATATATATATAATTAAATTCCCCCTATAGAGGCTTTTGTATTTGGTACTGAGATAAATAAAAGAGACCAAAAAAAAAAAAAAAAAAAAAAAGACAAAGTTAACTTTCTTTTACTATGCATTTTATTATCTGAATATGAGGGTAATTAATATTAATTACGACTCCTAAAAGTGCCTTCTGAATTGTCAGTATAAAGGATAAAGTTGTATTCAGTATAATTTACTAATTGCCATATTTCTACTGAATTTTCATTTTTAGAAAATTGATAATCCAAGTATCTTATATGATCCTATGTATGTTATATGATATCTCCCTGCTTCTCTGAATATTTTATTAACCAGAAAGATAAATTTTGGAACTGTGCTGAAGAATTCATAGTTGTAAACATGATCCCATGTTCTAAATCAGTGAAAAACGGGAGTAAAAATAAGAAATGGAATCAGAGCAGGGATTCTGGAAGGCTCAGGATATTTGCATGCCATGTCTTTGTGGCTGACAAGTTGTGTGTGTGTGTTTCTTAAATTAGGATTCAGGAGATACTAATAAAACCAACTCAAAATTACATTATTCCTATTAAAATAATTTTTTTTTAGAAATAAGAGCTAAAGCCCATAAATTGCAGGCACATTGGGGATAAAGTACATTTGATTTTTCAAAATAAAACTGTGATACTGACATTTGTGATGGTTAAGATTGTGTGTCATCTTGGCTGGGCCATGATTCTTGGTGTTTATATGTGATCACCCCCACAATGGGATCTGCTGTGAGTAGTCAATCAGTTGAAAGGGAGTTTCCTTGGGTGTGTAGCCTGCATCCGAATATAAGTGGACGTTCTGGCTTTTGCCCTCTCTGGATCCTGCAGCAGCCTCTTGTTCATCTGACTTCTAGTTCTTGGGACTTGAGCTAGCAGTTTACCTGCTAATCTTGGGACTCATCAATCTTCACAGCCTGTAAGCAAGGGTCTTGCTCTCTGACCTTCCAATCTTGGGTTCGCCAGCCCCTGTGGCTACGTGAATCAGGAGAAGCTTCTATCCTTCTCCATGGACTTCGGACGTTTCAGCCTCTACAATCACATGAGCTGTTTCCTTGATATAAATATCCTCTCTAGATATATATTTATATGCTTTACTGGTTTTGCTTCTCTAGAGAACCCAGCCCAAGACAACATTATAAAAAAATTTATAATAATATTTTTCATTTTACTACCTAAGAACACACTTTACAAACATGAGCTAATTAATCTTAAAATCACCACCCCTACCTGACATTCTTATGATGTCTACTTCCTGCTGGGAGAATGGAGCAACAGAGTGATTAAGTGATATATTTAATTAGGATCCAAAAGTCTTGGATATTAGTCCTCAGTTTTAACTAATCACTAGAACATTACTTGGGTTAAAAAAAAAAGAAAAGAAAAACCTTTTCTGACCAGTTATTCATTTCAGAACATTCTGGTAAGAAAAAGAATTCTAACATTTTCTTCCCCTAATAAAAAACTGTTGTCATGGAAATATTTCAGTTCCCTATGTCCTCCAATTGCCTGCATCTGAACAGGTTTAAAACGAGCAGATTAACTGAGGTCAATCCAAGTTCTTTATGATGGAAGTAAGGTTTGCAACAGGCTATATTACAAGCCATTCTAAAGTCCATCTCCCAAGATAAGAGAGAATAAAAGAACTCTCTTGTGGCTCTACTGAGTTCTATAACCATGGCTTCTCATTCTAACTAACTCAGATCGTTCCTTCCTTCGAAGCTAAATACATCAAACCCATTGCTATTTCCCATGTAGAAGTCTTATTTTATTTTGACTAGCAAATAAAAATAAAGTTATGTTTACTAGAAACGCCACGGCATCTCTCAGAGGCTACATCTCCAAAATATTGTGAGCTGACAATGTTTTACAGGCAGTGCAGGGCTGTTTGCTTTTTAATCCAAATGGGGTTGTTAATTGACTCAGCCATTCATTTCATTCTGGCTGGGGAGACACCTGACCAGTGTTTGACTTTATACTCACAACCAATATATTCTCCTAAGTTACCTTAATATAGGAGCCATGCCTCATATTTTATGAATTTGTTTAAACACAATGAGGTGTAAGGACAATGGTAAAATTAAACTCTCACAGGGATATCTTTATACCCTGAAAGAATAAGAAAAGGGAGATTGGAGGTGCTATCTTCATTTGTGCCTGGATCTGTAATTCCTAACATGCTATTGTTTTATTGGATTCCAATATGGTGTTCCTTCCAGCTTCTGAACTCTATATGGCATGTATCTTTTTGCAAAACTGGAGAAAACAAAAACGAATTTTGGTATGACGTTTTCACAACCACCCTAGAAATGGATGACGTCCTGGGAGTGAGATGGAAACTGCAGAATTGGCTTTTGAGACCACAAATCTAGGAAATATATCATGCTGCTACCTGTGTTTTCATACTTATTTGTGTGGGAAGGCACGGTGTGGGAAGAGAGAAGAAGGTCCTATGAAAAGGATTGCATTTATCTTTCAAGAAAAAGACAAGGATGGTTTGTCTAAACTTGCGGCATTTATAACTGACGTGACAAAATATTCATATAACTTCCTTTATAATCCTGGAGCTGGAGGACAAGAACAAATAGCTTGTCACACTAGGTCAGAGTGCTGGTGAACCAAGCCAGTATTCTGACAGTGGCATGAGGGGGGGTCTTAGTTATCAAGTACTGCTGTATCAGAAATACGACAAGTGGATGGCTTTAACAAAGAGAAGTTTATTCTCTCACAGTCTAGGAGGCTAGAGGTCCAAATTCAGGGTGCCAACTCTAGGGGAAGGTTTTTCTCTCTGTCAGCTCTGTGGGAAGGTCCTTGTCATCAATCTTTCCCAGTCAAGGAGCTTCTCAGAGCAGGGACCCTGGGCCCAAAGGACTTGCTATTCTCCTGGCTCTTATTTCTTGGTGGTATGAGGTCCCCATTTCTCTCTGCTCGCTTCTTTCTTTTATATCTCAAAAGAGATTGATTTAAGACACAGCCTAAACTTGTAGATTGAGTCCTACCTCATTAACATAACTGCCGCTAATCCCACTTGGTTAATATCATAGAGGTAGGATTTTCGAAACATAGGAAAATCACATCAGGTGACAAAATGGGAGACAGTCACACAATACTGGGAATCATGGACTAGCCAAGTTGACACACACATTTTGGGGGGATACAATTCAATCCATCACAGGGGGTACGTCATGGGATGTCATCATTGCCCTCATAGTGTCCACCTCAAAAAGTTAAAGGGCCCTAGGGAGATCTCCAATACTTTGTGGAGCTCAGTAAGTGTTTGCTGTCATGATAAATGAGGCAAGCCTTCTCTAAGTCTGTTGTCACTGATTGAACTAAATATTTCCTTAAATTTATTTTCATTTTTAGGCTGTATCACTTCTGGGGATAAGCTTACTGTGTGTCTTAGTTTCCTAGTGCTGCCATAACAGACTATCACAAATGGGTGGCTTCCGTGAAGAGAAAATTATTTTCTCACAGTTTTGGAGGCTGAAAGTTCAAATCAGGGTCTTGGCCTTGTGGATTCCTTCTGTGGGCCTTTCTCCAAGTTACTGGTGGTTGCTGGCAATCCTTGGAGTTACTTTGCTGCTTATAGAAGCATCTGCCTTTGTGGTCCCATGGCATCTATCCTCCCCCTGCATGTCACTCTCTTTTTACAAGACACCATTCAGAAGGAATTAGGACTAAAACCTACCCTACTCTGGTATGACCTCATTTGACCAAACTGATAACAAAAGAAAAACCCTATTTCCCCAACCCAGGTCTCATTCACAGGTACAGGGTTTAGGATTACAGCATATCTTTTAGGGAGATGCAATTCAATCCATGGGGTATAAAACTATTCTTGTAAGCTTCAAAGGGTGCTCACTAACTCGGGTGTTCCAGAATTTAATGAAATACCTTTTGAGCCTGCCTCTCATGTGTGTTCATGATTTTCTAGGCTTTCATCATTTTAACCTGGTGCTTCATATTTTTCAGGCTAGGGAATCATCATTTTCAAGGGCTAGTCTAATGTGGAAGCATATCTATATCAAGCTTTTACCCAATGTAGTTCTCACATTTTGGGGAACATGGTTGGATGTATGTTATAATAAACACATTCTGAGGTCTACTGAGTCTTCTGAATTTGTAAATACAGTTCAGCCTTCACAAAAACTCATTTTATTCCCATAACCTCTTTGTGAGGCAGGGAAGGGTAGGCTTATGAGAATATCCGCGTTTTCCTCACTGCCATAGCAAATTCAGCCTTGGAGAAGGATCTACGTGAGAGAGAGAGATTCTCTTCCAAATGAGTATCTTTGAGTCACAGAAGAGAGTTATTTGCCTTGATGAGTCTTATATTAACTGAGAAAGGGTAGTGGGTGGGGCATGATGACTTGGACCATGACAAAGACAACAAACTCATTTACTTTATTGATCTTCAGGCCTGTTTTGGTGCTAAGAATGCATCAGAATAATGTGTGGAACTGCCTCATCATAATTTTGCAAGCTGGAACAGAACTGAGAATAGCATTTTCTCATGTCAGTTGCTGATATAATATCCATTCATTTCATAATTCTGTAATAAGTGCCTACTATATACCAGGCCAGGCACTGGCTCGATGCTGGGGCTACAGTGGGGGACAACATCCACAGAGGCCCTGCCCTCATGGAGCTTACACTCCAAGGATAAACTCTGATGTTCCTGTCAAAAAATAAAATTTGAATTCATGTGCGGGTTTTAATTTCCATTTGTCTTAGTCTGGGTTCTCTAGAGGAGCAAAACCAGTGGAGCATATATGAAAATATATAGAGAGAAATTTACTTCAAGGAAATGGCTCACGCAATTGTGAGGAAATGGCTCACCCAATTATGTGGGCTGGTAAATCCCAAATCCATGGGCAGTCTACAGGCTGAAAACCTTTGCTGGCTCACGTGGTTGGAGGGGCTGATGAACCCAAAATCTGCAGGTCAGGCAGCAAGCCAGAGACTTCTGCAGGCTTGTATCCCAAGAACTGGAGGTCAGGATGCGAGAAAAGTGCAGGGTCAATAAATAGGGCGAGCTTTGCCAGAACATCCATTTATATACTGGAGGCAGGCCACACCCTCAAGGAAACTCCCCGTTCAGCTGATTGGCTGCTCACATCAGATCACAAAATGGAAAGTGATTACATAGTGTCTGCCAAACCACTGAAAATTATAGCCTAGCCAAGTTGACACATAGCATTAACCATCACACCATACATCAGACCGTCTTCTTTAGCAGCTGACACTTTCAATTTGGCTCAAGGCCAGACTTTTTTGTTGAAGGCCCCATGGGGGAAATCCTAGGAGAGAAGAAGAACAGGTCCAGCAACAGATGCTGTATTTAGGACTCAGTGATACTATGTGGCTCAATACTGACTCTTACACCACTGGATTGAATGACATATATGTATTTGTTGAAGTTAATGAAAGACGTTTCAGGGTGGCCTTGAGGGTGAGGGCCAACCAGACTGCAGGGGTAGAAGAATGAATGGTTGTGAGAAAGTATAGATGAGTATAGTGTAGACATTTATTTAACTGTGACGGGAAAAAGGGAGATAAGGTGGCAATTGAAATGGGATACAGAGTCCAGGGAAGAAGTTTTCTTTTTTTTCTTTAGGTTGGAAGAGAATTTAAATGCTCTGGAGAGGATCCAGTGGACAAGAGAGGAGATACTAATTGTGGGAAGGAATGGGGTTCAGGATTTATGGGATGACTGATCTATGATGAAGGAAGGCAAACGATGGGTATAGATGAGGATGTACTTCTAGGCTTGTTAGTGGGAGACCTGTTGGATGGTTTCTGTTTTCTTCTACAAGCAGGAAGCAAAGTCATCCACTGAGAGGGAGGGAGTAGAAGCAGGGTCAGGAATATGAGGGCTCTGTTGAGGTTTGTGGCTATGAATTCACAGTGGGCAGAAACTGCTGTACTCTTTGTTTTCTTCACTGGTTCTCAGCTACCCAGGTTCAAGCTTGGATAAAGCAGAGGACAGAAGAGAAAAGTAGTTTGGGGGTAATTGCAAGAGAGGGACTGAAATGAAAGAGTGTAGAATTTAAGCTACACAAGGAAGGCAGTGACGTTAAGACCAAGAGGTCTCAGAATTCAGAGAAAGTGGAGGGAACAATGGACAGGGGGCTGTGATGATGTCAACGAACATGTGACACCTTAACATGGGGTGTGAGTCTGTCATCAGAAAGATGGTGCTTCAGTCACTGATCTTTTCTTTTTTTGGTGAAAATTTACATAGTCATACACCAATTTAACAATTTCTACATGTACAACTCAGTGACATTGATTACATTTTTCAAGTTGTAAGGTCTTAAAAGCTAGCAAGCAGCCAACCAAGTTATGAGCAACAGAGGAAGAAGGAGAGTCAGGAATCGGAGGAGGAGACGGATTGTGTGTCTGGTTACCTCCGTGAACAACCACCTCCTTTACCATGAGACCAGAAGAATTGGATGGTGCCTGGCTACCATTACTGAACATTTTGGTCAAAGATTCTATAGAAGAATCCCTGATCAAAGGGGGGAAAATGTAAAACAGAATTTAAAATTTTCAATGGAAGCTGTATTTTACATAGCCATTGAGGCTGGATGAACTGATTTTTGAGGTGGAACAGTCTGGAGTGTTGACAGGGATCTGCGATGTAGAGAAGAGGAGGAGAAGCAAGGAGGTCAAGGGTGTGGGAAGCAAGGGGTTTGTATGGGCCATCTTAGCAGGTGTTGAGGATTATATCCCAGAAGTTGGAGTGGGTAGAGTAACATTGAACCAGGTGCCAAAGTCTTCACTGAGTATGGGCTTGGTGGGGGACAGCAACAAAGAGAATAGGGGATCTGAGGATACTAGCCTCAAATAAATGCTTTACAGTATTAAACTTTAACGATAAAATTGAAGAAAGGAAATGCATTTTTAATGTGTTGTAGTTTTAACGTAGGCTAATCAATGCTATAAAATAACAGAGGACTTCTGATTTTGTAAAGGACTTATGTTCACATAATTATAAGAAACTTCTGTTGTAAAAGTCTTAGAGTTTTTTTTTGTTTTGTTTTGCTTTATATTAGCTGTCGAGGTTGCACCGAGTGCATCATTGGGACCATGCAGAGTGAATGGCTATAAACTAGCAGGGCTTACTGGAATTATTCATCGAAGGGCAACAAGGACATTTCCCCAGCCTCAGTTTCAACCATGGGAAGCAGAAGTTCTCTAGTCATGGTCCAAAGATGTTTGGTTTTAGGAGAAAAGGAAAGAGAGGAAGAGAAACTGTTTTTGTAAGAGTCTGTAAGAATAGTTGGTAGGAATGGTCTTAGAGGTTTTCATGCAGAAACAAGTGGGGAGACTCCAGATAACCTGAATTTCTTAGCCACCACAGCCTCAGATGTCCAGAATTTTTGCTTTCATTTAGGTGTTTTTGCCTGTTTTTGTAAATGCTAAGATTGGGCAGATGCCTATGTATGCATGTAGCGATATATAAGCCTGGCTGGCAGCAGCTCTGCTTGTCTCAAAGTGCTCCGATACCATTAGCCTCCTTCTAATAAACTGCACCGCCATTTCCTTGCAGACCTCCACTACTGCCGGCCCCAGAGAATTCCAGAGGCATCCACGCAGGGATGTCAAGGCAGAGCTCTTTCTTGTGAAATGTAACACCGGAGCTATTTTGTCCCAGTACAGGCGAGTCCTGATTTTTCATTCTGCCTTTACAGCTCGGCACTCACTTTTTAAATTCCTGTTTTGTCTCCAGATAATAGGCTCCAGAGTCCCTCAAAAATTGAGTCAGTAGAGTGGAGAAACCAGAAACAAACTTTGATGCAACTACAAAATTAATTCAATAAATTACTATGAGTTTTTAGATAAGAAGTTTTAGAAAATGTTGACAGCTGCTTTCATCTGATACCCCGAGAAGAAGGCCTGCAATCTCTATTATCTCACATATTTTGTGCACACAAACTTTGAGATCATCTCTTCCCATCATCTCATTCTTAGAGGTCTGAGCTTGTAGTGGTCATCTCTTGTCCTTGTCTGTTCAGTGTCCCCATTGCACTTGGGGAACTTCCCTACCCTCCTGTTCTAATTATCCAGTGCTGCTATAACAGAAATACCACAAGTGAATGGTTTTAACAAACAGAAATTTATTCTCTCACAGTCTAGGAGACGAGAAGCCCAAATTCAGGGTGCCAGCTCCAGGGGAAGGCTTTCTCTCTCTGTTATGGGGGAACTGGTTATGGGGTAAGGTCCTTGTCGTCAATCTTCCCCTGGTGTAAAAACGGTGTGGGGGCAGTGTCTGACCTCCTCCAGCTTCACTAGGGGAAAGGAGAATAAAGATCAACAGCCTAAGGCTGATTGGTATGAGGTGGGGGCCAGACATGCCTCCTCTGTCCATCATCTCTACCAGTTCTGACACCAATCGTTCCTCCCACAGCATGCTACTGGGTTTGCTAATTCATTGCAACGGTCACACAGAACTCACAGACATACTCAAAATTATGAGGTTTATTAGGGAAGTAATAGCTACAATTCAGGCTCAGGAACACTCAAGATACAGTACTTCCATCAGGATAACCTCTTCCTAGCTGTGCTCATAGGCAGGCCTCTCCCTGGTCCTCAGTCTCTGCCCAAACGCACTCAGCTTTTTCTCTCCATGGGCCGAGAAGCCCACCATGCCACCTCCTGCGGGGTCTCTGCTGCTGATCTCTCCTTCCTTGGTGGTGGTGGCCTCTTCCCCTCTGCTCTGAAATTGGTTCTCTTTTAAGGCAGAGCTAACCAATCCCCTTGGTGAGCCACAATTATCCTGTCACACAGTCCTGCCCAATCACCTGAGCGGGAGTTACAAGACCATGGCTAGAAAGGTCACACACAAAAGTAATTAATCGCACTGCACCTGGCCTAGGTGTTTCTCAGCACAGGGCCCCGGGTCCAAAAGACTCGCTCCTCTCTCAGCGCTTCTTTCTTGGTCGCATGAGGTCCCTCTCCTCTCTGCTGGATTCTCTCTTTTATATCTCAAAAGAGATTGACTCACCCAAG
>NW_004443999.1:8146655-8160350 GCF_000243295.1 Trichechus manatus latirostris
GCTTTTAAGAGCCCAGATGCCATTCACCAAAGTGGGATGCAGAACATTTTCTTAAAAAACTTGGTTATGCCAATTGACCTAGATGTCCCCTGAAACCATGGTCCCCAGACCTCCACCCCTGCTACTCTGTCCCTCAAAGTATTTGGTTGTATTCAAGAAACTTCTTAGCTTCGGTATAGTCCAGTTGTGCTGACTTTCCCTGTAGTGTGTGCTGTCCTTCCCTTCACCTAAGATAATTTTTGTCTACTTTCTAGTAGACAAAAATACCATCCCCACCCTTGTAACCATCAAAGAATATTGTCTTCTGTAATTAAACCTTTTCTTGGGTTTTTATAATAGTGGTCTTATACAATATTTGTCCTTTTGAGACTAAGTTCACTCAGCATAATACCTTCCAGATTCCTCCATGTTATAAGTTGTTTCACGGATTCATGATTGTTCTTTATTATTGCATAGTATTCCATTGTGTGAATATACCATAATTTGTTTATCCATTCATCCGTTGTTTCTATCGTTTTGCTATCGTGAACAATGCTGCAATGAACGTGGGTGTGCATATATTTTTCGTGACACACATTTTTGAAGGACACAATTCAATCCATAAAACCTCCCCTCATGCCATATGGTCCTGCTGAGCCTGTCAGCTACTCTACTCTGTCCTCTCCTCTTCCCCTCTCCTTCTTATGGGAGTGGGTCTGGAGCCCAGGTTGGGCTTTCCTTGGTTTGATAGACTAGCCTGGGAGAGACCAATTCTCTTCTGTGGGGAGGATGAGAATTTTGGGCTACAAGCAGTCTTCTGATTTGCTATATGGAGAGAACCTGATTGCAGAAAGAAGCCAAGCAAAGACAAGCAGAGCCAAGAGGCAGAACCTGATGACATCTGTACTTCTGGACTCAGGCATGATTTCCCACTTGTATACAAATGGTGGCCCAGGATAAACATTGTTCTGCACTTTGCTTTGCCTTTTTTTTTTTACTTAACAATATTTCCTTGCGATCCCTTCATATCAACATATAGAGAGCCTCTTCGTTCCTTTTTACAGCTACAGAATTCTCCACTGTGTGGATGAATCAAAAATTAATTCAACCACTTCTCTAATGATGAACATTCGGGGGTGTTTCCAATCTTTTGATATTTCAGATGTATGTGTAACTTCATATTTCATCCATGTATATATTCTTAGGAGTAGGATTGCTGGATTAATGAGTAAATACCAATGGGACTTTGCTAGATGAATATCAGTTCCTGCACATAAACAGGGGTTGTTTGCACTCCCACCAGCAACGTGTGAAAGTCTTGTTTTGCCACAACCTTGCCAACAGACTGTGTTGTCAAATCTTTGACTTGTTCTCCCTCTGTATTTTAACCTTGTTCTCTCACATCTTGCCCTCCTTGGAAAGGCAAACCAGCTGCTGTGGAACATTCACAGCGAAATGTTCTAGAGATGCTGGGGAGCAGAATCTAGAGTAGATGGAGGAGTCTTGTGTGGGATCAAATTTTAACATAGCCAGTGGTACTGAAAGAATAGCCGTAACCCTGGAAAGGGGTAAAAATGGAGGTAGTAGCCTTGAGCTTGATGGGAGTTGCAGTTGGAGGTGGGGATGGAAAAAGTTTAGAGGAAAACACAGGATGTTTGTTCGCAGCTATTAGCTGGGGCGAGTTTGTTTGGTTTATCTCAAGTGCTAGGTCATAAATTGCAAAGCCACCACTGGTAATTAAAGAAGATTTCCCATAAGTGAGATCTTCTTTTTCTTTCTTGGTATTTCTCTTCTGGAGACTAAATCCCAATTTCGCTCTCTCCACTTCCCCTCCCTCATGCCTTACAGCACATAGCTGAAAGCTATTTCAACTCTGTTTAGTCATGTAATGACTTTGCCTTAGTCTTCTTGCCTTTAATACAAATAATAATAAACATAGAGAAAACCATCTAAGAAGCATATTTTAAAATTTTATTAGCGGTGTAACAGACTTCTAAAATGAAAAGACATGTTTCACCGTTATATTAAGTACAGATTTTTCAAGTCACTTAAGGAATTTTTTTAATATATGAAAATAAATAATCAATGATTTTGTCTAAATGGTTCATTTAAAGCAGCTGTTTTAGAACTTCCATCACTGAGTTGATGGACGTAATTTATTTTGCTTCTGGAAAGTAAAAATGCGACAAGAGGGAAAAAAAGCATTTCCCTTTCTACCAAAAAATGGAACTCAGATAATTAAGTATTTGTGGCATCCAGGAACGTATACACTAAAATGTACCACCACACTTTCTGTGATATGCTGAATAATGGCCCCAAAGATATCCATTCAGGTCCTAATCCCAGCAACCCGTGGAGGCCACTTAATACAGCAAAAGAGATTTTGCAGATGCAATTAAATTAAAGATTCTGAGATGGGGAGATTGTCCTGGATTATCTGGGTGAGATCTAAATGCAGTCACAAGTGTCTTATAAGAGGGAGGTAGAGGAAGATTTTACTACAGACAGGCCAGAGAAGGAGATGTGAGGACCTCAGCAGAGAGAGCGAGATCTGAAGACACTGTGCTGCAGGATTTGAAAGATGAAGGGGCTATGAGCCAAGGAATGCAAGAAATGCAGTTCTAAAAGCTAGAAAAGGCTAGGAAATGGATTCTCCCCTAGAGCTTTGGAGGGAGTGCAGTCCTGCTTACCCATTGGTTTCAGCCCAGTGAAACTGATTTTGACTTCTGTAACTGTAAGAAAATAAATCTCTTGGTGTTTTAAGCCATCAAGTTTGGGGTAATTTTCTACAATGGCAATAGAAAACTATTATACTTCTCAATTTCTAGGAAATAAGAATCTGGAATTTGATTTTACAGTTGATTAAATGAGGTAATGGGGATAAGTAACAATGTAGAAGGAATTATCCAAAAGAACACATTTTGGCTCTGCCTCTTCTAGACAAAAAACTGAACTGTCTTAAACTCCAGTGCTTTGTTTGTCAGTGAGGTCAGTGGGACTTCCTCAGCTGGTGTTACGGTGGTTGGTCTAGCTACTCTGAAGGCCCCCTCTGCCATAAACTGTCTTGACCTTTTAAATGTATTTCTAGACTTACAATAAACAGAAGACATTTCTCTCCAAAGGCCCAGTATATATTGGTCAGCTTTGGCTGCAATAATGATGTACAGCAAAAATCTCAAAACCTTAGTGACTTACAACAATAAATATTTATTTCTAGATTGTGTTGTGTATTGGCAACTGTAAGTTGGGTGACCCTGCTCCAGGGTCCAGTTACAGGTCCAGTTCAGGTCTGTTGCATGTCTTCTCATTATGCAACATAGGCTTAAAGGGCAACCCTCATCTAAGATGTAATGTTCTCATGGTGGAGGGAAGGAACACAAAAGAATTGGAAGAACTTGCAATGCCTCTTCTGACCTTTGATATGAACAGGCCACACTTCCACTTCTACTCATATTCCATTGACCAAAGCAAGTTACATGGCCAAGTCGAATATTACTAGGCTGTTGTTGTTCTTAGGAGTCAAATTGGCTGCAACTCAGTGACCCCATGTACAACAGAATGAAACACTGCCCGGTCCTGCACCATCTTCACAATCACTGTTATGCTTGAGCCCATTGTTGCAGCCATTGTGTCAATCCATCTCGTTGGGGGTCTTCCTCTTTTTCATTGACCCTTTACTTTACTAAGCCTGATGTCTTTCTCCAGGGACTGGTCCCTCTGGCATAACATGTCCAAAGTATGTGAGACGAAGTCTTGCCATCATTGCTTCTAAGCAGCATTCTGGCTGTACTTCTTCCAAGACAGATTTGATCATTTTTTTGGCAGTTCTATGGTATATTCAATATTCTTCACCAACACCATAATTCAAAGGCATCAATTCTTCTTCGGTCTTTCTTATTCATTGTCCAGCTTTCACACGCATATCAGGCGATTGAAAACACCAGTGCTTGGGTCAGGTGCACCTTAGTCCTCAAAGTGACATCTTTGCTTTTTAACACTTTAAAGAGGTCTTTTGCAGCAGATTTGCCCAATGCAGTACATCATTTTATTTCTTGACTGCTGCTTCCATGGCTGTTGATTGTGGATCCAAGTAAAACGAAATTCTTGACAACTTCAATGCTTTCTCCATTTATCATGATGTTGCTTATTGGTTCGGTTGTGAGGATTTTTGTTTTCTTTACGTTAAGGTATAATCCATAAAGAAGACTGTAGTCTTTGATCTTCATCAGTAAGTGCTTCAAGTCCTCTTCACTTTCAGCAAGCAAGATTGTGTCATCTGCATATTGCAGGCTGTTAATGAGTCTTCCTCCAAATCTGATGCCATATTCTTCTTCATATAGTCAAGCTTCTCTGACTATTTGCTCAGTATACAGATTGAATAAGTATGGTGAAAGGATACAACCCTGATGCACACGTTTCCTGATTTTAAACCATGCAATATCCTCTTGTTCTGTTCCAATGATTGTCTCTTGGTATATGTACAGGTTCCACATGAGCACAATTAAGTGTTCTGGAATTCCTATTCTTCCCAATGTTATCCATAATTTGTTATGACTTTTGCATAGTCAATAAAACACAGGTAAACATCTTTCTGGTATTCTCTGCTTTCAGCCAAGATCCATCTGACACCAGCCATGATAGCCATCATTCCATGTCCTCTTCTGAATCCAGCTTGAATTTCTTGCAGTTCCCTGTGATGTACTCCTGCAACTGCTTTTGAATAATCTTCAGCAAAATTTTACTTGTGTGTGATATTAATGATATTGTTCGATAATTTCTGCATTCTGTTGGATCACCTTTTTTTGGAATGGGTACAAATATGGATCTCGGGCAGTCGGCTGGCCAGGTAGCTGTCTTCTAAATTTCTTGGCATAGTTAGTGAGCACCTCCAGTGCTGCATCCGTTTGTTGAAACTTCTCAATTGGTATTCCGTCAATTCCTGGAGCCTTGTTTTTTGCAAATGCCTTCAGTGCAGCTTGGACTTGTTCCTTCAGTACCATCAATTCTTGATCATATGCTACCTCCTGAAGTGGTTGAACATCAACCAATTCTTTTCGGTAGAGTAATTCTGTGTATTCCTTCCATCTTCTTTTGATGCTTCCTGCATCATTTAATACCTTCTCCATAGAATCCTTCAATATTGATAGCAATAGCATGATCAAAAACAGTGTTTTAAGCTTCTTGCATTGTTCAAACAAGGGATTAAGATATTAATTTTTGATTTAAGTTAGGCATGCATGTAAAATGTCAAGTGTAACCACTGAAAGAATAGAAATGCAGTGATTAACTTCCAAACAACGACAGGGAAACAAATGCAATAAGAACACAACAACAAGACTTAAAAAAGACTAAAGCCTTAAAAAGGAAAATGTACAGAGTAAAAACATGGCAGCAAATCCAGGTACAGGTAGTCCCCAGCTTACAACAGGGTCCCGGCCAGATGACTACTCCATCATAAGTTGGTTCTGACGTCAGTTGAAAACCTCATTTTTTTTTTTAAGTTTTCATTATTATTGCTTTTTATTATCAGCGTCTTTACAAATCCAATCTTTATTTGTCTTTGGGGGTTGGAAACATTACATCTGAGAATAATAACATTAGCAAATTATGCACTGCAACATTCTACATAGCACATATTACTAAGGAACCCTGATGGCTCAGTGGTTAAGCGCTTAACTGCTAACCAAAAGGCCAGCAGTTCAAATCTACCATCCACTCCTTGGAAACCCTATGGGGCAGTTTTTTTGTCCTATAGTGTCACTATAAGATTTTTTTTTTTTTTAAAAGGATGGTAGTAAGTGCAGTTTGTTGCAACTCAAATATGTTGTTGTAAGTCAGGGACTACCTATATTTTTATAAAGAATAATGATAAAAAAACTAAATTGCTAATATGGTCAGTTAAAAGATAGATATTTTGTCAGATTGGATAAAATGAGAATCATAACCCCGTATCTCAGAGAGTATTTTACTTGTTTTAAATCACTAAAATAGCACATAGGTATTCAAAATGTGTTAAAAAGCTTAGTTATTTTTTATACAGAAAAAAAACCCCTATTTACCAGTCAGTCTTCACTACAAAATTTGAAGCGTGATTTATTCCTTACATAATCATAAACGGAGCCCTGGTGGCGCATTGGTTAAGAGGTTGGCTGCTAACCAAAAGGTTGGTAGTTTGAATCCACCAGTTGCTATGTCCTATAGGGTTGCTATGAGTCAGAACTGACTCGACAGCAACAAGCTTATTTATTTATTTTTTAATAATCATAAGCATCTTAAATTTGTGAGATTTTTCTATGTGTCAATGAATGTTGCTAAGTTGCAAAATGATACCAATTTTTACAGGTATATAGCAATCTTCAAAATGTCTGCTTTGTGGATTTTCATTTTTAAAGAACACAAATCACACCAAATATTAAAGAGAAAAATCTGGTGTTATTTATATGAAATCTACCCAAATATGTGACATTATGTATTATTCTGATTTGGATATTTCTCTCATAAGAAATGAGTCAGAATCAATTTGATGGCAGTGGGTTTGGTACTTCCCAGATGTGATTAAGATGCACATAGTTTTGCTAAGCCAACTCAATAATTTGTAAAGTGGCTTGGTATTAAAATATTCCCTAGTTGTGATTAACCATCATTTTTAAAATTGTTGTTACCAATTTTTTATATCTGATGATCTAAGTGAAGAGCACTTATCAAACACGCACAGTATCAAATATAAGATGTTAAAGGCAGCCTCTGAAGGGCAAAAATTCTAGAGGAAAATCCACAAGTTAAGTTCTATATAATTTTTTGGTAAATGTGAAGCTGATTGGGGGATGGGAAATAATTTTATTTTGAACAAGACTACTGAATAGTTTTCCTTTAAGGGCTGGCTTCCCTTCCCCAAAGAAACTGATCAATGATACTAGTCACATTAAATATATTTGTTTACATCCCTTCATTCAGCAAAGGATTTGTGTCTGCTTATAACACATAATTTCCTCAAAGTTGAAAAAAAAATCACAATCATAGAAAATACACAAAGAATAGGAATGTAAGTCTAGACCAGGGGTCCCTAAACTTTGCTGTACATTAGAATCACCTGGAAAGCTTTAAAAACTCCTGATGCCCATGTGGCCCCCCATACTAACTGAATCAGAGAGGAAGATGACCCAAGATGGTAGCTTAGTTAGACACATCATGCCGTCCTCCTACAGCAAAGACCCGAGAAACCAAGTGAAACAGATACAGATGACAGTCTTGGAACTCTGGGCAGCAAACGGAAGGCTGAAGAATTAGATTGAACACCAAATGAAAGGAGAAATGAATGAAAACAGCAAATGAAGAGATATACAAATCGTAGGCCCCCTACCAGCCTACCCAGTGAAGCATGTTCATCTTGAGACAAAGCAGGCAAGAGCTCTAGGGATCCAGTTGACCACAGAGCAGGAAGGGAGTCACAAAATAGGGACAGAACCACTCACCAGCAGTAGTCCCTGATCATTATGGTAGGTAGCTCCCACAGAATAGAGGATCCACAGAGTGCCACCTGGAGATCCCACATCCAACCAGACTCCAGACATCCCCTACCCCTCACATTTTGTCAGGGCCAGATCCTGATCGTCGGCTGCACTCAATGAGGAGTGTTTTGGCACCCACGTCAGTGACTAGAGGAGAATGCTCCCCCTTCCCTCTTGCCCCCCTGGAGACCAGTGGTGTGCCCCCCTATCCTGCCCGTGACCAGTGATGCATGCCTGCCCCACCTGGTCAGCGACTGGTGGCACCCCCCTACCATTGCCCCACATGACAGATGATCCATGATGTGCACTCCCACACCACCAGACCACTGACTGGCAGTGCACGCCTGCCCTGCCCCCCCGATCACCCTACTCACCCGGTGACTAGCAGCGTGAGCCTGCCCCACATACCATCCCCCACTACCCCACTCCCTCAGTGAGCGGTGGTGCACGTTCCCACACAGCCAGACCGGTGACTAGCAGCATGCATTCACCTGCTACCAATTTGGCAGCAGGAGTTCTCTCCCTAGCCCTGCCTCCACTACCCTACCCATCCAACGAACAGCAGTGAGCACTCCCACACCATCCACCTGGCAACCGGTGGCGTGAGGCCCCTCCCAGCAACCAGCAGTGCAAGATCCTACGCCACCCACTCAGTGACTGGTGACCTGTGCACCCACACCCCGACCACCCAGCAACTGGTGGCGCACACCTACAGTACCCATAATTCACCAGCTGGTGAGAATGTTCCCTGCACCATGCCTGGTGATGGGTTGGACAGGCACATCACCTTATCAACAGGCAGCATGTACGCGCCTGCCAAATGATGAGCAGGAGATCCTAGTGCCCTCATTCAATGTCTACCTGGCTGCAACATCACACATCCCACACCCAGACAGTTCCTGCAGGCTAACTGCACATGTAGTGAAACCCCTTGATCCCCCGCCACCTACTGAGACACTAATTCATGCACACACAGAGGGCCTATCCTGTCCATTTGGGTAGCCGTCCCTCACAGCGGCTATGGAAATATCCTGCCCTGACCTCCAGAAGATGCACTAACTTCTTGCAGGAACCTGGAAGGACTGCATGGTCCCATAAGGGCTGTGGAGGGACCCTGACCACCCAACACTTGTCATCCAATATCAGGAAAACAACCTGCTTGCCCACATTTACTTAATCCTGTAAGGGAAGACATACAAGCCTAACCGCAGAGGACTCACATGTGAGTGTGATCCACACTTAGTCAACTGACACCAACAAAGTCACACATAGACCAGTACCACAAAACAACAACTAAAATAATACAAAAGAAAAGAGACATTCTAAAGAGAAAGAGAAAAAAAAAAAAAAAAAGCTCCTGATATATCAAAACAAAACAAACATACAATCAATCAATTAATTAACAGCTTAATGCCTTGGAGACAGCAGACAATAACAAATCATATGAAGAAACAGGATAAGATAGCTTAAACAAGTGGGCAAAATAAAGGAACAGAAAATCTTTCCAGGGAAAAAATGGTAATATAACTACCTGATAAGGAATTCAAATATTTAGGTTCTCAAAGAGATCAAGGAAAACACAGATAAAACCCTAGAAGAACTCAGGAAAACAATACAAAAACAAAATGACAAACTAATAGACAATTAGCTCTTAACCACTACACCACCAGGATTTCCATTAGAAACCATACAAAAACAACAACTAGAAATCCAGAAGATTAAATAAAATATCAGAAATAGATAACTCAATGGAAGGACATAGAAGTAGAAATTGAATCAATGGAAGAAAGAATCAGCAAAATAGAGGACAAATCCCTTGATACTAATTTGTTTGAGGAACAATCAGAAAAAAAGAATGAAGAAAAAAATGGAGAAAATCTAAAAGTTGTGTGGGACACCATCAAGAGGAATAATTTATGTGTAATAGGAATTCCAGAAGAGGAGGAGAAAAAAAAGTACAGAGAGATTTTTTGAAGATATATTGGCAGAAAACTTCTCAAATATCATGAAAGCTGAGAAGGTTTCCATCCAAGAAGCTCAGCAAACCCCACAGAGGAGAGATCCCAAAAGAAATTCAACAAAATTCATAATCAAACTTTCCAAAACCAAAGATAAAGAAAGAATTCTGAGAGTAGCTTGTGAAAAACCAACTATCACTCACAAAGGGGCATCGATAAGACTACGTGCTGATTTCTCATCAGAAACCATGCAGATAAGGTAATGGGATGACATATATAAAATCCTGAAAGAAAAGAATTGCCAACCAAGAATCATATATTCAGCAAAATTGTCTTTCAAAAGTGATGGCGAAACTAGGACATTCCAAGATAAGCAAAAATTAAGGGAATTTGTAAAAACCAGACCAACCTTACAAGAAATATTAAAGGGAGTCTTTGGACAGAGAACCAACAACATCAGACAACAATCTGAGGTAAAGGCACATGATAGCATCACCTAGATACCAACCCAGATAAAGACTTTACAAAAGTAAAATGTAGCTGCAAATCTGATAGCAAGGAACCAGAGATGTTAAGATGTAAATGTCAACAACTTAAAAACAAAAAGGGGGAACAAATGGTGTAGTTACAGATAGAACTTCCACATGGCCAGGAAGTCAAGGTGATATCAAGCTATAACAGACTGTTTTAAACTCAGGAAGATAAAGTTAAATTTCAGAGTAACCACAAAGAAAATTAATAAATCTACTCACTCACCAAAATAAAGAAGAAAATAAAAAAGACTCAGTAAATACAAAAACAACAACAATGAAGGATGTGAAAAGAAAATCCATATAAAAACACAACACAGAAGCTTAAGTGGAAAATTAAGAAACTATTACCACCACCCAAAAAGCATAACAAAATTCAGCAGTGAATTCATTCCTATTGATAATTACACTGAATGTAAATGGATTAAATGAACCAGTCAAGAGACAGAGACTGACAGAATGGATAAAAAAAGACCCGCCAATTTCTTGCCTACAAGAGACACAACTTAGACACAAAGACATAAATAGGTTAAAAATTAAAGGATGGAAAAAATATATATCAAGCAAATAGTAACCAAAAGAGAGAGCAGGAGTGGCAATAATAATCTCTGGTAAAATAGATGTTAAGTCAAAATCCATTATAAGAGACAAAGAAGGGCATATATTGATTAAAGGGTCAATTCACCAAGAAGACATAACCCTGATAAATATTTATGCACCCAATGACAGAGCTCCAAAATACATAAAACCAAATGAATTAGAACATCTTGGGATGGGTGCCAGATACTAGCTGCCTTAAAGATTCCCAGGCATTTCTATGTGCAGCAAAGTTTGGAAACCTCTGACCGAGGCAGTTCTCAACCTTACATGCACATTAGCATCACCTGGGGCATGACTGAAAAGCACTGATGCCTGTGCCCAGCCTCTGGACCAATTAAATCAGAATCTACTGTGGAGAGGGCTGGGTGCTCACAATAATTTAAAAGTCTCCCAGATGATTCTAATGTGCAGCTAGGGTAGAGAATCACTGCATAGGGGGCTGGGGGTGGGGTACTTGGTACAAGCATTCCCCGGGTTACAAAGAAGATCTGTTCCTAACTGCGTCTTTAAGTTGAACTCGTAGGTAAGTCAGAACAGGTGTATGCAGTTATTTAGCCTTACTTTAGTGCAAGAAACGGCTCAAAGATTTTTCAATGATTTGAAAGCTTCATATGCAGCAAGTGAGGGTGATTGTGATGAATAATACGTTGCCAGTAGGGATTGGTTCAATCCAATCGTTTCAAAGTGAGGGTAAATTTACACAACATTAAAGGCAAGTGCAAGTTGTCCGTACGTCGGATGTTCATAACCCAGGGACTTATTGTACATAGTTACTGAAGAGATTGATTTTTTTAAAATGATTCTTTTATGGCTAAAGGCCATAAAATTGATCCCGAGTTTCCTGGTGGCCAAAGTAAATAGAGAATTGCAATCAGTTGAAAAAACTCTTGTCATCCACAATGCAAGAGCATATCAGTTCCTTGGAAGAAAGAAAACTTTTTTTTCTCATAGGTCTGAAGTAAATTTCCTGTTTTGAGTCTTCTTACAGGGGACATGGAATGATGTTAAGGATCATGATTTTATGAACACACCTACAATACATGACATGCGGCAAGTTTCATTTTGTAGTTTCTAATAATCATCCCTCAGTGAAATCCAAGGACACGACACCAGACTGCAAGCAGGTGGAGGCTGTTCTGATGGGGGTAAGGGAGCAGGAACGATGGAGAAAGGATGGAGAGAGGAAGCTTGACACTCAGTACTATTCCCAGATGATCTAGCCTCACCCAAAGATAAAGCCTGGAACCGGGCTCCACCAGGGCATAGGTGGATTTCTGTGCAATTCAAAATCATAGTTTTCTATTGTTGCTGTTGTTAGCTGCTGTGGAAGTGGCTCCTGACCCATGGTGACCCCAGGCACAATGAGATCTTACCGTTGTGATCCACAGGGTTTTAACTGGCTGATTTTCAGAAGTAGATGACCAGGTCTTTCTTACTAGTTTGTTTTAGTATGGAAGCTCACCAGAAACCTGTTTAGCATCAGTACAACTGGCAAGCTTCCACTGACAGATGGGTGGTAGCTGAGCATGAGGTACTGGCCTGGAATGGAACCTGGGCCTCCTGCATGGAAGGTGAGAATTCTACTAATGAACTTTTTTTCATAGTATAAACTTCGAAAAGCTTGACAGAGGTCTGGCTAGGCGACTTCCATAAGGATTACACATGGGGAGAGGGGTGTATTAGAGTTGGTGTCTGTACGTGTGTTTTGTGTGTGACTCTTTTGTTTATCAAAAGAAGCTAGGTTTAAAAAGATAGTAAAACCTTGGCCAGGAAGGAATGAACAGAGACTTGTCTTTTAAATGATCCTTCATAAAAATTATCTTTTTCTCAGCTAAGTTTTTGTGGCATCTAAGTACTGCTGGCATAATGGTTCAGTTAATGGCTCTGAATTTCTAGAGAAGGCTTCTGAGGTGAGTGTTGACTCCATGAGGCTAAGTCTTGAAAGGAAACCCATTATATGGCACACAGTCATGTCATAGGGCGGCAAAGGAGAGCTCAGGTGAGGATGGGTGTGCCCCCTCTTTCTTTTGAAAACCATCTAGCAGGGTGTCGATACTTCTAATGTAGCTGGGGACCACGGGCATGATGATTCTTTTGGATCACGTGAGTTCCCTCTGGAACAATTTGAATGAAAATTCTAAATGCACCCTGTTAATACCCACGTAGGTACTTTGATGTTTTCTTCTCAAAGATAAACAGCGTGTTTTCTTACTGGACTCACAACTACCCTTAATATCTAAATTTAAGGAAAACTTCCTGAAAAAGTCGAGTAATGAATTTTTAAAATTTATTTAAAGTCGTCTCTTGCATTTATATAAATCGGAAGCATTTAACGAACTGCTTGAGAGAAACAGTAGCTGCCATGTGGGAAGAATCCTATAGCGGCTAATAAGACGTCTTAATCGTTTGCATACGCAACGAAGAACCTTAAACTTGAGTTTAGTATTTCACGTTGCGTCTGAAAAGCGAATTGCCTTTGATTCAAAGGACCACGCTGTCTGTTTTCGACGGGGTGGGTGTGTACTCAAGAGCGGGAGCTGTGCTGGTTTTGTTCTCTGGAAAGTTGACACAGGCAGTGGCGACTCACAGCCACACTGGGGCAGCCTCTCCTTGGCGGGCGGCCGGGCCGGGCGGATCTACTCCTGGGCGCGGGCAGTGTAGCCAAGTCCAGTTGGCTGGGGCTGCCAAGAATTTAAAGGGGTCTAGAAACATCCATCTTCCCCCTTTTAACAATCACAGCAAGCTCAGGGCTCTTAGCAGAAAGCTCACAGGAAAGAGGAAATGGACAGGGTATTTTTTTTCCTGCGGAAGATGCATGCATCGCCCCCAAATGCCCAATCCACACCCTCTCCAAACCAGAGGGAGCCCAGGTGACCATGACTGGGCAGCTCCGACCGCCCTGCGGAACCTGTGGACCCGCCCCGCGGCCTGGGGACCCCCAGAGCGCGCGGGAGGCGGGGGTGGGCGTAGGGCCGACTCCATCGCCCCCGCCTGCACCCGGCCCGTGATTGGCTGGGGGCGCATGACCCGCCCCGGAGAGGCGGTAGGGTCCCTCTCTGGTGGGCGGAGGGGGCGGAGCGCGGGCCGGACAGCTAGGGGCGGCCCCAGTGCGCGGAGGGC
>NW_004443999.1:8160560-8193783 GCF_000243295.1 Trichechus manatus latirostris
GCAGTCCAGCCGCCGGGAGCGTGTGCGACCCCGCGCGGGGCGCCGGCCCGGGCTCCATGGCGACCGGGCACGGGGAGCCGGTGTACGGACTTTCAGAGGACGAGGTGAGTGGCCTGGACTCCCCGGGGATCCTGCTTCGCGCGGCCGGGAGGGCAGGGGACGACCCCGAGTGCGCGCCCCCCGCGCCAGCAGGGTACCCACAAGGCAGGGCGTCCGGAGCGGATGCTGGAGACTCGGGGCCTTAGTGGCGCCGGCGCCCCCGCCGTGCGCATTGTTTGTAAATATAGAGGCGCGACGCCCCAAGCCGCGCGTAGCCCGCCGCTCCGATTTCTTTTGCGGGCGCGTGCGCCCCTTCGCCCGCATGCGCCCCTCCCGCTCTCAGCAGTCTCCCGGGCTGTTAGGGAACTTTCTGCCCTCGCCCTGCAGTCTGGGAGTCCATGGAGTGGGTCACGTCTGGAGACCCGCGCCGCGCGGGGAGTCGGAATCGTTTCCCCACTCCCAGAACTTACTTTCTAATTATTGTCACCAAGTGCTCCGAAGCGTGTGGGTGCTTCTCGTGGTGGAAATGGGGGGACCCGAGGAGCTCTGGGTTGTCTGTCTCTCTGCCTTTCAAAGTCCAAAGCCAGGATTGTGGGTTTCGGGGTCTTTTTTGGTGGGGGAGGTGATAAGGGTGGTGGCAGGTGCTACTGGAAACTTGGAGGTAGCTTGCAGCCCTGCCATTTTTTTTCCCCCTCCCAATGGTTCAAAGCCCAGCACCTCGGGGGTGGGTGGAGAGACGACAGCGTTATCGATCTCTTTTATTAATAAAGCAATTAAATAAGCCACGCTCGCGAGGCTGTTGGTTTGGCTGGAAAGGGCTTTGTTTTTACCCTTACTGTCCCCTCGCGATCTCCCATTCCCCCCTGTTGAAACAATCCTGCTAAATCACCGCTCAGCCCCTTCTCGACGAGCCATGCTCGGCTCTCATTGGTGTGTTGCTCTGCCAAAGAGGGGAGTGGGAGGCCTGTCGCCGGCACGGCTTGACAGGCAAGCTGGATGGAGCAGGTAGGAGTGGTTTGCCATCTGGAGGGGTGCGCGCTCAGGTCTGGCTTCCCTTTCGAGAGGTGAATTTACAACCCTTGAAGCATTACTCAGCAGGGAGGTATTTCCTATCCTAGTTGTGCATTTCATGAAAAGTTGGTGTCTGGAAGTTCAGGCTTGCCCGATTCCTTTTCCTTCCCCTCCCTCCTTTCTTTTCTGCTGTCCCCTCTTTTCTCTGATGATGGGGGTGCGGTTAAAAGAGACTATTACCTGAGACTTGCCTACGTTATGGCTTCTCCTTTAGCAGAGCTGCAGCTTTCCTACCCTGGCATGGGGTGTGTGTATGCGTGTATGCTAAGTCTGGAAGCGCGTAGTGGAATCGTTATCTTGGGGGTGTGGAGGGTGTTTTGGGGTATGACTTTTTTTCTTTCTCAACAGTGCAAGGAAAAGATTGCTGTTGTCTTTATCTTATCAAAGAACGATCACAATGCAATCAGGTGTGATTTGTGTTGACTATTTTGCCACACTGTACTTGTGTAAAATAATTTCCCTTTTTTGTGCAGTTACTTGGGGACGGGGGAAAAGTAGCATTGTTTCAGTTACCCTGGGGATTCTCCTCTCCCCAGTCTCTTCCCTCTTTCAAGAGCTTCCCCTTTCATTCTCTGCTTCTCCATTTAATTAGTAGCAGCCAGGGCAGGCAGTGAGCTTTCTGAGGTGCTGAGATAGACCGGCATTCCTAAACAAAGGGGCTTGTGGGGGATGAAGACAGCTGAGTTCCATCTTAGGTTCTTTTATTTTATTCTTGAAATAACATAATTATTTTAAAAAGCTCCCTGAAGAAATGTTTTTTAAAAATGTTTTGGGAAATGCAGCTGGATGGATGAATCACATACGTGTCAATGTTGTTTGTGCTTTGTTTACATTTGCAGCCAGTGTCAGAATCCACGTAGAACATATCTTGCCACTTCTGTCTTGATGAGTTAGTACTGATGATCTTAATTGGTGTCCAGTGTGAAGGGATAGAAACAGAATGGTAGTATGTGTATATGACTGGATTCATGCCTGCGTATAGCTAGAAGGCTATCTGGGGCTGTAGAAGGACTAGCAAGAGGCAATGAAGATGCAGTATTTATTTGCCATGTTGCTGGCAAATATATAATAAAAGAGAAGTCTCATCTGTCTTCCTTTTTCAACTTGTTCCTACCAGTGAGTAAAATAAGCCCGGGCTATTTTGATGACTTCACATTTCTGTAGCATTTGATTTTTATGGGCAGTTTCATGCTGTCAGTTTGCCCTTCGGAATATCAGGGAATGCCTTTGTAGAATATTAACAACAAATTGTTGCATTTGCACAGCTTATTTGATCTCCCTGAATCAGTCAGTGTCAGAAAACAAATGGAAGATTTTACCAGGCACCTAAAGCGGAATGCCTGATGAAATGGCAACACGGTTTTTCCAAGGCATGTGAAACGTGAGTGCACTTCAGTTTACACACTTGGTGTGCTGTAGAACATCACACTCGAAGATATTTTGTTTGCCATATGCAAGAGTTATCTTCTGAATCTCTTACCAAAATCTGCACCCATACCAGCACGTTTCTTAAAAGTGAATTTGTATACTCATTTGAGGTTTAATGCAAAGCATTTTCTGCTTGGAGTGCACTTGGTTGTGTCCCATCTCATCAAGACTGTTTAGATGCAAGTCCTGGCTGATGATGAAGCATTGCATTCACCTAGAACATAGCACCATGGAGAGGCAGAGGGCACTGTTTCTCGGCGCATCAGCTGAGATCCATCCAGTTTGCAGAATGAAAGGGATTAAGATGTGGGCTTTGCTTATGCGAGTGTGTGTGGGGTTTATTTTTCATTGTGTATTTCTAGCTTAGGTTCCTCTGATTCGTTAGAGTTCATAGTCGCCCTGATGGAAATCACGACAGTTTAGGTAACCAAATTTGAAAACACCAGCAAATGAAGTACTTTTGGTGTTGGAAGGATTAACAGTTTAACAAAACTTCTGATTCGTGGCCCAGGATCAGATTTGGTTTGGAATCAGAACAGTTTGGACTAGTTTCTTCATCTGGCTTGGTCCCTTGGTGGGTTTTTTGTTTTGCTTTGTTTTTTGTTTTATTTATTTTTGGCAATCTATAGCACATTTTGACATAGTTTATTCATGAATTTTACTGTTAACCTTCCAATATCTTTCATCGTAGTGTCTTAGAAAGGTATCCTTTACTGAAAGGATTTTCTACTAAGTGAAATACTAGGACTTGGGTGACAGCCTTCCTACAGTACTAGGTGTGGCATACAAAATTTTTTGCTGGTTAGATTGAGGCAAATGGCAGAGAAAGGAGGGCCAAGCTGACATGAGCTAATAGTCTGACACACTGTCTCATTATTTTATACAAACAGGAATAATTAGCTAACGTTTTGAATGCTTCCTCTACGCCAAGCACTGTGCTAAGCCCTATACGTGTGCTATCTCATTTAATCCTCCTAAGAACCCTGTGAGGTATGCTACAATTTACAGATGAGAAATGCAGGCTCAGAGAGGCTAAGTGACCTGCACAAGGAAACACAGCTAGTAAGTTATGGAGCCAGGATTTAAACCCTCTTCTGTCGCAAAGATGTGGCAGTTGGCTTACGTAAAGAATTATAGCCTTGGAAACCCTGTGGGTCAGTTCTACTCTGTTCTTCAGGGTCACTGTGAGTTGGAATCAACTTGACGGCAATAGGTATGTATGGGTATGTATTTTTTAACATGCTGAATAATCCTGCCTCCCTTTCAACTGTCTTGAAAGGTCTTCATAGCTCGATTATTCATGATAATGTAAGATAGAGATCTGTGTCAGAGGTTGCAAACTGATTGCTCATGGGCCAGATTTGACCAGTAGTCCTGCTTTGTATAGGCTCCTTGGTGTTTTAAAGCTTGGGAATTTTCATGGAAAACGGTAAAAACCTGGCTTCATTTGGGACTGAATTCTCACTTGGCAGCAGTTAGTGGCTTTGAGTCATGTCACTTGAGATGTGGCCTTCTGTTACAGTTGCCACAGTCCTCACTGCTCCCTGTCATCTTTGGTTTCTCTTTACTCATTAGCACATCATCATCCACTTAATAATTGACATTTGGGGTTAACCTTTGGCATAGATACTGTATTTCCTTATCTTCAAGATGCTGTCAATTTTAAGATGCACGATTATTTTATGTACAAGAAAGAAAGAAATTGCTGTAAAATTATGATCTGTCATCCACTTCATGAAGCATCTGCAGTTCCGAAATGTTAAAATACCCAGACAAGGATGTTTTAGAATTGATGAGTTACAGTAATTAGGAACCTGGCATAACTCCGAGCTGTCAGTTTCAATATTCCCAATCATTCAAAACTAAAGTCAACTGCTAATCAGATTTCAGCTTTTCTGTCTCCAAGAAAAGGCTTAGAATAAGACAAATGCTGTTGAGTGGGCATTAACAAAGAAATGGGAAGCCTAGATGATATGCTACCTGAAGAGCCATCTGTAAGTAATTAAGAATAGTCTTTAATTTTTAAAAAGTGGTCTGTATGTGTTTTCAAGAGCTCGCTTGAGAAACCTCCGCAGGCCATCTTTGCAGCTGTGCGAAGTGGTCATGACAAGATTGCTTTAGGAAATTACACTTTAGACATTGTGTGAATCTACAGGTGGATTACCTAGAGGAAGATGAGTCTTGGCCCATTCATTTCAACCAACAAATGCCTGTAGAAGACCTATCCCTGCCTGAGAATACACTGTGCGCCGAGGAAGTGGACGATCACAATCAGTCTGTGCCAGGATTGCCAACATTTGAACAACAAACTCTAAAAGCACCATTTCAGATGTTACATTGTTGAATGTTATGTTCAGTATGTTTTGCTGTGACATCTAAAAGCAGTTTTCTTTTGAAAATCGGCAGATATAATCTATTTTTTAAATTCTATTCTCATTAAATTTCTATTTTCTACTAGGATGTGATTTCTGTGGAGTTTGTAGAAGTTGACACGCTTGTTTCATATGCTTTTCAGTTATATTAAGTCAATGTTGAGTTGTTTGTTACTGAAAAGTCATTTATTTACGGAATAAAAATAATTTTGTTCATTGAGGTGAGGGCAGTGGTAAAATGAGAGTCCTCAGATGATTGCAGTTTCTTCAACTACCATGTATAACTGCAATTTTAGGGGAGCCCTGATAGTGCAGTGGTTAAAGTGCTTGGCTGCTAATCGAAAGGTCAGTAGTTTGAATCTACCAGCCACTCTGTGGGAGAAAGATGTGGCAGTCTGCTTCAGTAAAGATTAACAGCTATGGAAACCCTATGGGGCAGTTTTGCTCTGTCCTGTAGGGTCGCTATGAGTCGGAATCGACTTGATGGCAGTGGGTTTGGTTTGACTATAGTGCAATTTAAAGGGAATTGATTGAGTGGTACTCAGGCACCCTTTCAAGAGAGGGAGTGTCCACATTATCAGGAAATTTCCTTGCGGGTGTTGGGCTTGGGATTCTGAGGAACATCAGTTTGTCTGGTATATATTAGGAGAAATGAGTAATCTCAAGGAAATCCTCGAAGCTGAGAATGGTGTTAGAATGTAACATTAATGGTGTTAGAATGAAGCAATTTTTTTTGCGTTTCCACTAAATTGCTTCTTCATTCATTGTGAGGGGAAGAAACTTTATGTTCATTGCTAATTTAATCACATTTCTGCATTTAAAAAAAGAAACAACAAAACAAACTCATTGCTGTCACTGGATTTTGACTCATGGCGACCCCATGTGTCAGAGAGTAGAACTACTCTATAGGGTTTTTCTTGGCTGTAGTTGTTAATACAGAAGCAGATCGCCAAGCTTTTTTTCTTTGGTGCTGCTGGGTGAGTTTGAACCGCAAACCTTAGGTTAGCAGTTGATTGCAAACTGGTTGTGCTATACAGGGACCTTTTCTGCATTGTGTAGTTATTTAAATGACATACAATATGGAAGTAAGTGATGGGGGAAGGAAACATTAGTTTCTCTTTGGTTGATTGAGGGTAACAATAAATGTTTAATTTTGACATTAACCTGGGTTAACCTGATGCTGTTGAGTCTATTCCGACTCATAGCGACCTTATAGGACAGAGTAGAACTGCCCCGTAGGGTTTTCAAGGAGCACCTGGTGAATTCGAACTGCCAACCTTTCAGTTAGCAGCCGTGGCTCTTAACCATTATGCCACCACGGTTTCCAATTTTGACATAATGTTTATTAAACATATTTTATTGCTGCTCTTACGTTTTGAGTTCTAGACTAGTGGCAGCAGTGAAAGGAGATCCTAATTTAAGAGTTTTCATGGTTTTTGATGTTGCTGATCTTTGAGTAAGTGGTTTTTTTGTCACTGATATATTTGTTAATTGGTAGTAAAGCAAAAACATATTGATCTTTTGACAGTCCGTGCTAAAACTAAACCAAACCCATTGCCATGGAGTTGATTCCAACTCACAGGGACCCTATAGGAAAGAGTAGAACTGCCCCATAGGGTTTTCAAGGAGCACCTGGTGGATTCAAACTGCCGATCTTTTTGGTTAGCAGCTGAGCTCTTAACTACTGCGCCACCGGGGCTCCAGTCCATGCTAAGGAGGATCAAAATACTATATGAATAATATAATGGTAGTAGT
Source organism: Trichechus manatus latirostris (assembly GCF_000243295.1). Taxonomy (NCBI): domain Eukaryota; kingdom Metazoa; phylum Chordata; class Mammalia; order Sirenia; family Trichechidae; genus Trichechus; species Trichechus manatus. The sequence continues at coordinate 8,167,226 of NW_004443999.1, forward strand.
GTTAGAGTAGTCGGATTAATAAAAGGTGTGAGAAGCGTGATAAAATGTTACTTGCTGTTTTTATACTGTTTCTCTTCCTGGCCTCAGTATAAATAAATAAATTTCATTTTCTGACTATAGGTGGCAGTGTTTGTACTGTTCCCCCTCTGGCTTGGATGTTGCTTGTTGGTAGAAGCAGAGCATAATTTAGACATGAGAATAAACTAGATTTAGAAAACATTATTTTCCTACCGCTAAAACAAAATGAAAAATCAGTTATAAAAACACCTAAAGCAATGTTTCTCAATGTGGGCAGTACCAGGAGTCATCTGTTTTCCAAGTTTTTCGATGTCCTCTTGCCCAGGGTTTATTAAAATTTGGGAGAGGGACAGGCATTTAGATTTGGGACAGAATGCTCCCTCAACATGCAGGCACACAGAAGGAGTCGTTTGAGAACCACTGTTACAATCCTTTCTTCTTGGGTGTGTTAAAAAACAACAACAACAACAAAAAAACCATTGCTGTCGAGTTGATTCTGACTCATAGCAACCCTATAGGACAGAGTAGAACTGCCCCATGGAGTTTCCAAGGCTGTAGTCTTTATGGAAGCAGACTGCTACATCTTTCTCTGGCAGAGCAGATGATGGGTTCTAACCACAGACTTTCGGTTAGCAGCTGAGTGCGTACCCATTGGGCCACCAGAGCTCCTCTTGGGTGTGTAGGAACTTCTAAATAGTAATTCTAGTTCTGCTGTGGAGACATTTCCATCATTTGCTGTCATTGACTTTAAGAAGGAATTAATAATTATCATTATTCCCAGATCTTTGATCGCTGGAAGTATCCTTTAATCTTGACACAAGACTGGGAGTCAAGTTCTAGCCAAGAGTGTGGTGGTGTAAAGACATGGGACTGTCTTTCATTAATATATAGGACATTGTTGTAATGTTTTGTTCTGAACCCAAGTGGTCTGAATGCTGAATACTCTTACAGTGCTTCTAGGTGAGAAAAGCCATATTACATAAGTGTTTCTGGGGTAACTAGTTTAAATTTGACACTTTAGTGGCCTCTTTGTCCCTGACTCCAAAGCCCTGTAATGATTCAAACCTCGCCAAGTTTAAATGGCGCGACTATCAGATTACCCGCTGTCATCAAATTCAGCGCTGTGTGAATTCTTTGGCAGGCAAGCAGCCACTGAGTGATTTCATATTCTTTTTATATTTCCTATTCACCAAGAGAAAAGGGCCATTCAAAAGTGAGTTTCTTTTAGTGTGAACTGCTGGGATGGGAAATCCATACTATGAAGGTGGAACTTGGCTTGTAGGGCTATTGGCCTGATGAAGAGGATGAACAGAGGCCGGAGGAACTGTCCCATTGCTGGGTGGTCTACACCGGCACCCTTGACTTCCCCTGGGCTCCAGTGGACCCCGGGCTTCCCAGACACACTGAAGTTAGGTCTTAATGGTTCACGTGAGTGTCTTCAGTGTGTTTTCCATCACTATCAGGTGTAGAAGATGTGCTGTAGACTTATTTCCTCTTTTGCTTGATTGAAGGAGCCCTGGCAGCACAATAGTTATGCACTCGGCTCCTAACTGACAGGTTGGCAGTTCGAATCCACACAGTGGCTCTGCAGGAGCAAGACCTGACAGTCTGCTCCTGTAAAGATTACAGCCTAGAAAATGCCGTGAGGCAGTTCTACTCTGTCACATGGGGTCACTGTGAATCAAAAATTGACTCAACGACACCCAACAACAACAGTGCTTGATTGGGCATCTCCAATGGTGTGCGGAGACCAGAGAGAGAGAGAGAACAGACTCCATGGCACAATGAGAAGGGCCTGAGTTAGCACAGTTTTCACCTAATTTTATTTATCCTTTCCAGCCTAACTTAAAGCCTGGCTCCTCTTGCCTCCTTGGGTGTCGTTCTGGATCATGTTTTGTAATGTGTCTTTTAAAGCACATTGTAAAACTGGAATTTCCATTTTGGGCAAAGCATTGGGATTGTAATAATAGAAGAAGAACTGCAGCTGGGAATGATGTCCAGCACACTCGTACCTGACGGGATCACGCTAACTTGCTGCAGTTGAACATCTGTTAGGAATTAATTTTTAAAATGCAAAGTTAAATAGTTTTTTAGTGACTTACACAACTTTAAGTTTCATATTTACATTTTGGCAAGTGAGTGTTGGATATCATCAATTTCGAGGAGCCTGGTGAGGGCAGGCTTTGGGTTGGAGGTGATGTAGGAGAGGAAGATCCTTTTATTAGTATTTCCTGTTTGTTGCTTAATTGAATATGTTTATGTTTCTATTGAATGAGTTAGTTTTAATTACATTTGTAAACTTTTATTTTGAAATTCTGGAAGTCATTTTCATCTGTTTTTTTCCAAAAATGAAAGTAAGCCTAAGATATTTAGAGAAATGCTTAGTAGACACTCAATATTAATGATTTAATAATGAAACAAAGTGTGTGTATATATACACATATACATATGTACATATATATGTACATCCATACATATATACATAAATATCTGGATAGATGGTGTTGAATCAACTCCAAATCATGACAACCTTATGTACAACAGAGCAAAATGTTGCCTGGTCCTGTCCCATTCTCATGACTGCCAGCATGTCTGAGTCCATCCTTGTAGCTGTCGTGCCTACCCATCTCATCAAGGGACTCCTACACCTTCTCTGGCCCTCTCCACCAAACGCGATGTGCTCCTCCAGTAACTGATTCCTCCTGAGTCCAAAGCAAACAAGTCAGACAATGTTCTGTTGTGATCCATAGGGGTTTCACTGGCTAATTTTAGGAAGTAAATTGCCAGGCCTTTCTTCCTAGTTTGTCTTAGTTTGGAAGCTCTTCTGAAACCTGTCCAGCATGGGTGACCCTGCTGATATTTGAAATACCAGTGACATAGCTTCCAGCATCGCAGTAGCAAGCCAGCACAGTATGACAAACTGACAGATGGGTGGTGGAGACCTATCTCCCTGTCTGTCGCCATTCCACTGGATCAAAACAAAGGCTCCAAGAACCTCATGAACCCTCAAATTTGCTGTTAGAATCTAAAGAATGAGAGTCTTTTGGAAATCCTGTGCTTTTCTAATTCTCTATTTTTCCCCCTCACAATTAATAAGTGATTTATCTTTGGGTATATCATAATGCTAAATTCAGTTTTCGGTTTGGTTTGGAAAGTGGAAGGAGTCTGAAATTTAAAGAAAGCACAAACCTGAGAATCAGTTTCCTTCTTTTTTTCCTTCCCCCTCTAGTTCCTTTGGAAACCCTGGTGGTGCAGTGGTTAAGTGCTGTGGCTGCTAACCAAAAGGTCGGCAGTTCAAATCCACCAGGCACTCCTTGGAAACCCTGTGGGGCAGTTCTACTCTGCCCTATTGGGTTGCTATGAGTCAGAATCGACTTGACAGCAATGGGTTTTTTGGTTTTCTTGTTCGTTTTTTGCATCATGCCTTGCATGTGATAATTAGATGCAACCGTAATTAGAGTATGTTTATACTTTGAACTGGTTGTATTTCCTTCCCGCTTATTAACGCCAGAGGATAAATAGGTGCAGCCCTGGGATTGAGCTAGAACTAGAGGGAGCTGAACTCTCCGTGATGATTTTGAGTTCTAGAGTATGTTTATAATGATTATTGAAAAATTGGTATGTGCAGCACCGCCTGCCTTTGAAATTGGTGTCTTAATTTCCAGTGGATATTACTAGTGAAAGAGGACATTCTAAGTGGGAGTAAGAACTTTCTTTCCCTCCTTTCTTAGAAAGTGAGGTAGAGAACAGTGTAGCCACCAGGGTGAGTGGTGGGGCGGGGACATGTTGAAGAATAGTTAATAACATGAACATGGCAGCAATATAATATTAAAGAGGAAAAAGTAGGTTACAAAACAGTAGGGACAGTAGAATCTTATTGTGGTTGAAAGCATTTATGCGTAGAAAAAAATGACTAAGGAATAGTGTATACTAGGATGTTAATGGTAGTTACCTTCAAGCAAAGGGATTACAGGTAATTTTTGTTCTGTTTTGCTTACTTGCATTTTCTGTATTTGTATAATGAACATTTTAATATAAAATGTTAGTATAATATAGAAGCTAGCTTAAAAGTGAGATAGATGTAGTTCAAGCTTTGGGTAGAAATTAGAAGCCTTGTTTGGAACAAATATTAATCGTATTTGTTCAGTGGAACACGTTTATCAAGAGCCCGCCTTGTGCTTTGTATCTAAGGATACCAAGGTCACCGCTTTGCCATCTTGCCTTTTAGGAGCTCACCATCAAGTTGGGAAGTGGGTGTGGAGAATAGGCAGAGGATTGAGTATTTTTCAGAAAAAGTGACTGGTAAATTAGATTTCTTTTAAAACTTGCAGCATGCAAAATAGTTGCTTCATTTTTTCCATAAGGGACACTTAAAATTTGTATTTTCAGCCTTCTTTGTATTATAATTACACAAGAGTAATTTAAATTTTGAGTAGTATTCTGTGTTCTGTGAAATTTTTTTCTGTGTACTATGAAATTTGTAGCAAGTGATCAAACTCAAATCTGCTTCTCTTTATTTTTGTTGCTTTGGGTTTTGAGTTAGAGCTCTTGTTTCTACCCTGTTGTATTATTGAATAGTTTTGGATGTCAAAATGGTCGCTATACGTAGCTATAATCATCAATACAAATATGTAAGCGGCTGGAAGCAGCTTCTTCATTTTGCCTTCCAGTTGACTTCTAATGTCTGTCGAGTGTTGGATGTGACACAGAGAACGTTTTGTAGTGGTCCTTTCCCAAACCAAAGGGTAGTCTTAGCAAATACCATGTTACTCTGTCCCCTTCCTCCTCAAACCTTTTAATATTCTCAAATAAGAGTGCATCTTACATTTGATAAGTATGTTCAGTATGGTAGTGGATTCCTCACACTCACACTGCACTCCCCACTCCCTCAAGCCAAAAAAGGTTACAGCTTACAGTTTATGGTATCTTAAAATTGTTGTATTTGAGTTGGCCAATCTCACTTTGTTTATTGTGACAGCCCATGTGTTACGATCCCCAGCATTCGTGGGGACTAGAACCTATCTATCTTGTTCAGTTATGATGTGTCAATTAGGAAGCTTCTACCTAGACAGGAAATATGCTACTCAATTATGTCGTCAAAGAACCAGGTTGTATTCTCTGCTCTGACATCTATTGTCTGGCTCTTTCTAGAGGCCTTAGTGGTCATAGATTAGCTGCCAGTGGTGGTCAGGGCTGCACTCTTTTTTAACTTCTTGCAGAAGAAAGAAAATGGCTTTCTTTTAAGAATAAGGAAATCTCTCTTTCTGCTTCATTGGCAGAGAGGCTTAGATCTGCTTATTCCTCCCACAGCCAGCCAGTGGCAAGGAGGGGGTGGAATTACCTTTATTGCATTAAGGATTCACCCTTTGAGCTAGGGTGAGATCAGCCATGATGACACTATGGGCCACCCCTTGGGTTATTCATTCTTTTTATTTTTTAATAATTATTTGTTGTCGTGAATATATATACCAATTCAATGAATTCTACATGTACAATTCAGTGACATTGATTACATTCTTCAAGTTGGTGACTCAGATATAGTATACACCTTCAGAAATGGTATACACCTTCGAAAATGCATGTCCTCCCTTTCCTCAGGGAGGCAAGCCAGATATCCATCTAAGTATTACAGGGATTTCTGGATGATACAGTATTACTTCTGTTATACCTGAAAAGAGTTTATGGTCTGATGACCTATGGCTAAATACATTACATTCCTCAAAGCAGCCAACATACAATGGTGAAGAAAGAACAGGATAACTACAGTAAAAAAAAAAAAATCCCATTTGGAGTTGGGGAAAATAAGAAAACCCCCAGTGTGGTAGCTAGTCAACCAGGAATAGCAAGGAGTCCTTTGCTTGGTCATCTTCTGGCAGCTTCTGGTTATGTTGAGTTACATTCAGTGTGAGAATCTTCCTTGGTCGTTGTCCTTTCTAGCTGCACCTGGTTTGGTGGTCGCTGGGAAAGTCCCTCTTCTTGGGTCCTGCTTGGATGTTAGTTTGGGGCTAGGGGACTAATTGTCCTGGGGTTGAACAGTCACAGGCTCTTGTCAGCAAGCTGGGAGTTTCTTTGGCAATACTGCTCCCATGAAAACTTAGGTTCTGGGTGTGTTTGCTTTTCCAGTCAATTCCATGGGCTGGTAACCACAGCCAGTGATCTTATCTAGGTGAAGTCTCTGATTCTAGAAATTTCTGTCTTTTAGCAACAGGTCTCTATGCCCCACTCATCCCCATAGCTTCTGCCTGAGGCAATTTTAAAATAGCCTTGAATGAAGGTAAACCCAGGTTGGATCCCAAACTGAGACAGTTTAACCCACTCTGCCTTTGCTGTGGCATATCTAGAATGCCCAGCTTCCCAAGATTGGGATTGTGGGATTTACACGACCCTCTGCGCTCCCCTCCTCTTAACCCTCCCCATTTTATTTATAGTACCTCTTATTTTTGGTATAAAATCTGCTGTAGTTAGGGTTCTTGATTGCAAATAACAGCAGCTGATTATAACTAATTTAAACAGAAAGGGAATTTATCAGAGGACTTTTGGATAGCACAGAAATATTTGTAAAGCTAGAGAGCCAGACCTGGACAGTGGTCAGGGACCAAGGGAAGCCAGGCATCCAGAATCACAGCCAGAGACCCCCACAAGAGTCACCTGAGGAGACCCCTTCTCCCAGTGTTCCATGGCTGTCTCTGGAAGCTGCATGGTGACCCACTCTTGATGATTCGCTTGAAGGACTCACAAAACCCAGAAGTTGTTATACTCATGGTTACGGTTTATTACAGTGAAAGAACCCAAAACAAAGTCAGCAAAGGGAAGAGGCACATGGGGCAAAGTTTTGAGAAAATCAGGCACAGACTTCCAGAAGTCTTCTCTCAGTGGAGTGTACAGGATGCACTTAGTTCCCCCAGCAGTGAGTTATGACAATATGTGTGAAATGATGTCCACTAGGGAAGCTCATTAGAGACTCAGTGCCCAAGGTTTTTATGGGGGTTGGACACATAGACACTCTCTGTGCCTAGCACATACCAGAATTCTAGACTCCCAAAAGGAAAGCAGGTGTTCAGCATAAACCACATGGTTTGCACAAACGATCTAGGCATAGTGAGCCACTCTCATCAGTCAGGGAATTTTATATCAGTGTAGGGAACTGTTTACCCTTCAAGTTCTCAGATTTTTGCTGTGATATTTCAGAGCCTACATTTGAAACCATATTTCATTGTGTTGGCATAAATAATCCTTCAGTTGGTTCAAGTTTGGGAGATGAGACAAAAATGGTCTGAGTACATCAACGATGTCCTCCTGCCCAGAAAAGGCCACATAATCATGTGGCAGACAGTGTGGACGTTTGCTTCCTTTTGTAGTTAACAAGTCTTGGGGGGAACTGAGTCGTCACATCAAACCCAACTGTGGTAGCATAGCTACGCTGAACCCTAAGAACCAGCTCGGTAGCAGCCAGTGCCATAAGGATTTAAAACTCGTTTTCTTCTGTAAGGAGCCCTGGTGGTGCAGTGAGTAAGTGCTCAGCTGCTAACTGAAAGGTTGGCGTTTTTAACCCACCAGCTGCTCTGTGGGTAGAAAGATGTGGCAGTCTGCTTCCGTGAAGATTAAAAACCAAACTATGCCCGTTGCTGTCAAGTTGATTCCAACTCATAGCAACCCTATAGGACAGAGTAAAACTGCCCTGTAGAGTTTCCAAGGAATGGCTGGTGGATTTGAACTGCTGACCTTTTGGTTAGCAGCCAAGCTCTTAACTACTATGCCACCAGAGCTCCCCATTAAGATTACAACCTTGGAAACCCTATGTGCCGTTCTGCACTGTTTTATAGGGTCTCTATGAGTCAGAATCGACTCGATGACAACAGGTTTTCTTCTATAAATGAAACAAAAGTATTTAAGTCAGCATAGAGGGGAGAGTGGAGAGAATTTTTTTCCCTTTGAAACTGGATGTTGAGTTTGAGAAGTAAGTACTGTTCTAATTAGTAGTTGATAACCATAATCCACTTTTCTGGTATCATCTTACCTTTTTTTCTTCTTTTGCTCTGATTTTTTATAAACCTTTTTTTATAGTTTTATGTTTTATACATTCCTTTAAGCAACTGCATTCTTGTTAGAATGAGGTTGTCTTAGTATGCAAAAAAGAAGATTAATAATTGCAGAAAGGGGCAGGAGTACCCAATATTGAACACTTTTTATCAATAGGAAGAGGTGGGATGGCAGCTCCCAAATTTCACAATACTGCTTATATCACTTGTGGAATGACAGTGTCTTAGGGTTCTCTAGAGAAACAGAACCAGTAAGATATATATCTGTCTCTATGTTGTTAGGTGTTGTCAAGTTGTTTGAGCCCATTGTTAAAGCCCTTGTGTCAGTCCATCTCATTGAGGGTCTCCCTCTATTTTGCTGACCCTCCACTATACCAAGCATGATGTCCTTTTCCGGGCATTGGTCCCTCCTGATAACACGTCCAAAGAACGTGAGACAAAGTCTTATCTTTCTCGCTTCTAAGGAGCATTCTGGCTGTACTCCTCCAAGGCAGATGTCTGTATATCTATGTATATCTGTATTTTTCTGTCTCTGTGTGTGTGTGTGTGTGTATAAAACATCTCGAGAAGAGGGGGAGATAGCATATAGATACAGGATTTTAAAGGATCGACTCATGTGATGTGGAGTTGACAAGTCCAAAATCTGTAGGTCAGGTAATGGGCTGGTGATAACTGCAGTCTAGTGTCCCAAACCCGTAGGTTGGGCAGTGGAAGAGTGGAGAGTGAGAGTGTTCAGGCGACATGTGTATTCATCACTGTGGCTCCTGGGGAAGAGAGGCTTCTCCTTTCTCTAGTTCTGTTGCTGTGGTTTAATTCTCGGGCAACAAGGGCATGGCCCTTCTCTGCCAGATTGTGTTAATTTTGGAGTCTGAAAAGAAATGACAGTTTCAAACAGACCCTCTGGTATTGGTAATGGCAGTTTCAGCAGTTTTTTTGCCCTTCTAAGAATCTGGGGGGGAAAAAAAAACCAAAACTGTAAAGTGATCAAAGGTGGGTTTATGCTTTTCTTTTGTGGAAAGTATATTTGTCTCTTTTGAGGCCTGGAGAGGCGAGAGGTCTTTTCAGTTATCATTTTAGGGAAGGAGAATGGTTAAGAGAAAAATTCTAAGTAATGATACAGACTAGAAAAAAGGAGTCCCTGGATGGAGCAGACGGTTGAGTGCTCAACTACTGCTGAAAGGTTGGCATTTCAGACCTACCCAGAGGTGCCTTGGAAGACAGGCCTGGTGATCTACTGAAAGGGCTATGTTATGGATTGAATTGTGTCCCTCAAAATGTGTGTCAACTTTGCTAGTCCATGATTCCCAGTATTGTGTGATTGTCCACCATTTTGTAATCTGCTGTGATTTTCCTACATGTTGTAAATCCTACCTCTATGATGTTAATGAGGTAGGATTAGAAGCAGTTATGTTAATGAGGCAGAGCTCAATCTACAAGATTAGGTTGTGTTGTGAGTCAATCTCTTTTGAGATATAAAAGAGAAGTGAGCAGAGAGACAGGGAACTCCTACCCCCAAGAAAGTAGTGCCAAGAGCAGATCGTGTCCTTGGGACATGGGGTCCCTGTGATGAGAAGCCCCTAGACCAGGGGAAGATTAATGACAAGGACCTTCCTCCAGAGTCGACCGAGGGAGAAAGCCATCCCCTGGAGCTAGCACCCTGAATTCAGACTTCCAGCCTCCTAGACTGTGAGAGAATAAACTTGTGTTTGTTAAAGCCATCCACTTGTGGTATTTGTTTTAGCAGCACTAGATAACTGAGACAAGTTACAACCCTGAAAACCCTATGGAGTGCAGTTCTACTCTGCACACATGGGGTTGCCATGAGTCAGAATCAACTCCATGGCAACTGGTTTGGTTTTTGTTTTTTTGTTTTTTTTTTTTGGATACTGTGTTTGGGACCAGAGATTATCATCAATAGGATGGCGCCTTGTGCGAGGAAGTGCCTAATCTGAGACACGCCCGTAACCCAAGTTCTCATTCATTGCAGTAGGTTAAGTAATACAAATCACTATGCAGGAAGGTGCTGTTGAGACTGTGGTGTGAAGATGGGTCAGAGAAGACAGGGTGCCCAGCTTTGAAAAGGGATATCTGAGCTGGGTTTTAAATGATATTTATAAAATAAACTGACACCTAGGATTTGAGCACTTACCATGTGCTAGGTACTGATGTAAATGTCCTCCCAAAACCAACTCATGTAATCTTCACAGCAACCCTTTGCAGTAGGTACTGTTATCTCCATTTTACAGATGGGGAAAATGAGGCACAAAGAGGTTTAAAGAGCTAGTAAGTGGGTGAACGAGGGTTTGAACCAAGGCAGTCTGACTCCAGAGACCTTGAGAGAGACAAAGCCGTCTTAGGATTCTTCATTCATTGGGGAACTGAGGCATGAACTGAAGCTGAGGCTGAGAGGCCTGGCTGTAAAATTTGAAGGAGAAAGTGACTGGATGGTGAACTGCCTTATAGACCTTGTTAAGGAGCTTTATCCTTTGAGACATTTTGAGCGTGTTTTGGTCTGTGCTTTCGGAGAGCTGCCCTGTAGCGTTGGGGAGGCTAGGTTTGAGTTGGACAACAGCAGGAAGCCACCAGCTGACCAGGCAGCGTTGGTGCTCATAGCAGTGCAGGCGAGAAATGCAGGAGGTATTTTGGAGGGCAACTCCAGTGGATTTGGTTACTGTTTGGTTAGATGAGAAAAAGGAAGCAATCCAGAATAATCTCCCAGATTTCTTGCTTCAGAGACCATGCAGATGGGCGGAAGGAAGGAAACCTACATTTATTAAATACCTACTATGGTGGTTCTGTGAAACCCTGGTGGCGTAGAGGTTAAGAGCTATGGCTGTTCTTTGGAAACTCTATGGGGCAGTTCTACTCTGTCCTATGGGGTCGTTATGAGTTGGAATCGACTCGATGACAATTTTTTTTTTTTTGTACTGTGGTTCTCGAGCCTTGGTGGCGCAGTGGTTAAGAGCTCCGCTGCTGACCAAAAGGTCGGCAGTTCTTATCTACCAGCCACGCCTTGAAAACCCTTTGGGGCACTGCTACTCTGTCGTATAGGGTCGCTGTGAGTCGGAATTGACTCGACGGCAGCGGGTTTGGTTTGGTTGGTATGGTGGTTCTAAACTGGGTGCTGTTTGCCCCCCCCAGGATGCATTTGGGTGCCATGACTTGGGAGGGAGTGTTGTTCTGGCACCTGATGGGTAGAGACCAGGGGTTCTGTTAAACATCCTGCATTGCCTACAACAAAGAAGTATCCAGTTGAAATGTTAGTAGTGCTGAAGAGGTAAAACCCTGCTCTAGTTTTACCTAGTTATCTCATTTAATCCATAAATCAGCCACATGAGATTGTAATTACTGGGTTTCAGATGAGAAAATTGAGGCTTAGAGAAGATGAGTCACTTAACCAAAGCCACACAGCTAGTAAGTGCCAGATCTGGGTTTTGAACCCTGGTGTTCCATATATCAAAATCCAGGAATGCCCACTTCAGGGCTCCCCTCTGCGCTAGCTCTCACAGAGCTGCAAAGGAGAGAAGCGTGCATGTTGGGTTGTGGGTTTTTTTTTTTTTCTGTTAGTGGTGGCTTCAGACTAGAGGAGTCAGGAAGGAAGGTGGTTATTTATAGTCAGCTCTGTAAGATCAAATTTTCCAATCCTGAAGGACTTATAGCGGTTAGTTCAAAGAAATATTATTATTTAGATGTTGGCATTCCCCTGTAACTATAAATATGAGAATGTTTACCATCATTTCCTTTAAAAACACTACTGTTATCGTTAATGTAAGACAAAATGCAAATGATATATCTCAAAAACCTATTTATTCCCTGTGGATATGAACTGTTATAGGCTTTTCCCATTAATTCAGTTACTAAGCATCCGTGAGGAAAAGGCAAGACTGAAGAAGGAATTTGGAGGGATGAGATAGGACACTTCTGGATTTAGAGATAGTTGAATCATTAAAATACCTTGATTTGCTAGAGGTATTTCTTTTGAGAATCAGTTTGTTTTGATTTGGTCTAGAATGGTCAGAAGGCTTTTGATAGTTCAAGATAAAACATGGGGTTTATAATTCTGCCAGGTACTATCTACTTTTAATAGTTGTTATTCAGTTCCCAGGTAGACTTTGGATACGTGTGGCAGGATTCCTTGTGGGACCATGGTATCTAGCTTTACAGACAGAGTTCTCACAGTCGAACTGTTCATAATTTCAAGGTTATGTATTTTAAGATAATTTTGGGATGTTACTCTGAATGAGACTGCTCTATTAAGATTGAGAAAGTTGTTTTTGTAGGTGTGATTTTTCTGTGCAACAGTGATTTTGTGTCTTTTCATTGTTTGGCCACACAGTGCACTGGAGCTTGGGCTGTTGGGGCCATTTGGTGAGTGTGAGTGAAGTGTCTGTAGGACACCGATTAGGTCAGTTGTCATAAAAAGCGCTGGGATGTGGCAAGCTATGCATTGTATTTTTTTTGAAACATGTTTGCTACACCTTCAAATCTGATGGCCAATTTTCCTAGAAAATAGATTCTTAGAAGGGCACTGAGGACCTCATAGAGTTTGGTAAGAAACCAGGGCTTCAGACTTTATGTTGGGAAAGAGAAATACTGAGATCATGTTTTAATTATGGCACAGATTAATACAGACCCTGCAGGAAAAGGGGGGGGGGGACTTAAAACTTGCATCCCACTGCAGAAAAGGAAGTTTGCTCAGAACGTTGCTAACATCTACCAGCCTGGAGTATTGTTAGAAGAGTGTGGGGGCAGTCTGACCTTCTCTAACTTCCCAAGGGGAAAGGAGAATCAAGATTAACCGCCCAAGGCTGATTGCTGTGAGGGGGAGGTCAGACATGCCTTCTTTCTCTGCCATCTTTACCAATGCTGTCACCAACCGTCCCTCCCACGGCACTGTCTACTTCTCTGCTGGGTTTTATAATTCATTGCAGTGGTCACACGGAACTCACAGACAATACTTACGATGATGGGTTAACAGGGAGGTAACAGGTTACAATTCAGGTTGAGAAACGCTCAGGATACAGTTCTTCCATTAGGATAGGCTCTTCCCAGCTGTGCTGGCAAGCAGGCCTATCCCTGGCCCCTGGCCTCTGCCCTGCTCAAGCAAGTGTTACAAAGCTCTTTTAGCTCTTCGAGTAAGTGTCCTGAGGCACCCTACTCCACCAGTAAGCCTGGAGCCTAAGGTGCTCAGCTCTAGCTCGTGGGTCAGCAGACCTAGCTCCACCAAGTGCCAGGAGGTTCCCTACTCGACCAGCAAGCCTCCTGCCCCAAGGTGCTCAGCTTTCTTCCTCTCCTGGGAAACCCACCATGCCATCTCCTGCCACCATTTCTCTGCCACCACTTCTTGCTGTCTTCCATGTTACAACACTCTCTCTTGGTCTCCTGGTTCCAGGAGCTTCTCAGCGCAGGGATCCCAGGTCCAAAGGATGTGTTCCGCTCTTGACCCTTCTTCTTTGGTGGTAGTGAGATTCTCTTCTTTCTGCCTCTGGGATGGCTCATTTCAAGCCCAGTAGGAATGCAAAACTGACCAATCTCCTTGGTGGGCCACAATTACCCTATTTGCATAGTCCCATCCAATCACTTACGTCGGAGTTACAAGACAATGGTGAGAAAGGCCACACAAAATGATCCATTAAACCACAAGTATATATCCTACAACCTTGAGCTCAAGTATGGTTTTCTTCTTTTCAACTTCCTCTGTTTAGATTTACATCGATAACATAAAATAATAATAGGAGTTTTAACAAAGAACTGAAGGGTTGACCAATTAGTGGACCACTTCTAAACTTAGCCCAATACTAAAGGTTAAGAATAAAAATAGCAATTGTTTTATCCATTATATTAATGTTAATATTACTTAGTGCTTAACTGATTGTGCTTTTTCCGCTCCAAGATTTTCCCATTGAGGAATACTGTATTCTAATATTGTTTTCCTTGGGAAGAACAATTAATCATGTGTTTCCTTTTCTGCAGTGGGAAGACAACAGGCAATATGATATAGTGCAGTATTGTTTTAAAGCTTGAATAAAGTAGACCACCTTTAGAGAGAATACATTAGAGAAGACCCCAAGTGTTGGCTTAAATTATTTTTATTATAATGTTTCTTAAAATATACCCAAAACATAAAAGGATGAATAAACATGCTTATAGCTTGTATATCACTCTAATACATAAACCAGTATACAAATTCATTACAAGCCCGTGCCAAACTAATACAGCTTGAATTAACTGTGGTTTTAATGGGACAAGTGATCTTTTTTTTTTTTTTTCCCACTAAAACAACATCCATCATCTATGCTCCGGAAGAACTGGTGGCAAGGGCAAGCTTTCCTTTTCTGAGCTACCTTGTGCTGGGTGGTGATCACTTACTCTGCTTCCCTTTATTTCTTTTCTTCATACTTCTTTGTACTGTGTGCTGGAGCAGGAAGGCATCATTGACCTCAGGTCATTGTTGTTGTTGGGTGCCCTCAGGTTTGATTCTGACACATAGTGACTGCATGTGAGAGAGTAGAACTGCCCTATAGAGTTTTCTTGGCTTTAATCTTTACAAGCATATCACTGGTCTTTCTCCCATGGAGCTGGAGTCGCTGGGTAGGTTTGAACTGCCAACCTTTCAGTTATCAGCCAGGCACTTAGCTGTTGCGCCATCTTGTCATGAATACAGGGGTCAACTGAAACCCCAGAAATTTAGTGGGGCAGTACTCAGTTACATAAAGTGCCATCTAGCTGACCTAGAACATGCTTGTATCAATATATTAAGATCATCATTGCTTGAGATCTCCTGTGCCAGATGAGGTCCTTGCTCTCAAAGAAGTCGTATCCAGTGGGGAGGGAAATCCCAGTGATGGGTGGAGGAACCTTTTAGGACCACTGATGTGTTTGGTCCATCCGCTCTACCATTACACAGTTGAGATTTGTCAGGATATTGGTGCCATCACCTGGCCCCAGTAACATATCTACATTTAGATTGTCAGTTAGATCTGAAACATCCGGTACATTTATTGCTATTTTGTCATGTACAGATCTTCTCTTTAATTTTTAAGGCAGCTTGGTACAGAAAATTTCCCTAATAAGTAAACAAAATTCATCTGATCTCAAATCTTTTCATTTCTTAGCGACTCTTTTCCATTGTCACCATTAGCTGACCTTGTTGATTTCCAGGTAAATGCTTTGGTTGTATTTTTCTTCAAAGCAAACAAAAATCAATTATTATTGGCTCTGGTGTCTCTGGTGAGCTACAGCTTGGATCCTGGTGCGGCTTAGAGTACAGCTGGTGTCTACTCTACCACGCTTTTACTTGTACTAGTTGCCTGTCTTTCTTGGTATTCTTGCCTTAAGAAAATACTTTCTTCTCCCTTTGATTTTCTTAGCCAGGGATGACAATAAAGTAAGGAATGCATTGATTGTTTAGCAGATATGTTGTACACTGCCCATCCAAATGAGCATTGCCGTTTGAGCTGGCATTTTGAGAGACCCTGCGTTCACTCTAAAGGGGTGGCCATGGGTCAGTGAGTTTTGGGAATCACTGTCAAAACTGTTTTCTCCACCAGGTACTAGGTGTATTACTCTCATTACCTTATAATAACACTCATTAAAATGGTCTTAACTGGGTTGAACACTCATATCTTAGTCACTATGGTTGGCTTTGAAGCTGTTTCTGGAAGTTAAATTTATCCCCTAGGAATGCAGATGTGCCACTCCTGAGGGTGTTGTATATAATGGGATATGGACATCGATGGCAGCTACTCCAAGAGAGAAGGTCGAAGAAGGTGTTGAATGATGACTTACTGTTGAAATAAATGTCTAGAGTCCCAAGGTGGCTGTAATGGCACGCCAGACTTCTTGTTGTTTAAAGAATGTTTAAACAGAACCAGGCGCATTATTTAATATACATATCTCGTAGTATCAGAAAAAAACTTGGTAAAGCTTACTCTACTTTAGCAAAAGGAAAACAGCAGAAATTATCGGTGGGTTTTTACAGGGTAGAAATGTATGCACATTTCCTTATTTTTTCCCCATTGTCACTTCAGTCCCTTACCTCTTTCCTGTTACATCTGAAGATGAATTGGGACCCCAACCACCTGGAGTCAGGCCAGACTTCACAGATTAAGGGCACAGTTCTCCACAAGACTGGCCTCACTTCAGACGCCAGCTGCAAGCTTGGGGGTTCCCAGGGCCTCCTTCAGTTTTGACCAGCTACAGATTGGAGGTGAGGTGAGGTGATCTGGGGCTTGGTACTCGTTAGCCAGCCTGGGAATGCAACGATCCTAGCTGACAGCTGGTGGTAGCAGCAGAAGAATGCAGGCGCGTCTGTGTCAGCGTAGGGAACTAGGCTTGGAGACAGAATTACTCAAGGCAAAAGAGGGCTGCACTGTTTGGCAACTGGCTGCAGAACTTTTAAACACAAAGAACAGAAACGCCTTCTCTGCCCTTGTTTGCAAAATCACAATATGTTTTTAGTCTCAGCAGATGGAAAAATAACTGTTACTTGCAAAGTGAAAGAGCTGGGTGAGGAAAGAGTGACTATGATTCTGGGCCACTAGGAGGTAAAAGTGACCAACTTTAGAAGGTATTGTTTTGTATTCCACGTTATCCATCGCCTCACTGTTCTGCTGCAGGAGACTGATACAAGCAAACAAACAAATCCGAAACCCATTGCCCTTGAGTCGATTCTGACTCATAGTGACCCTATAGGACAGAGTAGAACTACCCCATAGGGGTTTCTGAGGCGGTATCTTTATGGACGTAGACTGCCACATCTTTGTTCCGCTGAGTGGCTGGTGTGTTAGAACTACCAATCTTTTAGTTAGCAGCCAAGTGCTTAACCACTACACCACCAGGGCTCCTTCCTGGAGACTGATTGGAGACCTGAAAGGGAAGAAATGTCAAAGTTCTCTGCCGATTGGTTCTCCTCTTCTTTTTTCTCATTACTCATTGAAGAAAGCCAGAAGCTTGAGAGATGATGATATCAGTGAGGTGGGCAGCCGTGGACCCTGAAATGATGGGACTGGGCTGTTAGCAGGGGACAGAGCAGGGTCTTTAATTCCCATTTTGAAAGGATATGTTATCCTGTGGCTCTCTGTTATGTGCTCTTCTCTAGAATGGTTTATCAGAAAATATAACTATCTTCTTACGTCCTTTCTCAGCAAATGTTAACAGCGTGATGAGCACAGTTGTTAAGCCTTTTATTTCCACAGCTTTTCAAGGTAGCTGAGCACAAGTAGTGTTAGAATTGAAATCGAGGTCATTGCTCCAGGAACCAGCTTTCAGAGGCTGAAGTCAATATATATTTAGTAATTTGGGGAAGCTGTTACTAAAAATATTCCAGATTCTAATCATTATATTGTTCAGTTTAGGAAGCAGTTCTGGGGATTCCCTTGGAAGAAAGTTTTACTGGATAGAGGGCAGTAATTACGAATTTTCCAGATCTTTCTTGGACTGGATGCTGGTAAAGAATCAGCAGTTTCTTGGAACATGAATAGGAAGTGTTACTGCGGAGTCACACAGTACTGAGTTTAATATGATGGTAAATACCCCACTAAAATTTCATGTAAAAATACCAGTAAGGGCCCTCCAGTTCTGGAGTGGTAAAGTAAGAACCTCTGGAAATTCATTTCTCTATAAAAACAGTGAGAACACTGGCAGAAACTATCAAAACCAACTTTATCAGAACTGTAGGAGTTAACTAAAGATGTGCAAAAATCCAAGGAATGTTTCAAGGAGTCTTTATTCAGGAAAAATGGTGTAATGTTGGTAAGAACAGTGAGATTGATGGTATTTTTATTTTACTTTAATTTTGGTGAAAATATACACAGCAAAACATACGTGCATTTGCCAGTTTCTACATGTACAACTCAGTAACATTGGTTACATTCTTCCCATTGTATCACTGTTCTCGCTCTCTGTCTGCGTTTCACCAGCATTCGCTTAGACTCACTGCTCCCTCAACTTCCATTTTGCTTTAGAGTTACTGTTGACAATTTGATCTCATATAGAGAATTCTTTAAAAGAGCCCAATGCCCATGCCAAGCATTCTTTACTAATTCAGCTAAACAGTTGTTTAAAGATGACTCAGGGCATAATTTTAGTTCATGATATGAAGATTTTCTTGAAGCAATAGATTTGAGAGTTCTCCCAATCTCAACAGGTCCAGTAAGAGGCTTATGGTATTTGAACTTGACGTAATCCCATCCTCCTTTCCACAACGTCATGGTTGCCTTGAAAGCCAACAGACTGTAGTAGCTGTGAAAACCAGGAGCCCAGCAGCCACTAATTGAGGCAGAATGGGTTTGTAGCTCCTCAGAAGTCCTATCTCCAGAGTTGTCCCTATTCAGTATGTCTGGAAGTTTGTTGAAAAGCCCCACTCTCAGGGTTTGTCTTTTATTTGACCTGATTTAGGGCTCACTCATTGCAAACAGCCCTGCCTGTGGGGCATTTGATGAAAACAATCAATGACAGTTGTTTAATCACAGCTGCCTGAGGCAGTGTTACTAGTTGGGGCTAGTGGAGCAGTGGTTAAGAGCTACGGCTGCTAACCAAAACAGGTCAGCAATTCAAATCCACTAGCCGCGCCTTGGAAACCCGATGGGGCGGCTCTGCCCTGTTCTGTAGGATCGCTTTGAGTTGAATCAACTCCACGGCAACGGGGGTTAAAGCGCTACTTGAGAAACAAGGCAAAGTATTATAGCAAAATGTACAGAAGCCTGGAGTTAGAAAACGAAAGAGAAGAACATGTTGGCATTTCTCAAGCTGAAAGAACTGAAGGGAAACATCAAACCTCGAGTTGCAATACTGAAGGGTTCTACGGACAAAAAAATTGAATGATGCAGGAAGCATCAAAAGAAGATGGAAAAAATACGTAGTCTGTATACCAAAAAGAATTGGTCGATGTTCAGCCATTTCAGGAGGTAGCATATGATCAAGCACCACGGGTACAAGCCATGCCGAAGGCATTGGTGGAAAAACCAGGCTCCAGGAATTGATGGAATACCAGTTGAGGTGCTTCCACAAACAGATTCAGTGCTGGAAGTGATTACTTGTCTGTGTCAAGAAATTTGGAAGACAGCTACTTGGCCTACCCACTGGAAGAGATCCATATTCGTGCCCGTTGTAAAGAAAGACGATCAAATGGAATGTGGAAATTGTTGAACAATATTGTTAATAGTTGTATACTAGCAAGATTTTGCTGAAGATAATTAATTAGTCTGTATGCTGAACAAATAATCCAAGCAACTGGACTGTATGAAGAAGAACGAAGCATCAGGATTGGAGGAAGACTCATTAAGAACCTGTGCCATGAAGATGACACAACCTTGCTTGCCGAAAATGAAGATGACTTGAAGCATTTACTGATGAAGGTCAAAGACTGTAGCTTCAGTATGGATTATACCTGAACGTGAAGAGAATGAAAATCCTCAAAACTGAACCAACAAGCAGCAACGTGATAAATGGTGAAGAAATTGAAGTTGTCAAGGATTTAATTCTACTTGGATCAGCAATCAATGCCAATGGAAGCAGCAGTCAAGAAAGCAAATGACATACTGGGCAAATCTGCTACAGAAGATCTCTAAAATCTTAAAAAGCAAAGATACCATTTTGATAACTAAGATGTTCCCAACCCATGCTATTGTCTTTTCAGTCATTTTGTATGCATGTAAAAGCTGGACAATGGAAAAGGAAGATCGAAGAAGAATTGTTTGAAATGTGGTGTTGGCAAAGAATATGGAATATGCCACTGAATATTGACTATGCCAGAAGAATGAACAAATCCTTCTTGGAGGAAGTACAGCCAGAATGCCCTGAGAAAATGAGAATATCAAGACTTTGTCTTGCTTGCAGGAAAGACCAGTCACTAGAAAAGGACATCACATTTGGTAAAGTAGGGGATTGTGAACGCGAGGGAAGCCCTCCATGAGATGGATTGACACAACAGCTGCAACAATGGGCTTAGACATACCAACAATTGTGAGGATGGCACAGGACCGGGCAGTGTTTTTTTCTCTTGTACGTCAGGTCGCCGTGAGTCGGAGCCAGTTTGACAGCAGCTGACAATGAGAAGCAACAGTTTCCCACCATTCTTACCACTCTTTGCACTCTGTCATTGTGCTTTTATCCTCCCAAAGTCACCCTGAGAAAAAAAGAAATTAACAGCACAATGAGAATAAAACCTATAGAGATGATCTTGGGCAGTTTGAAACTATCAGGAAGTATCTCCCTGATCTAAGTGTGGCACGGTGGTTAAAGAGCTTGGCTGCTAACCAGGAAGTCTGCAGTTCAAATCCACAAGCCACTCCTTGGAAGCCTTATGGGGCAGTTCTACTCTGCCTTATAGCGTCACTATGAATTGGAATCTACTCGACCGCAATGGGTTTGGTTTTTGATCGTAAGTGTGAGACATAAAAATTGAACAAGTGATTACCTTCCATAAGAAAACAAGTCAAATTTTGTGAGTTACTAAAAAGAGGTAAATAAACGAAGGTATCCCATGTTTGCACCCAGATAGAAAGGTGAGCTTTGTAAAAAATGTCAGTTTTTAAAAATTTTATAGATTCTGCATAATCCCTATCAGAACACCAGCACCACTGATTTTTTTTTTCTCTGTCTCTCGATTCTGATAGTGAACTTGAGAGAAGGAATGGTGCTGCATTTTAAGACAAGAAGATGAAGCCCAACTGACAGGAAAATGGAATAGCGGAGATGGTGACATCAGGGCACAGTGTTTGCTCTAAAATTTTCAATATGCAAAAGGTGATTGGCTCCCAGTAAGAGGATGGTGGACAGTAAGAAAGAGGTAGTGATATTCAGGAGTGAGGGAAACAGACTTCTCCATTGGTGAAGAGGTGTGTGTAGAGTAGTAGTTAGGATAAAATAATGATTACAAAACCAAAACTTGAGTATATTTTCCATATGCTTCTACTGTGAATTCATCTTAATCCACCATTCTCTTGGGAGTGAGTAGGCTTTACACAGATCCAATTCGTGATGTAATTTTAGGAATAAACCACCAGTTGCCCTTGAGTTGATTTCACTTCATGGTGACCTCATGTGTGTCAGTAGAATTGTGCTCTGTAAGATTTTCAGTGGCTGATTTTTGGAAGTAGATCACCAGGCCTTTCTTCCAAGGTGCCTCTGAATGGACTCAAACCTCCAGCCTTTGGGTTAGCAGCAGAGTGTATTGACCATTAGTGCCACCCAGGGACTCCAGTTTAGGAATAAAAAACCCATTGCCGGCGAGTCAGTTCTGACTCACAGCTACTCTATAGGACAGAGTAGAACTGCCCCGTAGGGCTTGCAGGGAGCAGCTGGTGGATTCGAACTACCAGCCTCTTGGTCGGCAGCCGAATTCTTAACCACTGAGCCACCAGGGCTCCAGTTTTAGGAATAGAGAACGTCAAAGTAGCAGAGGCCTCATGTGCTAGAGAGCTAAAGGGAAGTAAAAGGCATGCCACTCAAGAAGGTAGTTTTAAGAACAATTTTTTTCTGAGCGAGCTGGGGATCATGTATTTTGTTACTGGGTCAGTGGCACAATGCAACCATTAGGTTAGTATGAATCACTATGGAAAATAACCATTGCTGACCTCAAGAGAAATGATTATGCCATTCAATAAACATGGTGAACTAGATTACTCAAGAATGTTTCTTTGATTACTTAGACAGTGGTTGAGTGGAAATGTTACCTGTCCATTTTTTGTGGTCAGGATCGATCTTTTGATAAATTGAGAAGCCCACAAATGTGCAAGCTGAAGGTGTTGCATCTTGGGGCTAAGCCAGCTTGTGGTAGGTGTAGTGATTTGAGTTCTGTAAACTGTAGTGTGGGGAGGCAGAGTTGGCTAGTTAATGCCATCTGAAGAGCAAACCCTTCACTTCATTATATAACTGGGCACCTTCCTTTCTAAAAGTGCTCACAGTAAATGACAGAAAGCTTTAGTGGCCTATATAGAACTCTGCCTCAGGCTGGGACTGACAACAAGAAAAACTAAGATAAACAGAATTAGGCAAGGTAGTAAGTTTTGTTTAATTTTAATGGAATACTAGGATATAAAGCAAGAGATAGGGAGGCGACAGAGGGAAAAGGACCAGCAGACTTTAAAAAAAAATCTCCTTTAAACTCTGCATCTACTTTCTTTAATTTCTACAGTCACCTTTGGCTAAGTACATAATAGTGAAACTGAGAGACTAGATAAGCCTTGCCTTTCAACAAAGATAAAGTCAGTTGCTGTCCAGTATGACTCATGGTGACCCCGTGTGTGTCAGAGTAGAACTGTGCTCCAGTTTTCAGTGGCTGATTGTTCAGAAATAGATCGCCAGGCCTTTCTTCTGAGGTGCCTCTGAGTGGACTCAAACCTCTGACCTTTTGGATAGCAGCTGAGCATGTTAACCATTTACACCACCCAGGGACCCAGCCAAGATGGGAGTACACTATTTTGGTGGTTCCCAAATCCTGGTGATCATCACAAGTGCTCCAGTTTTTATCCCCAACATTTTATTATTAAAAAGTTAAAGCCCACAAAAAGTTGAAGGAATAGTGCAGTGAACTCCCATATACCTACAACATGGATTCTAGCAACGAACATTTTACTGTACTTGTTTTATCACTTATTTATCCCCTCTGTCTACCCTTCTGTTCATCCCCCTGATTTTTCAATGTGTTTCATCATCCATGGTAGACATCAGTCCACTTCAGTCCCAACCACTTTAGTGTGCATGTCATGACTGCAGTTAAATATTTGTGTATGGTTCTCTTCCAGGAGTTTTTAAAAGATCAAAATTCCAAGCCTCATCTTAGATTGAAAAGGGTGGGGGCAGGCCCAGGAATCTGCACTTTGAAATGCTACCAGGTGCTTCTGATGATGAGCCAGGATTGGGGTCCTCTGTTCTTGAGAGTCTCGTGCTTCGGGCTTGCTTCATAGCTTACCCTCACCTATGACATAATGCTGCATTAGCACCCTTTCCTGACCATGGAGCTCCATTTTTGGCTTCCCTGGAATCTTTAGCTTAAAACAGCTGTCAACTGGGAGCGATTTTGCCCCCTAGGGGACATTTAGGGTGCCATAATGCAAATGTCTGGAGACATTTGTGGTTGTCACAACTAGAGGGAGAAGAGTGTGCTGCTGACGTGTGTTGGGTGCACTCTAGGGATCCTGCTAAATGTTCTATAATGCACCACACAGCCCCCACAACAAAGAATTATCTGGACCAAAGTATCAGTAGTGCCAAGGATGAGAAACCCTGGCCTAAAGGAAAAGCAAAAAATGAAATAAGGTTTGAAGAGCTGGGTAGGACCTTTAGAGATCATCTCAGCTATACCTACCAGGTCGCCATCAAATGCAGATTTTTGTTCCAGGAAGTCCCTAATTTGAAACAAGCTGATTTCCAGGAGCCTGTTAGAAGACGAGTTATCTCAAACTTCAGGTGAATTGGCCTGAAACAGTAGTGTTGCATGTGACCTTTAGCTTTCTTTTAATGTATCTAAAAATATTATATAACAAAGAAAAATAGAAAAAGCATTCTTTGGAGTCCCAGTAATTAAGGTAAAACAGCTATTCTGCAGGTGGAGTTTGAGAGGGACATGAGGTGGATTAAGGATTCCACGGAGCGTATCTCTGTAGTTTCCAGGTCTTCAGAGGGTAACAGGGCCAGGTCTTCACAAAGTCTAACTGGACTCCACCATGAATGGCTTTCCTGTTTCTGGATAAAGATGCATTTCTAGTAGTGCACTGAATGTTTCAGTACATGTTAATGGTGTTGAAGAAAACAAAATGTAAAGTGGAACAGAAGGAGGACTAAAAAGATGGGGTGGGGAGCATTTTCATGTGGTGAGAAGGGTGGGAGTGCCCATGGGTGACAGGGCTTACACTGCCCCTCCAAGGAAGGAGGAAGGTGAAGGTGAAAAGCGATTTTGGGTCAGACCGTTCGTTGCTTGGTTGGTTTCAGGGGCCTGAGACAATATGGCGGGGGAAAAAAGACTGCTGGATCGGGTTGGGTAGGACTGGGCTTACTCTCTGGACTGGTGTCTCATCTGTTGTTGAGAAGAATAATACCTTGTATGGTTGTTGAAAGATTAAATGAGTCTAGGAATGGGAAAAAACAAAACAAAACCCATGGCTGTCGAGTCAATTCCAACTCACAGTGACCCTATAGGACAGAATAGAACTGCCCTGTAGGGTTTCCAAGATGAATTCGAACTGCCAGCATTTGGATTAGCAGCCGAGCTCTTAACCACTGCGCTACCAGGACTCTAGGAATGGGAAAGCATTCATAACATTTACCGTGGCAGCCCAGATGCTATAAGGTGTTCTCGTATTGTTGGAGCAGGGCAGCAGTTGGGGGTGGGTGTGGCTTTGTGCCCTGAGAGTCATGTACCTGCAGGGTGTGTGTAACATGTACATTCATAACTCGGGAGCACCAAGCTGCCAGCTTTGCCACAGTGATGCTGGTGAAGTAATCTCCCTGGGAGCCTTGGCTCAGCTCTGGGGTTTATTATGTATCGTTGGCCAAGTTACTTAATGTTCCCGGTTTTAACTTCCTTCATTTCTCCATGTTGAAAATGAAGGAGGTGCTTGGCTAATCCTAAGGGTTCATCCATCTTTAGCATTCTCTGCTTCTGGTATTGAGCTTTCTGGAAGAAAGGTTCCTGGAACCTCTCAGTAGATAGTGATAAGCATGTTAATAGATAGCAGTGTGTATTTACTTTCTCATTTTGTTGAACAAAGACTCATAGAACACACACTATGTTCGAGACCTTTTCCTAAGGACTTTAGTAATATTCATTTTTAATTTTCATAAGACCCTCTGAGGTAGGTACTACTATTATGCCCATTGTAGTACTACTATTGTATCCATTGTAGAGATGAGGAAGCTGAGGCTTAGAGAGGTTCTGTGGTTTGCACCAGAAAGTGGCAGAGCTCCATGGGACGAAGGAAATCTACCTCTGGGCTTATTAAGCATTTGGCCATCTCCCCTGCCTGAGGTCCTTGAGAACGCAATATGGGGTCTCACGGGGCCTTGGGATTGGGTGCATTGCTAGCTTCAGGGATGAGAGCTGATGGGAGGGCAGTGAGTAATTGGAAGAACCAGTGCGCTGTGGATGGGGAGTCCTGGAAGTTTATTTTCTGTTTTAGCCTGGTGAGGTGAGTATATAAATACTGAAGGGAGTGTATGCATGTGTTTGTGTGTGTGGGGGGTGGGTAAAGATAGGCGGATGGATAGTGTCAGGTGGTCTGTGGGGAAGGGATGCCATTGAGGGCTCATGTAGAAGGATTAACCTTAGATGGAGATCTACCCTGAAAGGATACCAGGCGCCTGGCTCCCACATCTGCACAGTTGTTGCATGTGAGCAGTATTTGGCTCAAGTTTCAGAGTCTTGGTAAAAAGCTTTAGGCTTGACATTATAACCTTTGAGGTTTTTTGTGTTTGCAGTGCTTGATAAATTGAAGCTTGTGGGTTTGAGATGGGAAGTTAAGTCGGGTTTCTCCTGCTAGAAATCCTTATTCCCCTAGACATTTTTAGCCACCGTATGGGTAATTTGTTGAGGAGAAACTCTTATGAAAAAAAATTTGCTGCAGAGAGCAGAGTCCAATCAGGGAGACCAGGGGAGATGGGCCTTATTCCTGTACCTAGTGCTTATTAGGACCCGTACCTTACCCATTGCTATCGACTCGATCTGACTCACAGCGACCCTGAAGGACAGAGTAGAACTGCCCCATAGGGTTTCCAAGGCTGTAATGTTTACAGAAGCAGACTGCCGCATCGTTCTCCCGGGGAGCGGCTGGTAGGTTCAAACTGCCAACCTTTTGTGTGTCTGCACTTGACTGCTATAAATAGAAAATAAGTGTCTTAGTCATCTAGTGCTACTGTAACACAAATACTACAAGTGGATGGCTTTAACAGAGATTTATCCTTTCAGAGTCTAGGAGGCTAGAAGTCTGAATACACAGTACGAGCTCCAGGGGAAGGCTTTCTTTCTGTGTTGGCTCTGGGGGAAAGTCCTTGTTATCAATCTTCTCCTGGTCTAGGAGATTCTCAGCGCAGGGACCCTGGATCCAAAGGATGCGTGTGCTTCTGGCTCTTCTTGCTTGGTCATAATGAGGTCCCTCTCCTTTCTGCTCCATTCTCTCTTTTATATCTCTACAGAGATTGACTTGACAGCCTAATTCTGCAGATTGATTCCTGCCTCATTAACATAACTCCCTCTAATCCTGCCTCATTGATATCATAGAGATTAGGATTTATGACACATGGGATAATCACATCAAATCACAAAATGGTAGTCACACAATACTGGGAATCGTGGCCTAACCAAGGTGACACACGTTTTGGGGGAACACAATTCAATCCATAACAAACCCCCTGGAGCAACCTCTGAAGCTTTTAAGAGAAAGCTTGGTTGGGGGCTTGGGAGGGTAAAGGTAGGGGTGTGTGTGTGTGTGTGTGTGTGTGTGTGTGTGTGTGTGTGTGTGTGTGTGTGTGTGTGTGTGTGTGTGTGTGTGTGTGTGTGTGTGT
>NW_004443999.1:8193883-8216884 GCF_000243295.1 Trichechus manatus latirostris
TTTTTTTTTTTAACTACTATGTTGTTAGATGCTGTTGAGTCATTTCCAACTCACAGCAACCCTGTGTACAACAGAAGGAAACACTGCCCGGTTGTGTGCCATCATCACAGTCATTGCTATGTTTGAGCTCACTGTTGCAGCCACTTTGTCAGTACATCTCATTGAGGGTCTTCCTCTTTTTCATTGACGATTTACTTTACCAAGCATGATGTCCTTTTCCAGGGACTGGTCCCTCCTGATAACGTCCAAAGTATGTGAGACGAAGTCTCGCCATTCTCACTTCTAAGGAGCGTTCTGGCTGTACTTCTTCCAAGACAGATTTATTTGTTCTTTTGGTAGTCCATGGTGTATTTGGTATTCTTCACTAACACTGTAATTCAAAGGCATCAACTCTTCTTCGGTCTTCCTTATTCATTGTCCAGCTTTTGCATGCATATAAGGCGATTGAAAACACCATGGCTTGGGTCAGGTGCAACTTAGTCATCAAAGTAACATCTTTGGTTTTTAATACTTAAAGAGGTCTTTTGCAACAGATTTGCCCAATGCAATACATCATTTGATTTCTTGACTGCTGCTTCCATGAGTGTTGATTGTGGGTCCAAGTAAAATGAAATCCTTGACAACTTCAATCTTTTCTATGTTTATCATGATCTTGCTTATTGGTTCAATTGGGAGGATTTTTTTGTTTTCTTATGTTGAGGTATAAACCATACTGATGGCTGTAGTCTTTGATCTTCATCAGTAAGTGCTTCAAGTGTTCTTCACTTTCATTAAGCAGGGTTGTATTATCTGCATATCACAGGTTGCTAATGAGTCTTTTAATTTTGATGCTCCATTCTTCTTCATATAGTCCAACTTCTCAGATTGTTTGCCCAGCATACAGACTAAGTATGGTGAAAGGATACAACTACTATGTGATAAAACTACTATATGACAAGTAATATTACTATAACATTGTTTGTTCCCTGCTACTTGCAGTGAATAAAAAATTGGTGGTATTTCAGCTATATTTTCAGTTAAATAGACGTTTGTGGACTAGCTTTGGAAACTCATTTTTGTTTGGGAAAATGAATTCCAGGTTCCAGATAACTAGCTGACAAATGAAATGTTGGAGCACAATCCAGTTGTTAAGCAGAGGATTTATTGTAATATGTACAAAAGGACATTTGAACGGGTGGCAATCTGAATGCTAGAATCAACTTGCTAGAATCAAAATACACAGACTATCTTATCTTCCTCTGCCCTGATCTCAATCGACAACCTTTCTTTATATTTGTTTTCCCACTCTTACTTCTGAATCTGTGGTGCAGGTTGAACTTGAACCTGCCTCAGAGCAATCACCTTACTTAAAAAAAGTAAGAGTTGGCTGACACTGTCCTAACTTCCTGTTTTTCCAGGCCATTTCACCTTAGCAAATGTATTTTGCATAGAATTCAAATGACCTATTTATCCAATAACACCTTCCTTACAGTTGGTAGTATCTACCTAATAATCTGTCTTTGTATTTGGCAGGGATATTTATATCTGAGGATGAAATAATGTATCTTTTTCATTTAGAAAAAATGGCGCAGCAAATGATTATAACCCAAGATTAAATATGCAGCTTGAAATCTCCTTAGCTATTTGTTTATCTGGATTTTGAAAAATGGGTTTGTCTTTAGCAAGGGAAATTTACTGTATTCATAATTTATTGATTTCCTTCCTATCTTGGTATTGTACATTCTGCTGTTCTTTCTTGTTATTGTACATTCTGCTTTTCTTTTTGGTCATATTTTCTCTGTTCCTTGGTGACGAACTTGGGGGACGTATGACTTTAGTAAGGGTTGGTAATGAAAATTGATGTTTAAATTTGAAGAGGCGAGAGACACTGTAAAATACAAGGTGGTGGTGTCATGAAGGGAGGCCCTGGGTGGTGCAAACGGTTAATGTGCTTGGCTGCTAACTACAAGGTTGGAGGTTTGAGTCCACCCAGAGGCACACACCTCAGAAGAAAGGTGATCTGCTTTGGAAAAATGAGCCATTGAAAACTCTATGGAGCACAGTTCTACTCTGACACACTTGGGGTTGCCATGAGTCAGAGTTGACTCGACGGCAACTGGTTTTGGTTTGGTTGTTGTAAAGAGGGAGTTCGTAACCTGGATTTTGTACCCATGTATGAAAGCTCTTAATATCACAGCAGAAACCGTAATAGTTACGTGCCATGGAAGAGGAGGTGGTATAATTTTTCAAGTTTTAAGCATTGGTCAATAATATATTTATTAAGTGTATGTAATTAGTGTCTGTTGGTTGTTTTTAATAATTATGTAATAGTTTTATGCACAAAGAGTTTTGGGTAATGTAAGAATTTGTGATTCCTGCCTTAGGGAGCATACCTTAAAACTTTTTCTGACTTTTTATTGTGAAATATAATACACAGAAAGGTGCAGAGAACGAAAACACCCAGCTCAGGTTTACTGCAGTGACCGTCTGCAGTGATCCACTGCCCAGGTCAAGAAATAGGGGTGCCAAACCCCGAGAGTATGGCCCCCAGACACCCTTTTAGCTCAGTGGTGAAGTTACCTTCGAGGTTCACTGTTCAGCCTGGGAGTGGACAGCCCCGTAAAACCAAATGAGACTAACGAGGTACAGGAGTCCAGTGACAACGGCCAGAAAGCAGAAGGGGACAAGGAAGCTGGTGATAGGGAAACCAAGGTTGAGTAAGGATATTGTTGATGTGTTGTGAGATTGTTAACCATTGTCATAGGGCAACATTTGTAGTAACTGTTAAATGAGAAACTATTTTGTTCTGTAAGCCTTCATCTTAAGTGAGAATAACAGCACAATTGGAAGAGCATAGTCAATGTCACTGAACTGTGCATGTAGAAATTTTTGAAATGGTGTATCTTTGGCTATGTGTATTTTCACCAAAAAAAGAAGTTAGAAGGTTGATATGTTGTGGGGTTGTTAACCAAGGTCATAAAACAATATGTGTACTACTGTTTAATGAGAAACTATTTGTTCTGTAAGCCTTCACCTGAAGTACAATTAAAAAAAAAAAATAGGGGTGCCAGCCCACAGAGTGCCCACCCCTCCCAGTCACTACCCCTCCTTTTGATTCTCTTGCTCTCAAGGGTAGGTAGCCTTAGCTTTGCAGATTTTATCAGAAACTCCAATTCTTAAACATTCTGGTGTTTTAAGGGATATGTGCTCAGAGGAGGAGACATGAGGTGAAAAAGAACAAAGAAGAATCATAATCCAGGCAGAGCCAAATAGTGTTAAAATTTTTCATGCATTATTCTAGTCGTTTTCTAATGAATGTTGTTTTAAAAATTGAGATAGTACTGTTTATGTGTTTTTTTACTTTGTCCTTTTACTTTATAAAATCAGCTTTTCTTTTTCAAACATGCTTTAGTACACGTCATTGTGAACGTTTGCATAATATCCCATTGTATAGATGTTTTCTTATTATCTGTCACAAATTCTTGGACTTTTTGGTTGTTTCTAATATTTTCATATTACAGATAACACTATGGGGAGCATTTTTTTAATCATCCAGGTCTTTATTCTTAAATGTCCCTTACTCTCCATTCCTCTCTCTCTCTCTTTTATTGTGCTTTAGATGAAGGTTTACAGAGCAAATTAGTTTTTCATTAAACAATTAATACACATATTGTCTTGTGACATTGGTTGCTAACCCTACTACATGTCAACACTCTCCCCTTCTTGACCTTGGGTTCCCCATTTCCATTCATCCAGCTTTCCTGTCCTCTCCTGCCTTCTTGTCCTTGCCCCTGGGCTAGTGTACCCATTTAATCTCATGTATGTGGTTGAGCTATATGTATTACTGTTTGTTTATGGGCCTGTCTAATCTTTGGCTGAAGGGTGACCCTCAGGAATGACTTCAGTACTGAGTTAAAAGGCCGTCTGGAGGCCATACTCTCAGGGTTTCTCCAGTATCGGTCAGACCAGTAAGTCTGGTCTTTTTTTGTGAGATGAAATTTTGTTCTACAGTTTTCTCCAGCTCTGTCCATGCCCCTCTATTGTGATCCCTGTCAGAGCAGTTGTCGGTGGTAGCCGGACACCATCTTGTTGTGCTGGACTCGGTCCGATGGAGATTGTGGTAGTTGTTGTCCATTAGTCCTTTGGACTAATCTTTCCCTTGTGTCTTTGGTTGTCTTCATTCTCCCTTGCTCCAGATGGAGTGGGACCAGTGGAGTATCTTAGATGGCCATTCTCAAGCTTTTAAGACCTCAGATTCTACTCACCAAAGTTGTTGTTGTTGAGAATACACACAAAACAGACACCAGTTCAACTATGTCTGCATGTATAATTCATTGACATTGATTATTCTTCAAGTTGTGCAACCATTCTCACCCACCTTTTTGGAATTGTTCCTCCCCCATTATAAACACTGTGCCCCCTAAGTTTCCTATGTAATCTTTCAGCTGATGTTGTCAATTTGATCCCATATAGATAGTTATTAAAAGGGCACAATACTCAAGGTAGACATTCTTTACTAATTAAGCTAAACTATTGTTCGGTTTTAAAAAGACTTCAGGGAATATTTTTGGTTTAAGGTTTAAAGATAATCTCAGGGCAATAGTTTCAGGGGTTCATCCATTCTCCATGACTCCAGAAAATCTAGATTCTGTGAGAATTTGAAATTCTGTTTTACATTTCCCCTCTTTTGATCAGGTTTCTTTTACAGAGCCTTTGATCAAAATGTCCAGTAATGGTAGCTAGGCACCATCTAGTTCTTCTGGTCTCATGGCAAAGGATGCAGTTGTTCATAGAGGCAATTAGCCACACGTTCCATTTCCTTTTCCTATTCCTTGACCTTCCTTCTTTCTCTATTGCTCCAGGCCAATAGAGACTAATTGTTGTGCCTTGGATGGCTGCTTGCAAGCTTTTAAGACTCTGGGCACTACTCAGTGAACTAGGAGGTAGAACAGAAGCACTAAACATGATATTAGGCCAGTTAATTGGCCTATAAAACCATGACCATAAACTCCAAACCAAGAAACCAAATCACAAGAGGTGTTTGGTTGTACGTATCTATTAATTCTTCTTAATGAGTCAAAGAGCAGACACATTTTTAGAAGGAACTTAAATTCTAGGTAGACAGTAAATAGCACACAATAAACTTTTGTTTTAAAAGGATAGAGAAGGTATCTGTTTTGTTAACAGAATATTAGGCATCTAGCATAATTCTGTTAAAGCCCACTGCCATCAACTCGATTCCGACTCATACCGACTCATAGCAACCCTGTAGGACAGAGTAGAACTGCCCCATAGGGTTTCCAAAGCTGTAAATCTTTATGGAAGCAGACTGCCACATCTTTCTCCCATAGAGTGGCTGGTAGATTTGAACCGCCTTTCAGTTAGCAGCCAAGGGCTTAACCACTGCACTACCAGGACTCCTCTCCTTTCCACTAGGATAACTAAAATTAAAAAGACATAATAAAAAATTTTGATGAGGATGTGGAGAAATTGGAATTCATACATTGCTGATGGGATTATAAAATGGTGCGGTCACTTTGGAAAACAGCTTGATAGTTCCTCAAAAAGTTAAACATGTTGTTGAGCTGCTGTGGAGTTGGCCTGACTCAAGGCTATGATCCAGCAGTTTCACTCCTGGTGAGTTCCAACTGCTGACCTTTAGGAGCCATGTGTTTAACCACTGCCTTGAATGGTGCCTTAATATAGTACATGCTGAATAAGTCTTTATTGATTGAATGAATGTAAGAGAATGATCACAGAGAAGGGTGCAGTTAATAGTATATGCAGGAAGTATTGCAGTTGTTGGTAATAATTATGATAACAACGCCTAATACTTACTGTGTAATAATTCCCCTCTAGATACTGATCTGTATGATTTATGTGTTGTCTCATAGGAGACCACTTCTAATGCTTATGTGAAGGAAGAGGACTTTAAAATTAGGTAGGTTTAAAAGGTGGAAACAATCAAATGCCCATCACTTGATGATGAATGGATAAACAAAACTGGTATATCCATGCCAGGGAATATTATTCCGCGATAAAAAGGAATCAAGTACTGATAAATAATTACGACATGAATGGATATTGAAAACCTTATGCTAAGTGAAAGAAACCATTTACAAAAAGCCACATATTGTGTGATTCCATTTATGTGAAATGTCCAGAATAGGCAAATCCATTGAGACACAAGATAGATTACTGTTTGTTTAGGGCTGGGGGAAGAGGGAAGTGGGGTCTGAGTACTAATGGGTTTGGAGTTTCTTGTTGGGGTGATTAAATGTTCTAAAATTAGATTGTAATGATGGTCGCACATCTCTGTGAGTATACTGGAAACCATTGAATTACATACCTCAAATGGGTGAATTGTATGTGAATTATATCAATAAAGCTATTTAAAGGAGCCTTAGTGGCACAGTGGTTAAAGCACTTGGCTGCTTACCAAAAGGCCAACGATTTGAACCCACCAGTCCCTCCATGGGAGAAGGATGTGGCAGTCTGCTTCTATAAGGGTTTACAGCCTTGGAAACCCTATGGGGCAGTTCTACGCTGTCCTTATAGGATCACAATGAGTTGGAATCAAATCGACGGCAGTGGGTTTTTTTGGTTTTGAGGTGATTAATATTTTATTCCTCTTATTTCTTCCTTCCACCCAACCTGATATCACTGATCTGAGTTCTCTGCTCGAGTGGGCTGCTTGTCCACTTGTATGTACTGAGCTACAAGCCATGTTTGGCACCCAGAGTGTTGGAGGTGGGTAAGGAGAGACACAGTTGTTCAGCAGATTCTTACTGTGGGTGCTAGGTGCTTGCTGTGGAAGAGTGTAAAAGACATGGATGATGGCTAGTCCTGAAGACACACACCATTAAAGCAGAGAACTCACTTACCTGCTCTTGTGCACCTGCTGACTCAACTCACATGCTCTCACACCTACTCGCATCAGCTGCTCACTCACCCTCACTCATTCACATTCACTCTCTCACTCCTTTTTACTCCTTTCACTCACTCTCATTCATTCTCATACTTTCAAACTCACATTCACCTGCGCTTCCCCTTACTCCCTCACACTCTCTTACTCACTCTCTCACTTGTTCACTCATCCTCACTCATTTTCTCTCACACTCCCTCACTCTCTCACCCCCTCACACACTCTCACTTGCGCACACACCCCCTCTCATACTCCCTTACACACTCGCTCTTACTCCCTCACTTATTCTCACTTGTCCCACATTTACTCACTCATACTTCTTCACACACTCACTCTCACTTCCTCACGCACGGACTCTTCCTCCCTCACACACTCACTCTCACTTCCTCACACTAACTCACACACTCATCTCACTCTCACTTCCTCACACACTCTTACTCACTATCTTGCACACTAGAGCACAAGGCAATCGGGGCTTGTGCTGCCTAGGAGAGAGTGTGGAGTCCGTCCCTGTGGCAGGGCTGTGTTCTGAGCTGGGTGAGTCTGAGCTGGCCTTGAAGGGTGGGTAGGAATTTGAAAGGTGAAAATGGCAGAGGGGGGATCTAACTCCAGCCTGAGGGAGCAGCAGCACAGGCGCAGGTATGAAGGCCAGAAGGTTGTAGGCCCCCTCAGGGAATGGTAAATGCTTGGATTTGCCTGGGACAGAGGTGTGGTGGGAGATGACGCCTGGACAGGTGGATGGGACTAGACTGAGAGGGCCTCCCAGGGCTCAGGCTGGCTGGAAGGACAAGGCAGGGCCTAGGGAGAAGCATAGTGGGAGGAGTCCTGGCAGTGCCCACCTCTTCTGGGTCCCATGGAATCTGCACCTGCTCATATCCTGGGCATGGAGACTGTACGACTCGGAGTCCTCAGGTGGGGTATGAACATCTCTGCCACTTTCCTCTCATGGTTTCTTTTATTTCTTATCGTGTACATTTTCTAATATTTTTATTTGAGCGTAAAAAAGATGTGTCTGTATGCATTAAATTCTACCAGGAAACTTTGACTTATATGAGCTAGAGTTTTAGGCCTTAGTTTTTGGGAATGCCAAATGTGTACCTTTTGGGGCTTCTTTTCATCTCTGCAAGGAGCCCTGGTGACGCAGTAATTAAAGTGCTCACCTGCTAATAGAAAGGTCGGCAGTTTGAACCCACCAGCTGCTTTGTGGGAGAAAGATGTAGCAGTCAGCTTCTGTAAAGATTACAGCCTTGGAAACTATGGGGCAGTTCTACTCTGCCCTGTAGGGTCGTGATGAGTAGGACTCAATGGCAACAGGTTTGGTTTTGGGTTTTTCATCTTTACACGGGTACTTTATAACCAGTAGGTATGCTTGTGAAGATGTGCGAGAGTTATTTTTGGATCTTGAATCACCTTTTCAGGGTGATAGTAAGTCACTTTATGATCTTCCTTACCTGAAACTAACCCCCTGGCTTTAGCATGAATCTCAATTTCACTTCATGAATTTTGGTTAAAACAACATCAGTAAGTTCAGAAAGCAGCACCCTGCTGCCACGTGATGTAATGGGTTTTTTCTTTACAATGGAAAAGTACAATTGATCCATCTGGAAGGCCCATAAATCATGGAATGCAGTGTGTTGGGCTGTGCATTCTCTTTAGTCTTGCAAAATCTTTGTCAAGGTGGTAAACTGACACGGGGAAGAATAGCAGGTGGCGGTTGTAAGTTTGGGATTGTTCTCTGCTAATTTCACGTTAGCCACTTATGGTTCTGATCTTCAGAGCATTCGGGTCAGTGTTTCATGAAATTTCAAATTAAACCGGGACATCTCAAGAAGAGAACGTTTTAGAATGCTTCCTTAAATTAAAATGTAGCAAAGTGAATGCATGAGGCCTGTTTTGTTCCCAAGACTTATTACACAGCCCACCACTCTGTGGCTTGTTGTTCTGACGGGAAGGAAATGAGACCAATGTTAATTACTGAATTACTGTTATGAATAATATTTTCATGCCATCTCTGTGCCAAGTGCTGTTTGGGACGTGGAGAAAGCCATGGAGTGTATGCTTCAGAGTCCTGGCCCAGCCCCTGGTTTGCTCTCTGCAGGCAGACTGTTGAGTGCAGGGGCCATTCCAAGTGGGAGAAAAATACCTTTCCCACAATGAGTAAGCAGGAAACCTAAAACAAATACTTGTTTAGTTGAACTAATACAGCACCAGGAAAGGTAGAATACGGGGAGAAACATCAGAAACTAAAGGTCAGAGTCCTGCATCCTCAGCTGTCTCTGGCACAATAGCAGGAGCATCCTCACTCTTTATCTGGAGTGAGGCAGGGAGTATGTGATGCATTTTGTAACGGTTAAAGTTAGTGGAGCCCAAGGACCTTAACTCGTGAATGGACACTGTCATGGATTGAATTGTGTCCCCCAAAAATATCTGTCAACTTGGCTACATCATGATTCCCATATTTTATGATTGTCTATTATTTTGTCATCTGATGTGATTTCCCTGTATGTTGTAAATACTATCAGTATGATGTAATGAGATGGATTATCGGCAGTTATATATTGATGAGATCTACAAGATTAGATAGTTTCTTAAGCCAGTCTCTTTTGAGATATAAAAGAGAGAAGTGAGCAGAGACATGGGGACCTCGTACCGCCAAGAAAGCAGTGCCGGGAGAAGAGCACGTTCTTTGGACCTGAGGTTCCTGCGCTGATAAGCTCCAAGACCAAGGGAAGACTGATGACAAGGACCTTTCTCCAGAGCAGACGGAGAGAGAAAGTCTTCCCCTGGAGCTGGGGCCCTGAATTCAGACTTGTAGCCTACTGGACTGTGTGAGAGAATAAACTTTTCTTTGTTAAAGCCATCCACTTGTGGTATTTCTGTTATAGCAGCACTAGATGACCAAGACAGACACACATTGACTCAGATATGAAAATGGTTACAGAGAGACAAAATGGTTACAGTTACTAAGCTGATGTAGCTGTGTGCTGGAGGAAGTTTAAAGAATGCACTAGAGGTATTAAAAAATTACAGTTGCTGAAGGGAGTGGTTTTTGTTTTCTTACTTTTATACAGAAAATGGTCATATAGTAATAGGAATCTGGCAAATGGCAGGGTGCAGAGTCATAAAAAGGGAGGAGAGTTCATGTGTAAGGTCAGGGCTAAGCGGACGAGGATGGAAAGGGAACTGAAAGGGAACTCTCTCACGGGCTGCGGTGGTTTGGGAGCAGGGGTTTGTTTGGAGGGCCAGCCCCACCCTGCAGGCGTGGGGTGGGGCTGAGATGTGGCACTGCACGCACTTCAGCCAGGCACTACTTTGTTCCCCAGATGCCATCACCCTGGCCACTGCCTTCTGGCCCCCGCATTGCCTAAGGTTCAGACATCTGGGTTTTAAGGGTTTCTAAGGCCCTTCTGGAGCCTTACTTACTCGTGATGCAGTGGTTAAGAGCCACGGCTGCTAACCAAAAATTTGGCAGTTTGAATCCACCTGCCACTCTTTGGAAATGCTACGGGGCAATTCTGCTGTCCTGTAGGGTCACTATGGGTCAGAATTGACTCAACGGCAACGGGTTTGGTTTGGTTTTTGGAGACTCTGGAGGCAGACTGTCTGCATTTGAGTCCTTGTGCTGCCACTTAATAACTGTGTGACCTCTCTGTACCTTAGTTTCGTCATCTGTAAAATAGGAATAAAAGCAGTACCTATCTTATAGGGTTGTTGTGTTAGCTGCTGTTATCATTGTCAACATCATCTCCTCCTCTTTTTCCTCCTGTCTTTAGTCCCAAACTCACATACTTCCCTGAAACATTTCTGGAACCCTGTAAAGGTGATTAATCTTCAGATTCCCTGTGTAGGCACAGAGGAGTTAGAGGGTCAGAAAATGGTGATTCAGGGCCATCACTCCGTACTTAGTAACTTTGGAAAGATATCAAATTACTCAAATTCCTAAGCCTCAGTTTCACCATGTGTAAAAGAAAAATAGTGATATGCTACCTATCCCATAGGGCTTTGTGAAATAATAAATGCAAAACCATAGTGTAAGCAGATGTTCTCAATACTGCCAGCCCACCATTACTGTATTCCTTCTCATGACGGATTTTACTCCTTATCTTCTAGTATAGTGATGGTAACTATCTTGTTTTCCAATCCCAAATGGGGACATATTATATGATGTAATACGTTTTTATTCTCAGATATTTGAAATTGAGATTGTTGTTGAATATCTGGGACCAGTTTTTGTTTTGGCCAGATTGCAGTTATTTTTGTCTTTGTTTCACCCCAGTAGCTTGTAAGTGGGCTTCCTCCAGGCCAGCATCTCTGCTGACTTACTCAGCTTTATTTTCTTCGCAACACTTAGCACATAGTACCTTGCTCACAATAGGCGTTTGGCAAATCAAATGTTTGTTGAGTGAATTTATTATTAGTTATTAATAAATACCAAAATATTTTTATGGAAAAATAAGCAGGCTTGGGTTCTCATGCGCATGATCAACGTTTGTTGAATGCCTGTTGTGTGCCAGCCAGCCGGCAGCAGCTTCTTTTAGCATTAGTCTCTGTTACACTGGAGTAGTGACATTTCAGGTGACTTAGGTCACCGTTTAGGACAGACAGATAAACTAAAGGAAATTTTAATTTATGCATTAAACAAGGCCACTGCATCTCACAACTCCAGGGGGCGCTATTCACATTGTCATCAAGAAAAAAAAAACCAAACCCATTGCCCTGGAGTTGATTTTGACTCATAGCGATCCTCCTTAATTGGTTATTTGGTATCTTGAAAGAGTCGGATAATCTGACCTGTGCATTTGGTGTAGACCCTAAGGGGTGGGGTGTAAGGATGGCTCTTTCGAATGACTGTGGGTGCCTTAGGACCTTTAAATTGCACACACACAATGTAGGAAAACTGTTCAGGGAAAACCAGCCTCAAGGAAGCTAGGCAGCATTCCATTCCTGTTGCTTTATTTATATTCTGCCTATTTTAGAAAAGAATCTGAGCCATCGTATAATTAAATGAAAATGATTGTCATAGAACCAGGAAAGAAGGAATTTGAAAAAAAAAAAAAGATCGCAAGGACTCCTGACCAAGGCAGTTGTAGCGCTGAGTTTCCTGGCAACCAGGGCAAAGAGAGAAGTCTGCTGAGTGGTGTGCTGTCAGGCTGGTTAAAGGAAGCAAGGGCTCCATGACCTGCCTTGCTGCTGTAGGTTAATGGAAATGGATGCTGAAGTCTTTTACCACCCACGAGTTGGAAGGGCATTTGTCTGGGGTAGGGTGTGGGGGTATCCTTGAAGTATCAAAGTCATTAAGGCCCCTTAGCAACATAGTTGATTCTAAAACTACGCTTTAATGGCTGCAGATTATAATGTTGGCTATAGTTTTATGAAGCCAGTTCTCTCAGAGGCCAGAATAATGAGAGTGTAATGAACATTATCTGTCACCTGCTTGTGAGAGATAATTGATGGTTACAGGATTTTCCCAAGGCGATATTGCAGCTTTAGTGAACAGACCTGGGAGTTGAGTTCTTATCTCCTGACCTATTCTCTTTCTATGCCAATACCTTATCTTAAACTTAAATTTATGGCTGGGATTAAAACATTTTTGAGGGACGCTTCTCACAATAAGAACATTGCCTGATGCTCCAGTTCTGAGTACCTACCTACCCGAGGCAGGGTCAAGCTTGGCTGAAATATTCGTAATCTCTTTACTGTGAGAGAGGTTTTGACTTTTTGTAAACCAGGTTCTCCCTGTTATCAGGGAAACAAAAAAATCGAAACCTGTTGCTGTTAAATCGATTCTACTCATAACTACCCTGTAGGAATAAGTAGAACTGCCCCATAGAGTTTCTAAGGCTGTAATCTTTATGGAAGCAGATGGCCACATATTTCTCCCGTGGAGCAACTGGTGGGTTCGATCCACGGACCTGCTGGTTAGCGCCAAGTGCTTTAACAGCTGTGCCACCAGGGCTTCTCGATAATGGGATAGGCCTCCTAAAACAAAAGATTTTTTTTTTTTTGGCTTGCTTTTCTTGTGAAAACTGAAGAAAATATCTTTTTCCTACTCACCTTGCTGCTGTGGGAGTTATTGGAAATGAAGCTTCTTTTAGGGTACAAAGACAAGTCATTGATTTTAGATTAAAGAAGTTTAGCTTGTTGTTATTGGGTGCCCTTGAGTTGCTTCCGACTCATAGCGACCCTACAGGATGGAGTAGAACTGCCCCATAGAGTTTTCTTGGCTGTAACCTTTGCGGGATAGGAGCCCTGGTGGCACAGTGGTTAAGCACTTGGCTGCTAACCAAAAGGTTGGCAGTTTGAACCCGCCAACCGCTCTGCTGGAGTCAGAAGTGGTAGTCTGCTTCCATAAAGATTTACAGCCTTGGGAACCCTGTGAGGCAGTTCTGCTCTGTCCTGTAGGGTCGCTAGAAGTTGGAATCGACTTGACGGCAATAGGTTTTTGGTTTTGGTTTAATCTTTATGGGAGCAGATTGCCAGGTTTTCCTTCCCCTGAGCTGCTGGGTGGTTTCAAACCGCCAACCTTTCCGTTAGCAGCTGAGCATTTAAGCATTGCACCACCAGTTTAGCTATCACTTTAGAAATGACAGATGGGAATGCATGAAAGTCTTATTCTTTTAGATGAAATTTCAGTTGTCCATGTGACAGAGCCAACCAGGAGGAGGACAGATAGGAAGTTGCAAACCTGTGGTAGGTGGTGTGGAGCATTTCTGGTTTAAAAGGAGCATCCCTTCTGGGCTCATGCAGCATGGCCCAGCTGTGTTTCTCGGAGGGTGATGTCCTCCTTAGGGATTGTGAATGGCTGAGCTCAGAGCAAGGCTTTTGCAATCTGTGCCTTCTGAATACAGTTTTTGTTCTGCTGGTTTCATTTGCATTCGGTGTTTGGGGTGCCTGGTCACGGAAAGAGGCGGTTCTTTGTTTTGGGAAATGAGGGCTGAGGTTTCAAATAAGTATTTCTCCGTTTAGTCAGTGTCAAGTGTCACTGGAGTAACAAGGACTGTGTTGCTCTTTGCACGTATCCTGTAAGCCTCCATTTCCAAATTAGATTTTCACCACCCCCAAATCAGTAGATCACAGAGTGGCATCGTGGATGTGAAAATTATATTCACAGATGGAAAATCTCTCCCTGTTATGTGCATTTTTATTTTAGGGCAGATGCCATTGTAAACCTCTTCAGATGGTTGGTTCTGCCCTTGTTGATTGCTTTACAGCAGGTGCCAACTGTAAATCATGAAACAGGGAAGGGAGATATGGAAACCTTTTTTCCCCTCTTTAATTGTATCATGTGGATGCTTCTTGGAAAGTGAGTGAATTATTCACAATGAAATGAATGGAGGTATTTTAAATTTAGTGTAGAAGCAAATGGTTAGAAAACGCATTTATTAAGCTCCTAATGTTGGTCTGGCTTCCAGAAAGCTTTAGAACCAATAAGAACATAGCTAGTCTGTTCCTTGGTTGGTTGGCTGGTTTTTGTGTATCGAATTCACTCCTAGTCTGATTTTATCCTTCTCTCTCTTTTTATTTTCCTAAACATTTTTTTCCAAGCGGCCAATCATTCATTTGGAAATAAGGCATGGTATGTAGTTTCCTTTCTTTCCTTTGTCCTTCTCTTCTTCGTCTTCCACCTTAATAATATTCACACTGTGTGAGAGACGCAGCCATAGTTCCAGGGAGGAGGGAATGCTTGGAGAGTAGTCATCCACTTGTCTGCAGAGCATAGGCCCTAGGAAGTCTGGTTTAAAAAAAAAAAAAAAGAAATTTTTTTTTACTCTAACAGCTCATCTACCTGAAACTTATTATTTATTAACTCCACATATTGAAGACATGACCGGGAATCAGAAAGTGAACAAAAATGACCCCTGAAAATATATGGCAGAAATATTATGCACTTTTCTCTTAGGTAATCCTCCCTTAGGACTTTCTCCTGGGACCAATTTTGACATCAATTTCTTCTCCTTTTAAAAACATGCAACATATAGTAAAGAAAGTCTGTAATATAAAAATAGAATATTGAAAGTTTGAACTTGTGGCAGTTGCTGTTTTCAGTTTTGCACATGTCCTCTCAGCCTTTTTCACATGCTCAAAACCAGGCTGTGATTTGGTCTCTAAAACCACAAACAAATGGGAAAAGTTGAAGAGGCTGCAGCCTGAGGCTAAGGCTGTGCTGGCTTATTATGTTGGCGGTCCAGTATTATGAGCAGAATGGGTATTCAGTGAGTGTGCTTCAATCATGAACCGAAATGGATTGGAGAGGAGATGCTGCACCTTGTGTATTTTTCCATGTAGCTATGGTGGCACTCATTGGTCACAGTGCTGTTTATCCTCAAGCTGTATACGCAGACACACACGCACACACAGTCTTTGATTTGCATGGTCCTGATATGCACTTAAAACATGATACCTGTTCCCCAACAACATGATTCAAATTTCAATTGCCTTGGTATGTTAACTTTGAGCAGTTGTAGAAAATACGCAAACCTCGCTGTCCATGCATAACTGATGCATGTCATGATCAGTGACCAATCACACCACTTCTTTCAGGTCTGTCAATGATTGGTCGCTGCCTGTTTTTTCAGTTCACGCACAGACAGCAAAGTGCGTAGTTGTGTGTTGCCTCTCTGTCTACCAGTGATAAACCCATATGACATTTTTCAAAAATGTCCAACACTGAGGTAATTGGACAGCAGAGATGGAAGTGCAGCAGAGAAACTAAAAGTGATAGCGCTGGAAGTGAAATTAAGATGTAAATGGGAGTGTGGACATGCCTGCTGTTGGAGAGCTTCTGGATGTGCAGCCCAAGGTGAGGAACTGAATGAAGGTGAATTTATCCACTAAACAGGGAAAATGGTCGTGAGGAAAAGAATGAAGATGGCCCAGGGAAGTGATGCTGGTAAAAACTGCACAATAAAGGAAGTCTGAGAGGCATTTCACAACATGGAGAGTGCAAATGATAAAATGTTGGCTGCTTATTCAGACTTACAAAGGAGTAAGACAGTTTGCCAGGACATGGATAAGATGCTTGCTTTTTATTGTATGTTATATGACAAGACGAAGGCAAGCAGTTTCAAACCACTCTTGATAAGTTTTTTACGAAGAAATAAAACACTTTAATTCTCAATTTTTTTTGTATTTTAAATTACACTAAAAGGATGGAGATTTGAGTCTACCCAGAGGCACCTTGGAAGAAAGGCCTGGTGATCTGCTTCTGAAAAATCAGCCATTGAAAACCCTATGGAGCAGAGCTCTACTCTGATAAACATGGGTTCCTATGAGGCGGAATCAACTTGAACGGGAACTGGAACCGGTTAAATATTAGTTGTACTGTATTTTTTCATTTCCCTATACATTTCTAACTAACAAGGAGTTTTAATGTACTGACAGAAATATTTAGTGGTCACGGAGCAATTGTAATTTTTCCCATTGGTTAAGATTGCTTTGCAGGGTTTCAGCTTGCACAGTCATTTTTTTGGTCTCATTACTGTGCAAATTGAGGACTGCCTATATACATATATTTTACCGTATGTATATGCATTACATATAACAAGTATGTATACATATTTGTATATACAAATTCATACACATATTTGTTACATATTCATATACGAAGTTGGTCATTCTGCCAGTGAGGATTCTAAGGTGTGTCTTCTATAGTAGAAAAAGGTGTGCTGGGCTTGTCATCAAGCAGAGGAAGATACAGGTGGAATGTTAACAGTTCAGTTGGTGGAAACTCAGGAGAATTGGTAGCCCTGGTCATGGCCTACCTTCAGGCAATTTGGTGGCAAGAAGAGCACAAGGGCTTCTGCCAGGGCGAGATACCTGGTGCCTGCAGTGCAGCGCTACGGGGATGATGCCTTCATGGTGCTGGTTGGCATTCATTCCTTTGATGGGCCTGCTTTCAAGAATTTTTCCCTGCAGTCCCTCCTACTCCCAACCTGCATTATGATACAGGCTGTGCTTGTACTACACTTCCATCGGCCTGTTACCTTCGCTGCCAGGCTGAGACTTCCTGGGGGTAAGGCAGCTTGCCTTAGTCATTCTTTTTTTTTTAAATTTTTTTTATGGTATTAGCATAATACTTTATATGTACTTCCCCATATTTACAAATGATAATGTATACTTGAAGTAAGTGCTCTCTACTTCTTCATGGCAGCAACAGTACTTAATGTATACCAGTACCCTAATAACCATCCCACTTCATTAGAGAAAACTGAAGACCACTAATAGTCACTTTTAATCTATCCACAGCTTTTACCAAGCCTTAGTCATTCTTGAGGCTTCTGTGCCTGGCAGTGCATGGTAGAGGCTTAATAAATACTTGTCAATGAACATAACATAATGCAAAACCCAGATTAATCTGAATCTTTGAAGGAAATCTGTTTATTTTTGTTTAGGATGATCGGTGATGTTTCCTGGCCTAAGTTTCTTTTTTTTGAGCCACATGTTTATCATTTCACTGCCTCTTATTTATATTGTGAAATGACTACGAAAATAGGTGGTATTGATCATGACCTGATACTGCAAATCAAAGTGTTAGTACGAAGCTGATTCCAGTTTAGATTATTCACACAAATAACGGCTCAACCCCTCTGACTACATCTGAGTCTTTAAATAAACTAAAAGTTAAAAAGTCCAGGTTGTCTTAGTCAGTATTGCTTGAGTATTTTCAAATGGTGCTGTTTGGAAGGAGAATATACGAAAGCCAACCCCTAAGAAATCATCTGGTAGGGGCTGTGGTCTGGGATGGTACCTTGTCAAGCACACTGGCTTTTTGCCTTTTCCAGGGGCCAGCCTACGGAGTGTTTAGAATTGAGGAACTGTCTTGCAAAAAGAAACCTTGGAACACCCAGCAGCTAATGGCTGCATCAGCAACAGCTCTGCGAAGGCCCTTTTTCCTGTAGAAAGAAAACCACTCTTACATCAGCTGTTGATGTGTCCAGTGGGAGGAGTCATCTACCTTTCACCTGAGGCCTGATCCTGGGACAAGTGGCCGTCACCTAGTCACAGCTCTTGTGTAGGGACATCCCTGCCAAGGAGGAGCCTAAGATCCTGGGACTCCACCCAGAGCAACTTTCACACTGGGAACTTGTGTCCACCACTGCAGATGGACTATATTCTGGGGTTATAGGGGTTCACTTGTACCTAAACTAGAAAAAAAAAAGACCAAACCATTGCTGTTGAGTCAATTCTAACTCATAGTGCCCCTAAAGGACAAAGTAGAGCTGCCCCCATAGGGTTTCCAAGGCTGTAAATCTTTATAGAAGTAGACTGCCACATCGTTCTTCCA
The DNA here is from genome assembly GCF_000243295.1 of Trichechus manatus latirostris. Lineage (NCBI taxonomy): Eukaryota > Metazoa > Chordata > Mammalia > Sirenia > Trichechidae > Trichechus > Trichechus manatus. The sequence goes on from NW_004443999.1 coordinate 8,212,072, forward strand.
TGGAGCGGCTGGTAGGTTTGAACCACCAACCTTTTGGTTAGCAGCCAAGTGCTTAACCACTGCACCACCAGGGCTCCTTTCGTTTGTACCTACCCATTCTTAGTTAAGCCTTGCCTCTATAACTCCAGGTCAAATTTTTTAGCCCTGGTAGAAGCCTAATTTATCTGTAGGTATTTAAGACAATTTTGAATCTACCATTTTGTGGGAAGGAACAACAAAAAGATAAAAGCTGCTGCTCTTGGGGAGCTTTCAGACTCCCCAATGCTTAGAGTCTATTGAGTGCCAGGCACTGTGGATTGAAAGAAGAGAGAGCCTCGGCCCCTGACCTTAGGGGCGGATGAGTCTCCTACAGACTGAAGTCAGGAGGCCTGGAAAGAGCGCCAGGTCACCTGCTTCTCAAATGTGATTGTGGGCAAGTTACTTAACCTCTTGGTGCTTCTGTTTCCTCATCTGTAAAATGGGCTAATGAAATACCCATCTTGTAGGGTCATTATGAGGATTAAATAATGTATGTAAAGGGCTGAGGGCATTGTCTAGCAGGTAGTAAATTTTTTTCTTTTCTTGTTTTTAATATTATTGCAGAAATACAGTACTATAAAATTCCCAATCACACTTAATCTTCAGAATAATCAGGAAGAGTTGGTGATATCACACCTGTTTTGTATTGAGAAACAACCACTTGCCCAAAGTTGCAATGCTGGATGGGAGCTGAGACAAGATTTGAACTTGTCTTCTAAGTCCTTCACTCTTTGCTTCTTGACTGACAGGACAGCAGAGTGATTAGGAAGTTATTAATGATCAAAACAGAGGGACTGAATGCCTAGAAACCAAGAACTGGAGCGAAGGTGGGATTGGGAAGCTGTGGGGCTGAGGGAGGCAGACTCCTTGGTCTGGGTGATTGTTGAATGTGGCCAAAGAGGGAGAGGATGTACTGTGTGGGGAGAAGGGCATACCTAGACCTGTGGTGGGATCAGCAGCCACATCGAGTAGCCGATTGGTTGATAACTGTGACACTAAGAAAGTGTCTTTTATCTTGACAGGCATTTGAGTTATTCATTGAGCAAATATTTGTGGGGCAACTAATGTGCTAGGCACCAGATCACAGTACAGTTCTTATCAGGGCAGAGAGAACTTGGGTCTCATGTCAGATCCCTAAAAGTAGTCTCTAACTCCAAGATTGTTTTAGTCTGTGGTTGTAGAGAAACAGAGTATGTAAATCTTTCAAAATTAAATTTCTTAAGTATGCCTTAATTTTATACTGTTATTATTTAAATCAGCAAATTGTGTAGTAGAAATTGGACTTAAACTCCCTGGGTTTAAATCCTGGCTTTGCCACTTACTAGCTTTGTGTACTTTGATGTCAATGAATAAGCAGAGCCTCAGTTTTCTTGGCTGTATCTCTTCGGGTTGGTGTGGACTGTGCTTGCAGCAGTGTGTGTGAAAGTGCAATCACTGTGCCTGTCCCATGGTGGGCACTCAATGATAATGATAGCCAGGAAGGTGGAAGGTTGGAGGAAGATACAGTGCAGGCAAATGAAGGGCCTTTTTTCAGATTTTTTTTTTCCCCCAGAGGAAAAGAAAAAGCAAAGATCTTTGATCAGTTCTTTGATTCATTCAACAACAACTGTATCTACCTACTCTGGACATTTGATATGAATGAAATCATACAATATGGTCTTTTGTGACTGGCGTCTTTCACTTAGTAGCATGTTTTCAAGGCTCATCCATGTTGAACATCATCTTAAAAGCCTGAAACAATGGTTTCTTTCTCAGTTTCTGTCCATTGTGAGTCAGCTAGAACTCTGCTTCATGCTTACGCTGCCCCTGCTCTGGGACCCAGGCTGACAGTGCAGCCACCATCTGGAACAAAGCCTGTCACCATGGCTGGGAGAAAGCGAGAGCTGTGAGGCTCTGGTGAGTCCCATGCTGGCTTAGCGTTCTTGGCTCAAAACTGGCCGGAGTCTCCTCCATTCACTCTTCAATTAATCATGCCTGAGATCAGTGAGGCAGGGAGAGACAATTCCACCATCTGGTTAGAAGAAATCCAGACATTTGTGAACAACCATAATGACTACTGCAGACACCAAATCTCAGCCTCTCAAGGCCAAGCCTACAGAGAAAGGGGAGCTTGTGTTCACTGCTCACTGTCACTGTCATTCGCACGAGTTCAGACCCACATGACAGCCACCTGTGGGAAAGAAGAAAATGTACTGTCCTCCAGGCAGCTCCAATCCAACCATTCTTAGGTCCCATTATCAGCTTGCCCTACCCCACTCCACCCCCAGCCTCTATATGAATGACATCATTATCCACCTGGACGCCCAAGCTAGGAATCTGGAGTCAACCCCACCCCAGCTGTATCTGTCTTCGCCCCAGCCATCTCAGCATCTCTGGAATCTGTCACCTCCTCTGGGTTTCTGCAACTGTAGCCCAAGTTCAGAACCTCAGCTTCATCTGGATCATTGCAAAATCTTTCTGAAACTCTGTCCCCAGTCTCCATTCTGTCCTCTCTCCAAGTCGTCTTCCATGTCACTATCAGTTTAGTCTTCTTAAAAAATACAAATCTTATCATGTTAACTTCCCAACTTAAATCATTCAGTGGCTCCCCATTGCCTATGTGATCTGCCCCCTTGCATATCCACTCCGATCTTCCGCCACTCACCAACCCCCGTGTCATACTGCTTCCCAAAATGCTCTTTTCCAGCCATGCTGCACACCCTCTCGTATGCCTCTAGTCTTCTGCACTAGCTGTTAACAGTATTGAAATAACTTTTCCACTCTTCTCTGGGTGACAAATTTCTTTTGAGTATTCAAATTTTAATACAAGTGCTCCCTCATCTGTGAAACTTGCATAAACTCACTCTCCTATAGTGGCTGTCTTCAATACTTGCATGATAACATGAGCACACCTGGATGGCAGCACTTATCACACCCCCCTGGTCTTCCTCACCTGGCCTGGAAGCTCACTTCTGGTGCCTCATTCTAATTGCTAGCATTTAACTAATCCCTGGCTGATCCTCAGATTCATGGAGCAGCTGGTGGGTTCAGACTACTGAACTTTAGGTTAGCAGCCAAACACTTAACTACCGCGCCACCAGGGGTCCTTACCCCAACATTCCAAAACCAAATCAAACCTGTTGGGTGTTAACATGGATTCCTGGTGGCACAGTGGTTAAGAGCGCGGCTGTTAACCAAAAGGTCAGCAGTTCGAATCCACCAGCTGCTCCTTGGAAACCCTGTGGAGCAGTTCTACTCTGCCCTTTTGGGTTGCTGTGAGTTGGAATTGACTCAATGGCAATTGGGTTTAGTGGGTGTCTCATGCTCAGATATCACAGTTGTACTTTTCCTGACTTGCCGCATGCCTCCTGTGATCATTAAGGTTGTGTGTCAACTTGGCTGGGCCATGATTTTCAGTGGTTTGGCAGTTGTTATGTAGTTTGGCAGTTGTGTAATGATGTCATCATTTCCATGATGAGGTCTGATATAATGTGGTCACCTCCGTGATGGGATCTGCTGTGAGTAGCCAGTCAGTTGAAAGGGAGTTTCCTTGGGAGTGTGGTCTGCATCCAATATAGGTGGACTTTCTGGCAAGGCTTGTGGGATTTTGTTTATACTGGATCCTGCAGCTGGCTTCTGTTCATCTGATCTCCAGTTCTTGGGACCTGAGCTAGCAGCTTACCTGCTGATCTTGGGATTCCTTGGTCTCTGCAGCCTGTGAGCCAGAGGCCTGTTGTCTGACCTGCCAATCTTGGGTTCATCAGCCCCTGGAGCTATGTGAGTCAGGAGAACCCTCCAGCTTGACCCGTGGACTTGGGACTTTCCAGTCTCTACAACCACGTGAGCCATTTCCTGAATATAAGTTTCTCTCTCTATATGTATATATAGATGCTTCATTAGTTTTGCTTCTCTAGAGAACCCAGCCTAAGACCCCTCCTTTCACTTGCAACTTATACTGATACTAACTTTTATAGATTTATCTGCGTTTGTGGTTGTGTATGAGGTTTATCTGTGTATGTGGTTGTGTATGTCATCATCACCTGTGTTTTAGAGGCAAATGCTTTGCTTCTATCACCAGACTCACATTCTCAGCTTAAAATTTGCTGTTTTGTGCAGTGTTAGGTTCTTCAGCTGAATCAACTGGCAAGTCCAATGGCTTTTATTTGAGAAACTTTCAAGCTTAAACTGAAATAAGAGTTAATTATGTATTAGCACCAAGAGCATACTCTATCTCTCCTCTTAATTGAGGAAACTTGCTGGTGGTTCCTGTTTGCCTTAATTTTTTAGCCTACTTCAGTTTGTGGCAGATAAAATCAAATGTATTTTTAGTATTGCTATGGATTGAATTATGTCTCCCAAAAATATGTGTTGCATATCCTAACTCCTATACTTGTGGTTGAGGAGCCCTGGTGGCGCAGTGGTTAAGAGCTTGGCTGCTAACTGAAAGGTTGGTGGTTCAAACCCACCAGCCACTCCTGGGAGAAAGATGTGGCAGTCTGCTTCTGTACAGATTACAGCCTTGGAAACGTTACGGGGGCAGTTCTACTCTGTACTGTAGGGATGCTGTGAGTTGGAAGTGGGTTTGGTTTAGTTTGTGGTTGTAATCCTATTTGGGAATGTGTTTTCTTTGTTCTGTTACTGAAGCAGTATTAATGTAGGATGTGTTTTAAGTCAGTCTCTTCTTTAAAATTTTTTTTATCTTTTCCCATACAAAAATTTATACATACATTGTTATGTGACTCTAACTGTTCTCCCCATACTGTGACAGCACATTCCTCCTTTCCACCCCTGATTCCCCATGTCCATTCAACCAGCT
>NW_004443999.1:8216984-8349601 GCF_000243295.1 Trichechus manatus latirostris
GAGTTTCTAGAAATTTGTCCATTTCCTCTAGGTTTTCAAATTTGTTAGAGTACAGTTTTTCATAGTATTCTGTTATGATTCTTTTAATTTCAGTTGTGTCTGTTGTGATATCACCCATCTCATTTCTTATACGGGTTATTTGCTTCTTCTCTTGTTTTTCTTTTGTCAGTTTGGCCAAGGGTTGATCAATTTTGTTGATCTTTTCAAAGAACCAGCTTTTCATCTTGTCAACTCTTTCAGTTATTTTTCTATTCTCTATTTCATTTAATTCTGCTCTAATTCTTATTATTTCCTTTCTTCTGGTGCCTGAGGGCTGCTTTTGCTGCTCTCTTTTTACTTGTTCCAGCCGTAGGGTTAATGTTTTGATTATGGCCCTTTTCTTCTTTTTGGATGTGAGCATTTATTGCTATAAACTGACCTCTGAGCACTGCTGTTGCTGTGTCCCAAAGGTTCTGGTAGGATGTGTTTTCATTCTCGTTTGATTCTATGAATTTCTTTATTCCATCCTTAATTTACTCTATAAACCAGTAGTTTTTGAGCAAGGTATTGTGTAGTTTCTATGTGTTTGATTTTTTTCGCTTTTTCTGTTGTTGATTTCTACTTTTATGGCTTTATGGTCAGAAAAGATGCTTTGTAATATTTTGATGCTCTCAATTTTGTTAAGGCTTGCTTTATGGCCTAATATGTGGTCTGCTCTGGAGAATGTTCCACGTGCGTTGGAAAAGAAAGTATACTTGGCTGCTGTTGGGAGGAGTGTCCGGTATATGTCTGTGAGATGAAGTTGGTTGATTGTAACATTTAGCTCTTCCATGTCTTTGTTGAGCTTCTTTCTGGATGTTCTGTCCTTCACCGAAAGTGGTGTGTTGAAGTCTCCTACTACTGTTGTGGAGCTGTCTGTCTCCCTTTTCCGTGCTGTTAGAGTCTGTTTTATGTATTTTGGAGCCCTGTCGTTGGGTGCGTAAGTATTATAGTTATGTCCTCTTGGTGTATTGACTCTTTAATCATTATATAGTGTCCTTCCTTATCCTTTGTGGTGGATTTTTCTTTAAAGTCTGTTTTGTCAGAGATAAGTATTGCCACTCTTGCTCTTTTTTGAGTGTTGTCTGCTTGATATATTTTTTTCCCATCCTTTGAGTTTGTTTGTGTCTTTAAGGTGTGTCTCTTGTAGACAGCATATAGAGGGATCAAATTTTTTTTATCAAGTCTGCCACGCTTTGTGTCTTTACTGGTGCATTTAATCCATTTACATTCAGTGTAATTATTGATAGATATGAGTTTAGTGCTGTCATTTTGATGTCTTTTTTTGTGTGGTGTTCACAGTTTCTTTGTGCCACTTAATTTTCTGTGCTGAGTCATTTTTCTTTATTTTCTTTTCATCTTTGTCATTGTTGTTGATTTTGTGTTTGCTGAGTCTTTATATTTTTCTAGTTTTTTATTTTGTCTTGTAGGGTTGTTAGTTTCCTTTGTGGTTACCTTAATATTTACTCCTATTTTTCTAAGTTTATATGAGTCTTTTATTTATATTGCCTTGACTTCCTCTCCATATGCATAGTTTATATCTACATTTTTTAAGTCCCTCTTTTTTGTTTTAATATTGTCAGCTTTTACATATTGACATCTGTTTCCCTGTTTTAGCTTTGATTTACTTTTGTGACTTCCCTATCTGGGTTGATACCTGGTTGCTCTGTCCTGCGTTCTAGTCTTGGGTTGTTATCTGATGTTACTGATTTTAGTATTTCTTGTAATTTTGGTTTGGTTTTTGCAAATTTTGTAAACTTCTGTTTTTCTGGAAATGCCCTAATTTCGCCTTCATATTTGAGAGACACTTTTGCTGGAAATGTAATTCTTGGCTGGCAGTTTTTTTCCTTCAGTGCTTTATATATGTCATCCCATTGCTTTCTTGCCTGCATGGTTTCTGCTAAGTAGTCTGAGCTTATTCTTAATTGACTCTCCTTTGTAGATGACTTTTTGTTTATCCCTAGCCACTCTTAAAATTCTCTCTTTATGTTTGGTTTTGGCAAGTTTGATTATAATATGTCGTGGTGACTTTCTTTTGGTGTCTACCTTATGTGGGTTTTGATAAGCATCTTGGATAGATATCTTGTCATCTTTCAGGGTATCAGGGAAGTTTTCTGCCAACAAATCTTCAACAATTCCCTCTGTATTTTCTGTTATTTCCCCACATTCTGGTACTGCAGTCACTTGTAGATTATTCCTCTTGATGGCGTCCCACATAATTCTTAGGGTTTCTTCATTTTTTTTAATCCTTTTTATCTGATTTTTCCTCAAATAAGTTGGTGTCAAGTGCTTTGTCTTTAATCTCACTAATTCTGACTTCCATTGCCTCAATTCTGCTCCTGTGACTTTCTATTGAGTTGTCTAATTCTGAAATTTTATTGCTAATCTTCTGGATTTCTGATTGCTGTCTCTCTATGGATTCTTGCAGCCTGTTAAATTTGTCATTATGCTCTTCTCTAATCTTTTTTAATTTCCTCGTTTGCATCTTCTGTGTTTTTCTTAATTTCCTTCCTAATTTCTTGAAGAGTTCTGTATATTAATCTTTCTTGTTCTGCCTTCGGTAATTGCAAGAAATTTTCCTCCTCCGGAAGATTTCTAGATTCTTTACTTTGGGAACTTGCTGAAGCCATCATAGGTTGCTTCTTTATGTGATTTGATATTGACTGTTGTCTCTGAGCCATCAATAAGTTATTATACTTTATTTTTGCTTACTGTGTCCTTGCTTCTTTTTTTGTTTTGATATGACCAAACAGGCTGCTCGTATGAGCTAGTTTAATTATTGGCACCTTTGAAGCTCTAATGTCTTGTCACCACGTGGTTAGATCTGTTACTAGGTATGTGAGCTCAGGAGTCTGCCCGCTCTTCCTGTATGGATTCAGCTCAGGTGCCCAGGTAGATAGCCACCAAGTGTGTGGTATAGGCTCTCACTTACAGTCCTAGACAGACATGGGTGACTGATGTAGGCATAAGCATCTGGCTGCAGCAGGCAGACACGTTCTGAGCAAGGAGGGGGCTGACAGCCACCCCCAGTTGTCCAGGAGGAAGGTGTGTCCCTGTTCCCTATAGCATGTTGGTTGGTGGGTTTTGCAGCTGGACTATGAGCACCTAATTCTGTTGGCTGTAAGGACTGAGGGGCACCTCTTATTCATGGGCCCCTATCACAGGTGGTTAGGTGGCATGGGTGGAGCCACCAGTCCTCAGGCCCCTGATGTGGGTAGGTGAAGACCCTGCTTAATGAGCAGAGCAGTGTCAAATGTCAAGAACCTGCCACTTCACAGCTGAAACAGTTGAAGTTAGAGGTCTGGTATATACCCTGTTGTACTGCCAGTAATGAGGGCGTACGCTGTTGAGATGGGCCCACACAAGTCTATGCAGGGGGAAAGGCACTCAGAGTCTGTGGACCCCTTATGCCTGTGCCTAGGCAAAGGAGCTGTGCCTACCCTGGGTTCCTGGCTTAGGGTAGCCAGTAGCTTATTTTTTCTCCCTGTTTGTTGATTTGTTCACTCTCCAAGGCAAGGAGAATGGCTCTGGGCATGTGACGGATCGTACTTCTGGCCCAGGAGACTCGGCAATTGCTGAAGCCAGTCTGAGACCCAGTGCAGAGCAGGGAGCGGGGAGGTAAATGGGAAAGAGGTTTTTCCCTAAGGGGGTGTGTGTTTGATCCACGCGGTAAGCCGTACACAAGTACTTATCTTTCGCTGATGAGGGCTGCTTCTCACTGGTTCTGGGTGACTGTGTAGACTCTCTGGCACTGGATCTCTCCTCGTGTGGAAAACGCGCCTCCTGAGCACAGCTGCTTGCCTGCCTCACTGCTCACCCACAAGGTGCTCAGGCCTGAAGGGCTCAAGCTCTTGCCAAGTCAGGACTTGCAACTCCTCGTTGCTTCTGAACCATTTCTCCTTCCCCCTGCCACTCAGTCTGGTTCCTCAAGTCTGCCTTTGATGTTCAGGGCTCCCAGATTGCCATATACAATCGTATAACTTGTTTTTTCAGGTTTTTGTTGTATGAGGGTCCACTGGAAGCATCTGACTACTTCGCCATCTTGGCCCTGCCTCCTAAGTCAGTTTGTTTTGAGATATAAAAGCAGATTAAGCAAGCAAGCAAGTAAAGTCAAGTGGAGGGGAAGATGAATGCCACGTGATCACCAAGGAACCTAGGAATAGAAGCTGAGAAGAGACAGGGATCTTCCCCCAGAGTGGACAAAGGGAGAGAGAGAGAGGAGGGAGTTGGGGGAGAGAAGCCTTCTCTTAGAGCTGGTGTCCTAGGTTCGGACTTCTAGCCTCTTAAACTGAGAAAAAAAAATTTCTTTTCGTTAAAGTCACCCACTTGTGGTATTTCTGTTATAGCAGCACTAGGTAACTAAGACAACTATTTGTTATATGTTTGAATATTCATATTTTAAAGCCACATGGTTTCTAAAGAGGGGAGTGATGCTGAGCCTTCTAGAGCTAGTTATTCAGTCAACACATCCTATTGAGTGAGTATGATGCGTTCATGCTTGATTGATGTAGGGTAATGACAGAGCAGACTTGGTCCCTGCCTTCACAGAGTATTGGATAGTAGTTGGGGAGACAGGCCTTAAGCAAACAAAAGCAGATGTGGTTTCCAATTTCAGCAAGGGCTGTGAAAGAAAGGATTTGCTGAGGGAAGAAGATAAAAAGGCTGCCATATTGGGCTTTACTTTCTTTTTGGTGGAGTATGTGCCAGAAATACTTCTTCTGTGAGGAAGTGACACCAGCCAAGACCCAAAGGAAGGACAGAGAGGTTTTCCATAGAAGGGAGGAGGGCACTGTGAATAGTTGGTTGGGGTTTCTGAGGCAGGGAAACTGCAGCAGGTTACAGAAATTGAAATACAGTCAGTGGTTGGAGTGTAGAGACTGGGAAGAGAGGAGGCCCAAGATATAGGCCAGATTGGGCAGGGCTTATGGGCATGTCAACAATTTGGACTTTATTAGGGTTGCAATGAGCTGTCATGAAGGGGTTTAAGAGGGAGGGGAGACATCATCCAATTTAAAAACAAAGATCACTCTGGCTGATGTGTGACAAATGGATTGAATGGGGGGAGGGTGGCAAGAATGGAAGCTATCCAGTTGCCTTGGAGTCAATTTTGACTCATGACGACCCCATGTGTGTCAGAGTAGAACTGTGCTCCACAGAGTTTTCAATGGCTGATTTTTCAGAAGTAGATTGCTAGGCCTTTCTTCCAAGGCACCTCTAGATAGACTTGAACTTCCAGCCTTTTGGTTGGCAGCTGAGTGTATTAACTATTTGCACCACCCAGGGACTAAGAATGGAAGCAGGGAGACAGATTATAAACTGAGACCAGGGAAGTAAGGGATTGACCTGCAAGGTGACACAGCTGAAGGTGTTAAAGCTGGGACTGTTAGCCCGGAGCTCCAAAAGTAGGGCAGCTGCTTGATGGTTTGTTCTTTGTCCTCTGAAAGGGTGGATCACACCTGCTTGCTTGCTTGTTGCAAGGAGTTATATCCTTTAGTGTTGTGGTAGTGGTGGTGTAAATATGATCATGTCCACTTGAAAACAAGGCAGAAGACTATTTTTCAGCTTTTCTCGTTCCTGTTGCTGTCGGGTCGATTCTGACTCATAGCGACCTTATAGGACAGAGTAGAACTGCCCCGTAGAGTTTCCAAAGCTGTAATCTTTACAGAAGCACACTGCCACATCTTTCTGCAGAGGAGCGGCTGGTGGGTTTGAACTGCTGACCTTTCAGTTAGCAGCTGAGCGCTTAACCACTACAACACCATGGCTCCTTTTCAGCTTTTAGGACCATGAATTTTCTTATACAAGTATTTGAGTGACCTTTCTATAATTAACATTCATCAACTACATTAGAAAATGTGTTTTCACAAGTTTCTAACACTCAGGCAAATTTGTTCTTTATTTACTTGGTGAGCTAGAGTGCTGCCTCTAGTGGCAGTTGTGCTGTCGGGCAGCATTTGTTGAGTAAAGGTGTTTTTTATTTTGGAATCAATTGGGGGATTTTTAGAAGTCTTTTTTTTTTCCTGCTGCTTTTAAAAGTCCAGTGTGGCATTTTATATCACACTTGACAAAGATTAGCAGAAGTCATTCTGGTAAGGAGCCATAGATATTTTCTGGCATCAAAGACGGATTGGTGATTGTATTAGTTTTCTATTGCTGCTGTAACAAATTACCACAGACTTAGTTGCTTAAAGCAGCACAAATTTATTATCTTACAGTTCTGGATGTCAGAAGTTTAAAATGGGTCTCTTTGGGCTAAAATCAAGGTGTAGGAAGGGCTGTGTTCCTTCTGGAAGCTCTAGGGGGAGAATCTGTTTCCGTGTTTTTACCAGCTTCTAAAGGCCCCATATTCCTTGGTTTGTGACCCCCTCCACCATCTTCAAAGTCAGCAATGTAGCATTTCTCTGACTGTGTTTTCATTGTCACATTTCCTCCTCTGACTCTTCTTCTGTCTCCCTCTTCCACTTTTAAGAACCGTTTGACCACATTAAGGAGCCCTGGTGACGCAGTAGTTCAGCGCTCAGCTGCTAACTGAAAGGTTGGTGGTTCAAACTCACTAGCTGCTACACAGGAGAAAGATGTGGCAGTCTGCTCCCGTAAAGATTTACAGCCTTGGAAACCTTATGGGACATTTCTGTTCTGTCCTACAGGGTCATTATGAGTCAGAATCAACTTGATGGCAACGGGTTTGGTTTTTTTTTGGTGATGACATTGGGCCCACCCAGATAATCCAGGATGAGCTTGTATTTTAAGGTCAGCGGATTAGCAACCTTCATTCGCCTTTGCCATGCAACTTTACATGGTCATAGCTTTTGGGGATTAGAACGTGGACATCTCTGGGGGCTTGTTATTCTGCCTACGACAGTGGTAAAACTTAATCTTAGGCTGTTTTACATTATGACATTGGCTCATTGGTAAAACCCTTTGTCTTCCCATCGACACCTACCGGTGTTTACCTTAGATCTTTTCTGTTCTGGACAGACAGTCAGTGCTTTAAAAATCACGGAGTTAAATTACCTTCTTGGAATGTATATAAGCCCTCACCAAAATTCATTTGTAGTTAATGGTAGTTTTTAAAGCAGTCTTAGGGGAGATGCAATTACCTGTTTAGGTTCAGGTTTTTCATGAAGATTAGTTTGTGTAGGAAACAGGGGATTATCTTGTGTTTTTCTCTTTAAAGCAAGATATTAAAATACTAAAGGAAACTCATGAGTTCTCCCAAAATGAATGTAAAGGTTTGCCATAAATGGTAGAGGTTATTGAGAAATACAGGATTCTCAACATCCTATGCTTTGGTGGAGGAGGAGGCTGTGAACATGGTCCTAATGGAGAAAGAGTAATTAGGATTTTAGGGTATTTGAAAGAATGACTTGCACTTTCATTGTTAGTTCTGTTTAATGGCTGCCTAAATGGAGAGAATGTAAGCCCTGGACATGTTGTACAGCAGGGCAGTTATGACAGTTGATACATAAGCCAAAAGTTGATAAATGGGAGTGCTTCCATGAATAGTATTCATACAAAGTAAGTTTTGTTTTAACGTCTCCTTTTGTGCAGTCTTGACATTATAGATCTTGGAATATGATTTTTCTTCTCCTTATTAAGAGGGTAGAAAATTCAGTGCAATGTGTATATTTGACAGGCCCTCAGAAAACACTCTATACTTGTTCACTTTAAATTCGGGTTGAAGATTGGAGGTTGTTGGAAGAGAAATATATGTTTAGGCCTAATACTTTTTAGGTAACTTGATCAGACCCAGTAGTTCCAAATCTTCCACCAAAACTACTGCTATGTCAGGATGTTTTTTAGAATAATTAGAAGTGTGGGTGCTGGAATAACGGTGTTGTAAATGACTCCACATTTTTTGGTCTGGGTAGACAAATGGAATTGGCATTAGCTTATGGGAAAGATGGGCAAGGGAGTAGGTTTGGGCTGAGCGTGGATGGGTTGAGGGGCTCTTGGGAGTTTGACTCTGGATGTTTGAGATTTCTCTTAGATGTCTAGAGGAGATATGGAGTAGGGAGTTGTGTGTATGGAGTTTGGGAGAGAACTAGAATGTCAGTGCTCATCAATGTAGCAGATAGGATTTAGAATTATAAGACTAGTTGACATTGTCGGGGGAATGAGTATAAAGAAAAGCCAAGATAGGACGAGGACCAAGAGTGGAAGCCAAATAAGAGAGGGCTTCAGGAAGGAGGAAATTGTCAACCAGGTAGCGCTGCTGTGAGCAAGATGAGGACCCATGTTGGCCTGTTGTTGGCTCTGGTGGGGCTTGGGGGTGTTCACAGCCTCACTAATGACTTGTTTCAGTTAGACCCAGTGCATTAAATACTGAGATCTTGGAGGTTATGCTTCTCATCCATTAAATAATCTTTTACATATTTTAAACATTAAAAACAAACTAAAAACGTACTTTTATATGCATTTTCTGTTACTCATCACAATTAACCCCTAAGCTTAGGGGATCAGGAGGCTCAGGGTAAAGGTATCAAGATGGGGCAAGACCACATCTGAGAAATGTGCAACTGCTTTGGATAGATACTGTCACATTCCTGTTGCTGGGGAGAGTTGTAGGAAGCCTGGGAATAGTCTTCTTATGCTTCTTTGGTGTCATGGGTTTAGTCGGTCCTGTGAACACCAAAGCTGTTTTGGGTTTGGTATTAGGATTTGGTCTAAGATAACTTTCCCTGTTAATGAACCTGTAGGAGGTGTTGTTAATTGCCATCTAGTCAATTACGACTCCTGGTGCCCTCTTGTATGCAGAGTAGAACTGCTCCATAGGGTTTTCAAGGCTGTGACCTTTTGGAAGCAGATTGCCAAGCCTGTCTTCCGAGGTGCCTGTGGGTTCAAACTGCCAACCTTTTGGCTACTAGCCGAGCTCTTAACTGTTTGCACCACTCAGGGCCCTGAACCTGTAGGTAGATAGGTGTATGTATGGATGGATGTATGGATGTATATATGTATGTGTGTATATAGTATGTATGTACAAAACCAGTTGCTGTCAAGTTGATTCTGACTCATGGTGACCCCATGTGTGCAGAGTAGAACTGCATTCCATAGGGTTTTCAAGGCTGTGACCTTTCAGCAGCAGATCATCAGACTTCTTTTCCAAGGCACCTCTGAGTGGGTTCAAACCGCCAGCCTTTCAGTGTTTAACCGGTTGCACCACCCAGGGACTCCGTGTATGTATATGTACGTGTATGTATGTTACTTGGTAACACACATAAAGAAGCTAATTCATTCTAACTTCATAAATTAATGAATACCATCAAATCATTGAACAAAGGGAAAGGTCGTTTGAATCTTAAATATGAGAAGTGATGAAATTTAACTTGGATAAATTTAAATTGTATTTATATACAGAAAATCTAATTGTTAAGTACAGACTAGGAGGGACGTTAGGAAGCTTCATGTCACCACACGCAGTTTGAAGCAAAGAATAGACTCATACTTGGGCTGCAGTAATAGACAAATACGAGTTCTTCTTGTACCTTGGGCTACATGTATTTCTTTCTCCAGTTCTGGACCACACTTTAAAGAGAGATTTCGGCAGACTGCATTGCAGACAGTCTGTGTGGTGGCCAGGGAGAATGACTCCAGTGTTGTTGGGCTAGGTGGGTGACAAGGGAGTCAAGGAACCACTTGTGACGTGCTATACAAGTTGTAAAAATGGCATGAGGGTGGCGTCTGACCTCTAACTTCACAAGGGGGAAAGAGAATCAAGATCAACAGCCCAAGGCTGATTCCTGTGAGGTACAAGTCAGACATGCCTCCAACCTCTACCAATTCTGACACGAGCCATCCCTCCCACAGCACTCTCTACTTCTCTGCTGGGTTTGATAATTCATTGCAGTGGCCACACAGAGCTCATGGACAATACTCAGGTTACAGTTCAGGATCAGGAATGCTCAGGAATAACTCAGAAGTGGTTAGGTTTAAGACACACCCTACACTGGTGCAGTCAGTGAATTACTTAATATGGCCCTCTAGCCGTAGGCTTTGTGACTCTTATTCTAGTTCTCCCCTGATAACAGTTCTTCAATCAGGACAGCCTCTTCTCAGGCGTGCCTGCAGGCACACTGCTGTCTGGCCTCTTGTCCAGCCTCTGTTCTAACAAGTGTCACAAAGCTCTTTTAGCATCTCACTCTGCCAGTAAGCCTCTGCCTGAAGGCCCCCAGCTCTAGCTCCATGGGTCAGCAAACCTAGCTCCACCAAGTGCCCAGAGGCACCCTCCTCTGCCAGTAAATCTCCTGCCAGAAGGTGCTCAGCTTCCTCCCTCTGTGGACCAGGAAGCCCATTACACCGTCTCCAGCTGATCTCCTGCCGGTTTCCTGCTTCTGCTGCCGCCATTTCTCTGCTGCCACTTCTCACTGTCTTTGGTGTTATACTGTCTCTGGGCCTTCTGGCTCCAGGAGCTTCTCAGCGCAGGGATCCTAGGTCCAAAGGATGAGCTCCACTCCTGGCTCTTCTTTCTTGGTCGTGAGATCATCCTCTCCCACCTCTGGGATGGCTCATTTTAAGCCTAGCAGGATGGCAAAACTGATCAATCCTTTTGTCAGGGTTCCATATACCTTATTTGCATAGTCCCACTCAGTCATTTTGTGTGAGTCACAAAGACGATGGCTAGAAGGGCCATACCGTATTAACTAATTCATTGACTGCACCAGTGTAGGGTGTGTCTTAAACCTAATCACTTCTGAGTTATAAAAGAGCAATACAAAGTGCTGGTGGCACAGTGGTTAAGTGCTGGGCTGCTAACTGAAAGGTAAGGGGTTTGAACCCATGAACGGTTCCATGGGAGAAAGACCTGGTGATCTGCTCCTGTAAGGAACACAACCTAGGAGACCCTATAGGGCAGCCTGCTCTGTCCTATAGTGTCACTATGAGTAGGAATCGACTGGAAGGCACACAACAGCAGAGACCCAAAGACACACGCAGGGGAAAGACACCATAAGAAGGAGGATGTATCTAGAAGCTCAGAAGGACCTCCCTGTAGAACCACATTCTAAATCGGACTTTTAGCCTCCTGAACTGTGAGGAAAAAATTTCTTTTCTTTAAAGCCACCCACTTGTAGTATTTCTGTTATGGCAGCACGAGATAGAGAAGATACTAGTCCCTTATCTATATCTAAACTCATACAATGGGCTAACAGTTCTTCCCCTGAGGTGGAGTGAGTGAGAGTGAGGCCAGGACAAGTGTGCTGGCTGACACTCTCTCCCTATAGAACAGAATCTCATGTGTGGACAAGAGGCATTGTCCAGCTCCTAATACCTAGGAGAAAGTAAGTGCTTAGTAAATATTTGAGGAATGAGCTAAGAATAAAAAAGCTAAGGTTTCTCCACTCCAAGGCATTTGCAGCACTGCCTCTTCCTTTTCTGAGTGCTTAGTTTTCTCCGGATGTATTTAAAGTCATGGTTCCAGGCACTAATTTAAATCAGCACATGTATTATTGAGGATGGAGGAATATATCCAGGCCCAGCTACCTTCGAGCAGAGAAAACAGCCCATCCATATTACCATCTAGGATAATTTATGTTCTGATAATATGCAATCAATTTATTTTTATTATGTTCCAATTTGATTTAAGTACATTTTTGAGCCTGGATGTTGGCCATTGGGCTCCTGTATGTTAATCTTTATTTACGGGGAAGCAGTTAGCGATTTCTCACACTTTATTTGGGACCCATCTTGTAGGGTAAATAGTAGAATTATAAGGTAATGAGACTGGACTGGTTAAGTATGAAAAATCACGTTCATTACTTTACAGTTTCCCTTGAATATGTTTCCCTAGGATTGTTCAAAATGATGCAAATGCAGTTCTTGGTTACCTGTGACATGTGTAGAATATGTCCCCTCCTCTTTGCTGATGTTGGGTACCATCGAGTTGATTTCAACTTAAGAGCAGCCCTGTATGACAGAGTAGAACTGCCACATAGTTTTCTAGGCGAAGCCACTGGGTGGGTTTGAAGTGCCGGCCTTTTGGTTTGCAGCCATGAGCTTTTGCACCACCAGGGTGTTCCTTTCTTCCTTGTTAATGCCGTCCATAGAAGCCTTTTCTCTTCACCTCTGGGTAACAGTTGCCTCTCTTTGTTTAGGTGTTTTTCTCGTTTTTAAAAACATTTGAAAACAGCTGCTCCAAACTCAGTGTGAATGACAACCCAGCAGAAGGAATGCACTAGATGTTCGAGGTTGCCTAACTCTCCACCCTTTCTTTCCTCCAAGTTTATGGACTAGTTCACTTTACTTCTCATTTCATTCACGAAATAGTCCTTTAAGCTCAAGTAGTCTGAGAAAAATGTTCCAGTAAACCTATACCTTTATATGACTTGTAATTCACATCCAATCTGTTAGTGCACAGATTTGTTCATTAACTTATTGCTATCCACGCGTATCTACTCTTTTGTATGCTGCTGGATTCGTTTAACATTGTATGCACATTAGCCATTCATTGCTTTCCACATGCTCATGATGTGTGCAGCATGAGGCTGTTGATGCAGAATTCGTCACTGTCTGAGAATTTATGAATGAATAACTGAATTGGTGAAGCAAAGTTTTTCTTTTTCTTTTTTTTTTTTTTTTTGTTTCATTTACCAGTATCACTAGAAGTTCAGCATTATGGAATGAATTGTGTCCCCCAAAAATATGTGTTGTAAATCCTAACCCCTGGTAGTGCAGTAGTTAAGAGCTTGGCTGCTAACCAAAAGGTCGGCAGTTTGAATCCACCAGCCACTTCTTGGAAATCCTATGGGGCAGTTCTACTCCATCCTATAGGGTTGCTGTGAGTCGGAATCAACTCGACAGCAGTGGGTTTTTTTTGGTATTGTAATTATTTGGAGTCCTTGTGGCACGGTGGTTAAGGGCTTGGCTGCTAACCAAAAGGTCAGCAGTTCAAATCCACCAGCTGCTGCTTGGAAACCCTATGGGGCAGTTCTCCTTTTGTCCTGTAGGGTCGCTATGAGTCATTTATCGATTTGACAGCAATGGGTTTGGTTTTTTGTTTGTTGGATTTGGTTTTCTGTTGTACCTGTGGTTATAGCCCCATTTGGGAATGGATTTTCTTTGTTATGTTAATGAGAGTATTAGTGTATGCTCTGTCTTAAGGAATCTCTTTTGAGATATAAAAGAGATTAAACAAGCATGTGAAGAAGCAGAGATGGGGGGAGAGAGATCCCAAGCCACATGAAGATTGCCCAGGTGCAGAAGCTCAGAAGAGACAAGGACCTTCCTCCAGAGCCAACGGAGAGAGAAAGCCTTTCCCTAGAGCCAGCACCTTGAATTTGGACTTCTAGTCTCCTAACTGAGAAAATAAATTTCTGTTAGTTAAAGCCACCCATTTGTGGTACTTATTTTATAGCAGCACTAGATAACTAAGACTTTTGGCTTCACCTAGCATTTGGTTAGAAGAATGTGTTTACAGTTAGAAAATTGTTTTCTCTCATCATAACAGATTCATATGAAATCGGCCCCCCTTTGATTAAAATCAGTCCTAAGATCTCTTTCCAGGCCTGTTCCCAACTCTGGGAACTTGTATTCCTTCGTGTGTGTGTTGGGGTGGGGTGGGGTGGGTGGGCTGTTTTTCTTTTGGCCAAAAATCCTTTGGCACAAAACCTTTCAAGATGTACTGAAATACTCATCAAGCCATAAACCATTGTAGCTGAAGGGAAGCCTGTCTGATTTCTTCATTTTCTGTCTGAGGAAACCACTACTTCTTCCACTTAAAATAACTGTCCCCCAAGCACAAGCCCCCGCAACTCTCCAGGGAAGCCCCTTTCACTGCCTTCAGGGCTGATGTATTCTACCCCCAGCAGGGTTTCACCTGAAGATCATGGCCTTGGTTTACGCATCTGCTTCCTTCCTCAGCACAGTCCTCTTCTACCCTCATGGACGCATCTCTGCTTGTCTCTCAGCCTTCGTCTCCAGCCAGGCCCCTGTGTCGTCCTAAGGGCCTTTGCCACCTCTGTGGATGTACTTTCTAATGTACTGCCTCCTTGTCTCTCATGGCAGTAACCCTAATAGCATTGTATGTCTCTGCAGTCCCAGCCACCCTGTTCTCAGTTGAGATGCTTGATCTCTAAGCTCTTACATTCTGGAGTCTTGCCCCTCACCCCCGTGTATCACCTTTCTCATGCTCTCTCCTCCATCCCTTTCTGTCGTGGTGGTTCTCAGTGGGGCAGGATATCAGAATCACCTGGGGGGACTTTTTGAAAATCCGGATGTCTGCTTTCTTTTCCCAGTAATAATCCCAGAATAACAGGGAATGTAGAGGGGATGTGTGGACACCTATATACAACTGTATGTTGAAAAAGGCAACCAGGCCGTTCTAATAATCCCTCTCTGTTCACCCCAGATCTGGTCCCTTGAGTCTTTGTATGGTGTTGTATTCTGGCCTCACTTATTTCTGTGCTCAGCCTGGATACTTTCATCAGCTGCTGCCTCAGTGCCTTTGCACCCATCCAGATGCTTTTATACCCCTGGTCCCCTGCCTGCTATCCTGGATGACCCTAGTGTGTTCCTTCTGCCCCTGGCTGAGGAAAATTGCTGGAGCAGTTTGTATAATGCAAAAAAGCCAAGCGATGGGACTTTATTACAAATGCCTGCTGCCAGCTTTGGCTGGACGACTCCCCCTCTGCAGTCCCCCTCCCTCCTCTTCTCTCCCCTGGTTACTGCCAGATTTCAGTCCTCCTAGCTGCTGGTTTTGTAGTCTCCGGGTGGTGCAAATGGTTAATGTGCTTGCTGCTAGATGAAAGGTTGGCGGTTTGAGCCCACCCAGAGGTGCCCAAGAAGAACACCCTGGAGATCTACTTTGGAAAAATCACCCATTGAAAACCCTATGGAGTAGAGTTCTACTTTGACCCACCTGGGTTCTCCATGTGTTGGAGTCCACTTGATGGTAACTGGTTTGGTTTTTATTTAGCTTTTGGTTTTCGCCCAGTGGTTCCCAATTCTGGCTGCACATTAGAATCACCTGGAGGAGATTTGCAAAATTACTGATGCCCTGGGGCTTACCCCAAACAAAAAAAACCACAAAAAACCCCATTGCCATCGAGTCAGTTCAGACTCATAGTGACCCTATAGGACAGAGTAGAACTGCCCCATAGGGTTTCCAAGGAGCAGCTAGTGGATTGGAACTGCCCACGTTTTTGTTAGCAGCCGAACTCTTAGCCACTGTGCCATTAGGGCTCCAGATCCCAGTTTCATTGGTCTGGAGCAGGGCTAGGCATTGGTGGGGTTTCTTTCAATACTACCAAGGTGGTTTTCATAAGCAGCCAGGGTTGAAAACCAAGGCCTGTTCTTTGCTGGCTCCTCAAAACAAAACAAAACAAAACAAAACAAAAAACAACCAAGCTTGTGGCCATTGAGTGAATTCTGACTCATGGTGACCCTATCTCCCACTCCTAATCTCATCCATACAGCAGAGGTTGATATCACATCCCCGAGCAGGCCATCTGACTTAGATCTTCCTTAATTGTCTTTGGAGATCTTCTCATGACCTGTTGATCCTTTGAGGAAGAAACATTCTTGCTAAGGTCTGACCCTCCTCTGTGCTCTGGATCCTTCTGAATGCTGCTATTCTGAAATCCTGCCTGTAGTGAATAGAATCTTCAGTGACTTTGTCTCTGCCTAATGTTTTTAGTACAATGCTTTTTCACTTGTATAATTGCATCTTCTAATTTGTAATATATTTTAAATTATGCAAACAATATGTAAATATATTCTTGAAAACTAAACAACATAGCATATGGGCTAAAAAGTGAAAGTGTGCCATTGTCTTTGTGTTGCCTTCTCCTTCTCCCCATTACCTCATTTCCCCTCACAGGTGAGCCACTGTTAACCAGCTTTCCATAAAGCCTTTGCCACCTTTTTATGTACATATGCATATGCACATGTCTTTTCTGTCTTTTTATAGTATCTCCTATTCCAAAATGAACTGAGGTTTTGAATTTGAGAGAAATTTCAACCTTTGTCTGCTCCTGCTTAGAGCTTTGTCTAATAAAATTAGTGCCTGGGAGCTGCTTAAGTCTTTGTGCTGTGTTGCCCTCTAGTGGTGACTGACTTTGGTTTAAAGCTGTCTTCCTGCCCTTTGGTTCAGGTGGAAGTGATGGTGTGAGCACACTAGCTGTTGACAGGGTTGACTGTCTTCAGTTGTTGACTAGTGTCACTCCAGGGTTGATGATACTGCCTTTATACCTCCCCCTTGCTCTTTGAAAGAGACTTAAATTTGTGGAAACTTTTCAAATGAGTCCCGTTGAGATATTGCTGTTTGTTGTTAGTAGCTGTCAAGTCGGCTCCGACTCTTGAAGACCTTATGTGTAACAGAACAGAACGTTGCCTGGTCTTACGCCATCTTCATGATCATTGGTATGTTTGAGTCTATCATTGTGACTATTGTGTAGCGCCTTCCAACCTCGGGGGCTCATCTTGCAGCACTATATCAGATGATGTTCTGTTGGGATCTGTAGGTTTTTCATTGGCTGATTTTTAGAAGTTGATTGTCAGACCCTTCTTCCTAGTCTGTCTTAGTCTGGAAGCTACACTGGTAACTGTCCACCCTGGATGGCCCTGCTGGTATTTGAAATACCAGTGGCATAGCTTCCAGCATCACAGCAACATGCAAGCCACTACAGTATGACAAACTGACAGATGGGTGAAGAGGTCACGGTGGACTGATTTGCTGTTTATAGAGCTTGCCTCCAAATCAGTTTTAAAGTGGTTCCCACCATTACAGTGACTCTGCATCTGCTGTGTCGTTCTTTCCCCTGTGCGCTTTGGTCCTCTGTCAACAGCACATTCCTCACGTCCTCTACCTCTTCTGAATGTTCCGTCACCTTCTTGCTTCAATGAAAACTCTACTGTGCCCTGACAGAACTGCTTCCTTTACTGCCTCCTCATGGAGTTCTTTGTCCCTACTGCCATTTCCAACTTATCTGTCTCCCCCACCCCTTTCGAGCCTCAGCTCCCCTGCAAACTTCTGCCATCAACTTTGCCACCCCCTGCCCCTCCTTGTGATTGTCACTTGCCCATCTCCTGGTCACTTGCCTTCATGCATTGGTGACCACCTTCCCTGCCTCACTGCCTCCACTCACTTTTGGTGGGAACCTCACTGCACACATAGGTGGTCTACCAGCATCCTGGCCTCTCAGTTCTTGACCTCTGCACTCCACCTACCTTCCTCCACCTCACTGTAGGGACCCTCTTTAGATCTCGCTGTCCTGATTAACTTCCCAAGTCTTGATTCAAAGCATCCTGCTCCATGATCTTCCGTTCCATCCTCTCTACTTGAGACTCTCACATGAGAACTGAGATCTGCAAATATGTCTACCCCACCACCTTTCCACTCCCTGGAGCCTTCCTTGTACCCTCATTTGACTTGATTTCATGGTCCTATACTGTAGCCATGCCCTCTAGTAAACAATGTAAGCTCCCTTGTACTCCTTGGTGAGATCCCAACCCTGGTTGACTCCCAACCCTGGTTTAATCCATTTTTCTGATTTTTCCAAAATTGTGCCAGCCGGACTCACATCCCATTTATAAGCACATATCTCAGGTGGGCTCTCCTCATTCCACTAGGTATCCTGCTGCACCAGTCCAGTCATTCTACGCCTGGAGAAACGACTGCACAGCTTCTGCTCTCTTCAGTTTTCCGTCGCCTCCCTCCCCCTTTTCTTAATTGACAACTGTGCTTCTTATCTCCTTGAGAAAAAAGCTATCCATTCAGACCACCTCATCTTCTTAGCACCAGTTCCACCTTCTTATCCGCATCCTCTGCCTTTTCACTTGCAGCCCCTGAAGCTACCTCCCCTGCCCACCCCAGGGCATCTTTCACCTTCTCAAGGACTTCATTCCTGCAGTTAACTCCCTTTTCTCCTGAATAAGGAAGACCGAAGAAAAACTGATGCATTCGAAGTATGGTGTTGGCAAAGAATATTAACTATACTGTGGAATGCCAGAAGAACAAACAAATCTGTCTTGGAAGAAGTACAGTCAGAATACTCCTTAGAAGCGAGGATGGCGAGACTTTGTCTCACTTACTTTGGACATGTTATTGGGAAGGACCGGTGCCTGGAGAAGGACATCATGCTTGGTAAAGTAGAGGGTCAGCAAAAGAGAGGAAAACCCTCAATGAGATGGATTGAGACAGTGGCTGCAACACTGGGCTCAAGTAAAACAATGATTGTGAGGATGGCGCAGGACCGGGCAGCTTTCATTCTGTTGTACAGAGGTTGTGATGAGTCAGAATTGACAGCTATCTTCTGTGTTATTGTCCTTCTACTGGATCATTCCAAGTGCCATAAAAACATTTCTCTTTACATTTTTCTTTCAGATTCTGCATCCCTCTCCAGCCACTGCCCCCTTTTCTGCTTTGCTTTAGCGAATAGATTCTCCTTTCTCCGGAGACTGGTTTCTCACCCCACCTCACCTTCTCTTGTAAAATTATATTGGTCCCCACTCCAATGACTAGGGTGACCATGTTGGGGAAAAGTTACTAAAAACAAAATCTCCCAACCCAGAAAAACCTGTCCACAAAAATAGAAGAGAAAGAAAAGTTTTATTATTGAATAAGCATTAAACCAGAATGTGATGTATCACAGGCAATCTGCTAAAGTGATTGCAAAGACAGAGAGAAATCTTATCCTTTATATAGCTGAGTAGATACAACTCAATACATTCATGTTGAAGATAATATTGCTAATTTTCCAGTATCTTTCTGGCAGGATACCTACAGTTATGCTAATTTCCTTCCCGGAATCTGGGAGGTAGAGTGTGAGCTTTCTGCATGATTACATTTCAAAAAAGATGGCTCCTAGGTTTGGGGAAACATCCTTGATTTACATACTTTTCAGAAGGACAAAGATTCTACTGTTAAAAGTTATCTAAAGTAAATTCTGAAAGAACAGGGGAAGATGGGATCCCGCCTTATTCCTTATTTTCAACCAGGAGAATTAAAACCTCTTATTTTTAATTGGTATTTGTCCTTACAACCTGTTCACTGCTAAGAGTGTAACGGAGGTGTTCACCAGATGGAACACCAGACTTCAGTGCCCACCACGCTGTCCTGGGCCAGCCTGCCTGTGATGGTTAAGATTGTGTGTCAACTTGACTAGGCCATGATTCTCTGTGTTTTAATGTAATCACTCCCATGATTGAATATACTGTGAGTAGCCAATCAGATGAAAGGGAGTCTCCTTGGGGGTGTGGCCCGCATCTGTATATAAGCAGACGTTCTGGCTTTTTGCTCTCTCTGGATCCTGCGGCTGCTTCCTGTCGTCTCATCTCCCGTTCTTGGGACTTGAGCTGTCAGCTTACCTGCTGAACCTGGGATTCGTCGATCTGCACAGCCTGTGAGCGGGAGCCCAGCTCTCTGACCTTCTGATCTTGGGCTTGCCAACTTCTGCAGCTGTGTGACTTGGGAGAGGCCCCTACCCTGATCCACGGACTTGGGACATTCTAGCCTCTACAATCGTGTGAGCTGTTTCCTTGATATAATCTCTCTCTATATATATATTTATACACTTTACTGGTTTTGCTTCTCTAGAGAACCCAGCCTAAGACACTGCCCATGACCCACACCCCGTCAGGCCATGCAGGTCCTGCCCTCATTCTGTGCACCTGGTCGTTGGGTGAGACAGTTGACTCCTCATTGACACCCATGCATTTCTGACCTGTTCTTGCCCCTGTCTCGCTGGTTGTTTCCTCTAAGATTCCCTGGGGCTCCTCCTTTTCTTCTGGGCCTTGAGTGTTGCAGGCTTCAGGTTCTGCCCCACCCCTTTTTTTCCTTTTCTGCTCTGTTCCATGATGTTTTCATCCAGCCAGAAGCTTCACACACTATCCGTAAGCTGATGGGTCTCCCATTTGTATTGCCAGCCTCTGAATGCCACACTTGGAGCACCAACTATTTGCTATTTCCACTTGATGATTCAATAAGAACCTCAAACTTAAAACAAGTAAAGTAGTACTTAAATTGAAAGTGGTTAAGAGCTCAGGTTGCTAACCAAAAAGTCGGCAGTTCAAATCCACCAGCTGCTCCTTGGAAACCCTATGGGGCAGTTCTACTCCGTTCTGTAGGGTTGTTATGAGTCAAAAATGACTTGACGGCACACAACAACAACAGTACTTGAATTCTTTTCCCAGATTGATCTTCCACTCCCAAGTCTTGCTCCTCATCATTAAATGGCACCGTCTTTTACCCAGTTTCTAAGTGAAAAACCTGATTTATCTTCTTCCTTGCATTCCTCATGTAATGATAATCATTATCATAAAACATTTATTTGAGTTCTTATGTGCCAGGGATTGTTCTAAGCACTTGAAAAAGAGTATATTAAACTACTTTTTAAAAAAAATATTGTATTTTAGGTGAAAGTTTACATAGCAAATTAGATTCCCTTTAATAATTTTTATAAAAATGTTCCATGCCATTGATTACAATTTTCACAATGTGTCAGCATTCTCATTATTTCCATTCTCTTTGTTCTGTTTCCATTGATGTAGCTTTTCTTTCCCTCCTTGCCTTCTCATCTTTGCTTTTGGGTAAATGTTGACTATTTGGTCTCACATAGTTGATTGTTTAAGGGATCACATTACTCACAGGTGATATTGTTTATTTTATAAGCCAATCTGTTGTTTGGCTGAAAGGTGACCTCCAGGAGTAGCTTCAGTGCC
Organism: Trichechus manatus latirostris; assembly: GCF_000243295.1. Taxonomy (NCBI): domain Eukaryota; kingdom Metazoa; phylum Chordata; class Mammalia; order Sirenia; family Trichechidae; genus Trichechus; species Trichechus manatus. The sequence continues at coordinate 8,237,655 of NW_004443999.1, forward strand.
AAGTTCAAAGGGTATCTTAGGGCAACAGTCTGGGATATTCCTCTAGTATCTTTTGGTCCAGTAGGTCTGGCCTTTGTTAGGAATTTGAATTTTATTCTACATTTTTCTCCCATTCTATCCCAGACCTTACTGTGTCCCTGGCCAGAACAGTTGATAGTGGTAGCTGGGCACCATCTAGTTCTTTTGGTCTCAGATTAGAAGGGGCTGTGCTTTGTGTGGGCTGTTAGTCCTGTGGACTAGTTTCTTCTTTGAGTCTTTGGTTTTGTTCATTCTCTTTTGCTGCAGACAAGTAGAGACCAATAGTTGTAACTTAAATGGCTGTTTACAAGCTTTTAAGACCCCAGATGGTACTGACCAAACTAGGGTGTAGAATATTATCTTTATGAACTACGTTATGCCAGTTGACTAAGTTGTTCCATGAGACTATGGTCCTAAATCTTTTAACCTAGTAAACCAATCCCCTGAGTTGTTTGGATATGTCTGGAAAGGCTTCGTAACTGTGTCCCCTATGTGCCGTATTATATATATGAATATATATTCAGCACACACAAACATGTATATACATATGCCTCAGATACACCTATACATGCACGTGCATGTGTTCGCATATGCCTTCCTATACACATATATGCATACGTATCTACTTATGTAAGCACATACATATTTTTTTGGTTGTTATTACTGTTATTGCAAAATTATATATGTTATGTTATAGAATTTACCGAAATTATCCCTTTTTCTTGTGTACTTCTTAGTGTCTTCATTTACCTTGGTCAAGTTGTGCAGACTTCACCCATATTTAGTATTGCCTTTCCCATCACCAAAAATAACAAGTGTCTACTTATCTAGAAAGTGATTCCTCTTCCCTCCTCCTCCTATCCCTGCTAACCATCAAAAAACATTGCTTTCTGTGTATATATCTGTTCTTGACTTTTTATAGTAGTGGGACCATACAGTATTTATCCTTTTGTGATTGACATATTTCAGTCAGCATAATAGCCTCCAGATTCATTCATGTTCTAAGATGTTTTGCAGACTCCTCATTATTCTTTATAGTTGCATAGTATTCCATTGTATCTACGTACCACAATTTGTTTATCCATTCATCTGTTGATGGGCATAAACTATATGTAGTTGTGTGCCGTCAAGTCGATTCTGACTCATAGCAACATTATAGGACGGAGTAGAACTGCCCCGTAGCGTTTCCTAGGCTGAAATCTGTACAGGAGCAGATTGCCAGGTCTTTTCTCCTGCTCAGGAGTTCAAACTGCCAATCTTTCAGTTAGCGGCCCAGCGGTAACCATTGCATCACCAGGGCTCCTTAAAACTGTATGAGTTAGACTATTGATAACCCATTTTACAGATGAGAAAACTCAGGCACAGAGAGGTTAAATAACTTATCCATGGTCAAAAACTTCATAAATGGTGGTGCTAGGATTCAAATCTAGGAAATATGATCTGAGCCTAGGTTCTTAACTATAACTCTACCCAGTTCTCATCAGGGTGTGTGTGTGTGTGTGTATATATATAAAATCTCTGGAATCTGACCAGTTCTTGCCAGCAAAGCCACCATCTCTTGCCTGGAATAGTCTGCCTCCTGCTGCACACTCCCCCACCTCCAGTCCTTTCTCCAGTGAGCAGCCAGGTGATCCTCCAAAACAGACACGAGATCGTGTCACCTCCCCAGTGAGCCATCACACTTAGAACAAAAGTACAGCGCCGGAACATGGCTCTAAGCTGCTATATGGTCTGCTCCCAAGTTTTTATCCCAGTCCAGCCTCCCCCGCACCGTGCTCTTATCTAGTACTGTCAATAGGGATATACTGCTAGCCACACCCGGGAGCCAGATGCCACTGTACCTCTTCTAGTCGTCATAACCAAAAAACCTTGTTGCCTTCGAGTCGGTTCTGACTCATAGCGACCCTGTGGGACATAGTAGGGTTTCCAAGGAGCACCTGGTGGGTTCAAATTGCTGACCTTTTCGTTAGTAGCCATAGCTCTTAACCACTATGCCACCAGGGTTTCCCTAGTTGTCATATTAGAGTAAAAAAACGGGCAAAATTAATTTCAATGTTTTCTGCAGCCCATTATATCAAAAATATTATTTCAACATGTAATCAATTGTAACAAAACTATTAATGAAATATTTAACTTTTCTTTTTACACTGTCTTTGAAATCTGGTGGGTATTTGACACAGCCCATCTTGATTCGGGCTAGCCACATCTCCAGTATGCCATAGCTGTTGTGCCTGTCACAGCAAGGTCTGGCCACTGTGGTATCCTTCTGCCTCGCAGACACACCAAATGGGCTCCTGTCTTGGGAACTTGGCATTTACTATTCCTTTTGTTCAGAACATTCTTCCCCTAGATCTTCACAAGGCTGCCTCCCTTTAGCCTTGAAGAGGTCTCTGTGTAAAGGCCTGTTTGTCTGGAAAGGCCCTTCCTGAAGAGTCTGGCTACGGCTCTCCCCCAGTAAGTTGGGGACTACCTGTACTCATACTTACCAAGTCTTCTGTGCAGCACCTAACACAACTTGAAATTAGCTCATTGACTTGTGGGTGTTTGTTTTCCTCTCAAGAATGTCAGCTCACTTAGGGCACTGACTCTGCCATCTTGTCCTCCTCTTCCCCAACACCTAGGACGCTGCCTGTGTGGCCCTATCCCACCTCCTTGTTGACTGACATGAGGATGTTTGTTTTTCCAACTGTGCGTTTGTTTGCATCCCTTCCTTTGTGGGTGAGATCTGGGATGACGTCCTGCTGCTTGTGTCACCTTTTTCTCTGCTCAACTCCTTATATCCTTGACATCCTTTCTCTGTATATGAGAGCTGTGCTGTATAAGGGAGCCACTAGCCACATGTGACTGTTTAAGATAAAATTCAGGACTTCATTGCATGAGCCACATTTGAAGTACAGGTAGTCCCCGACTTACGATGGGGTTCCATTCCGATGACCCCATGGTAAATTGGTTCTGACGTAAGCCAAGTACTTAACGGTTTCTTTATAAATCTGATCATTATTTGTCTATGGTGGTTGGCAGGAGAATGATAACATCAGCAAATTACGCAGCGCAATGTTGTATGTAGTACATATTATTAACAATAAGGTGTATATAAAAAAAAGGATGGTGGTAAGTGTGCAGTTTTTTGTAACTTGTATACGTTGTAAGTTGGGGACTACCTGTACTCAGTAGGTACATGTGACTAGTGGCTACTATGTAGGGCAGTGCAGATGTAGAACATTCCCATCATTGCAGAAAGTTCTATTGGGCAGTGCTGCACGAGGGTTCAGGATGATGCCTTTTTCATTGTAATTTATGTTGCACCCCTTGTTGTGGCTGATAGGGAAATTCTCCTTATCCCAGAAAAGTTAGTAGGCAAAAGAACCCTATCTCTGAAGTGGTTTTCATGTGGATGGATGGGAATTTACACGTCCAGTTGCCCACGCGGTGGCCTCTTAGTAAATAATACTGACAGGCATCTGAGCAACATGAAGACTTCTTTTTTGAATCAAAAAATGACAAGTTCTATAGGATAAACAGCAAAATGCAACCGAAATCCTGTTCAATTCCCTTATTCCATGAATGTCCTTGTTTTGTTTTCTCAGGTTACTAGTTGTAACAAGAATAGGTTTAGGAAATCCTGGCTTTGCCTTTTCTTTCTAGGTTTTGCAGACAGCTGTGCCTACACAGTATTTGCTGGTACCATCATGTAATGTTGGGAATCAGCTAATTAAAAAACCTTCCCTGCTTAATGCACTGTGGCTGAACAGCACATTTAAATGCCTGGTGCATAAAATGAAGTGTCTCTTGTATTTTGAGAGCAGTGGTGCTTTTATTTTTCCTGGTTGAGTTTGGCCTTTGGATTAATGAGAACAATTGCACTGTACTCAGTTAATGATTTCCTACCTACAGTAACCCGCTCCACTGAATACGTCAAATACAGTGTGGTTAGTTCCAAGCTATGAGGCACCTGTCACGCATGTATAACAGGTTTCTTTTATTAAAAGAGGGGATTTGGCAGGGGGGTAAGTTTTTCCAGCATTTGGTTTCAAAATAGTCAAAATCCTAATTACACATGGGAACTTTTTTTTTTTTTTAAAATTAACGTGCTTTATCCTTTTATTTACCGTGTATGCCTGTTGTTGTTTCAGCCCCGATTGCTGATAGTGAATGCCTAAGAAAGTTGCCCAGCCGGTTTGCTTGTGCTTCATTGCACAGAAGTCTGAGGAGCCCATGAGCAGCCTTGGCTGCAGCTGTTCAGCCTCCTTAGGTCTTGGTCGGTTCTCAGTTATCACCAGTAAGAAATAGAATGGCTGATTCAGAAGGCTAACAGAGCCATCTGCATTTGGCTGCAGGGTATGTTCCACCCTGAAATCTGAGTATCACTGTGTTCATCATGCCTTGGAATGAGATAAAATAATGGAAACACATAGTGAATTCATCTGGCTCATCAGTTCACTCCTTCATCTTCTGTTCCTCCATTCCAGAGGCTTCTCCACTCAGTGTCTACTTTCTGGTCCATCTGAATTGGGGAAATTAAGTATTATCATCATTTCAAAGCCCTTGCTTTGGGGATACCAGGAGGAGATACCGGCTGGGGAATCAACAAGTGATTTCATTAGTCTGCATATATACATGTTTTTGAATGATTTGTCACAGATAAACTCAACGTGGTCTTGGAAGCCCACCAGTCCCAGATTCGTGTTGTTCACCTGTGGCTCCATTGCCACTTTGGTTGGCCCAGTGTGAGCTGAATTGCCAGTGGGGGACCACATGGGCCTGATGCTTTTCACCACATTTTGCTCTTTGGTCTTTGTTTCATGTTATTTTACGTACAGATGCTTCTTGGAGTCTTGGATAGATTATATACCTGGAAAGTTGTCAGAAGAACAATTTGGAATTCTGAACCCATGTTCTCAAATTTGAATACGTAAGTTGAGACATGTTCTTGTGTAAATATGTCCTGAAAAGATGGGATCAAACATCCGCTTTCTGTTCTGAAGCAGTTCCCCATTCTCCCCTCCTGTTCTCTCCTTCTGCCAGCAGAAGCCTGCAGTGGCTCCCGTTCCTTTCCCAGCTCCCTTTTCTCATTTCTGGAACAGAAGAATTAATCACAAGTAACCCATAAGCACCAAGGTTAAGGTAGCCAGAGGAGATGAAAACCACAGAGCTGAGGCTGATTAAGTTTCTAAGTACTGTTGCCCCCCTCCTAGGTGATCTAAAGCCTTTTAGTCTCATCCTGGCTGGTATTTTCTTATCACTTGTAAGTTGTTGTGGTCCTCCCCTCCCCACCCTGACCAGGGGCAGGAAGGAAATTAGGAAAGGAAGATCCATCCTCCAAAAAACACAAAAAAACAAAACAAACCAAACCCGTTGCTGTCGAGTCAATTCACACTCATAGTGACCCTATAGGACAGGGTAGAACTGCCCCATAGGGTTTCCAAGGAGCACCTGATCCATAGAGCTTCCTTAAACCCTTTGAGTCAATTCCAACTCATAGTGACCCTAGAGGACAGAGTGGACAGAGTAGAACTGCCCCATAGGGTTTTCTAGGCTGTAATCCTTTACAGGTATAGATTGCCAGGTCTTTTCTCCTGAGGAGCTGCCAGGTGGGTTTGAACTGCCAGCCTTTCAGTTAGCAGCCAAGTGCTTAACCGTTGCAACACGAGGGCTCCTTATGGGGCTTCCTTGGGATTAAAGGTGGGGCCACCACATAGAATGGATCCAAGGGATATAGTATTTAAATGATGAAATATTTTGTAGATGTAAATTTAACTTAACATATAGTAATATGATAGAGTGCATGTTTTCCTGTTCAGTTGCAAGATAACAACGGATACTTTAATGATTTAGGGTCTCTACTTTTGAGTCCTATTTACAGTGTAGGGTAGCGGTAAGGTTACACAACTTCCGAATGCTCTTAGTAAGTTACTTCATCTGTCAGATGTCCCATTTTCTTCATCCCTAATGTGGGATAATAGCACGTTGGGTTGTTGGGAAATTTAATGAGTTAATAAATGTATACCACCCATTGCTGTCGAGTCAATTCCAATTCATAATGACCCTATAGGATAGAGTAGAACTGCCCCATAAGGTTTCCAAGGAGCAGCTGGTGGTTTCGAACTGCCAGCCTTTTGGTTAGCAGCCGAGCTCTTAACCACTGTGTTACGGGGGTGCGTTAAGCTGTCTAGAACTTTGAACTGAGCAGTCAGTATTATACTATGGTTTTTGGGGTTTTGTTTTGATTTGTGGTGGATTTGAACTCATGAAAACCAAAAAACATGAAAACAAAATTAAAAGGCAGTCTGTGAAAAATGCTTTTAACAGATGTGATAGCTAAAGGTTTGAGGTCCTTAGTGTCGCAAGAGATCAGACAAATCAATTAAGAAATCACGAAACTCAAATAAAAAATGTTAATTCATTTAGAAAGTTAATACTGGCTTTGAAGAAGAGAGCGCATTCCAAAACCAAGTGGAGAGCCTTCTTTTCGGTGCTGATACCTGTTATTCTTGCTGTGCTGTGGCTTCTCTTTTACCAAGTATGGCGTGGGGTACTTAGTAAATGCTTCTAAAATGAACACATGTGAGTAATAGCTGAGAGCTGGATCTTTTCTGATTTATTTGGGAGACCCTATGGTTTTGACTCTTGTGGATTTCCTATGGTGTTGTGTGCTTAAATGTTACTGTTTAACATTTTAAAGTTTTTGAGTAGTGTAATTAACAGGGAACTCCTAAAGTTTCTGTGACAACTGTTTACTCTGTTAGTGCCAGAGTTTGCAGTGTTTTCTAGAGCTCTGCACATAATGTTGCCCCTTTGAGGTAGATGTTCAACAACCCTTTGCCACTGAGTCGATTCTGACTCACAGCGACCCAGTAGGACAGAGTAGAACTGCCCCATAGAGTTCCCAAGGCTGTAAATCCTTACAGAAGCAGACTGCCGCATCTTTCTCCCACAGAGTGGCTGATGGATTCGAACTGCTGACCTTTTGGTTAGTAGCTGAGCACTTAACCCCTGCACCACGAGGGCTCCTCTGAGGTGGATGCTGCCTCCTTTTTATAGATGAAGAGGCCCTGGGTGGTGCAGTTAACGTGCTTGGTTACTAACTCGGAAGAGAGGCTTGCTGATCTACTTCCATAAAAATCAGCTATTGAAAACCCTGTGGAGCACAATTCTACTATGACCCACAGGGAGTCCTCTTAAGTGGGAATTGACTTGACAGCAAGTGGTGGTGGATAGATAAGGGGAATATCAAGAAACTTGCTCATAGTGTGGCTGATTAAGTGGCTGGAGAAGGACTTGAACCCAAATCTTTTTCCTTTAGATAATATGCTCTTAACACTAACGAATATGTGCGTGTCTGTATAGTGAAAAAACGCTTATATATTTAAATAGGGAGTTAAACTCTTAAATCACAAGTTTTTTTCCTTAGTATATTAATACTCATTATGAAACAAACATATCATTTACCTTTCGTGTACACTGGACTGCTTCATGTACATTTCATGATAATAATTTTAAAAGCTAACATATTGGGCACTCTCTCTGCTAGTCCATGTTCTAGGCACTTTAAAAGTAGAATATTAGCTTTTTTTAGTCCTCATAACAACTCTAGTGTCGCAGTGGTGGCAAATGTCGGGACGGCGGAGACAGTAACCAAACACAACTCTTACAGAGAAGTGAGGCCAGGAGGGTCACTCTGAGGAGTCGACCCTCGGCTTCAGTCCCAGGAGTTTATTTATAGTCAGTACAGCAAGCAGTGAAGCAAATAACAGAACAATGGGCTTTGGGTGAGTAACAGTAAGTTTCAGGCAAGGGAGAAGGAATTCAGGTAAACAAGCAAATCAGTAACGGGACAATAGGTTTGGGAAAACAAGTTGTGACAAGTCTCAACATGTTGGGGACAAGTCTCAACATGTTGGGGACAAGTCTCAACATGCTGTGCAGCATAGAGGCCTGTGGGAGCTGCAGTTGTCAATAGTGCAGCCATGTTTAAATGGCATATATCCCCACACTCTAGGAGATAGATACTAATATTATCCCTGTTTCAGGGATGAGGACGTGTGGTACATAGAAGTGTTTTTTATTTATCTGTTTAGTTTTTACAACTGCCCTCTTTGCCATGAGGCCAGAAGAACTAGATGGTACCTGGCTACCATTACTGAACTTTTTTTTTTTTTTGTACTTTAGATGAAGGTTTACAGAACAAACTAGCTTCTCATTAAACAGTTAGTACACATATTGTTTTATGACATTGGTTAACAACCTCACAACATGTCAGCACTCTCCTTTCTTCACTTTGGGTCCCTATTACCAGCTTTCCTGTCCCCTCCTACCTTCTAGTCCTTTTCCCTGGGCTGGTGTGCCCATTTAGTCTCATTTTGTTTTATGGGCCTGTCTAATCTTTGGCTAAAGGGTGAACCTCAGGAGTGCCTTCATTACTGAGCTAAAAGGGTATCTGGGGGGCATACTCTCCAAGTTTCTCCAGTCTCTGTCAGGCCAGTAAATCTGGTCTCTTTTTGTGAGTTAGAATTTTCTACATTTGTCTTCAGCTCTGTCCAGTACCCTCTATCATGATCCATGTCAGAGCTGTCAGTGGTGGTAGCCAGGCACCATCTAGTTGTGCTGGACTCAGTCTGGTGGAAGCTGTGGTAGTTGTGGTCCATCAGTCATTTGGACTAATCTTTCCCTTTTGTTTTTGGTTTTCTTCATTCTCCCTTGCTCCAGATGGGGTGAGACCAGTGGAGTATCTTAGATGGCCGCTCACAGGCTTTTAAGACCCCAGATGCTACTCACCAAAGTAGAATGTAGAGCATTTTCTTTATAAACTGTGTTATGCCAGTTGAGCTAGATGTTCCTCATGACCATGGTCTCCACAGCCCTCAGCCCATTAATTTGGTCCCTCAGGGAGTTTGGATGAGCCTATGGAGCTTCCATGACCTTGCCTTGTACAAGTTGTGTTGGCTTCCCCAGTGTTGTGTAGTGTCTTACCCTTCACCAAAGTTACCACTTATCGTCTGTTTAGTGTTTTTCCATCTTCACCTCTCCCCTCCCTCATAACCATCAAAGATTGTTTCTTTTTGTGTGTAAACCTTTTTATGAGTTTTTATAATAGTGGTCTCATTCAATATTTGTCCTTTTGTGATTGACTCAGCATAATGCTCTCCAGATTCATCCATGTTGTGAGATGCTTTGCAAATGCATCATTGTACTTTATCGTTGTGTAGTACTCCATTGTGTGTATGTACCATAGTTTATCCATTCATCTGCTGATGGGCATCTAGGTCGTTCTTTTTGCTATTGTGAATAATGCTGCAATGAACATGGGTGTGCATATGTCTATTCGTGTGATGGCTCTTATTTCTCTAGGATATATTCCTAGGAGTGGGATCACTGGATCACATGGTATGTCTATTTCTAGCTCTCTAAGGAAGCACCAGATCGTTTTCCAAAATGGTTGTACCATTTGCATTCCCACCAGCAGTGCATAAGAGTTCCAGTCTCCCCGCAGCGTCTCCAACATTTGTTATTTTCTGTTTTTTTGATTCATGCCAGTTAATGCCAGGGTGAGATGGTATTTCACTGTGGCTTTGATTTGCATTTCTCTAATGGCTAGTGATCATGAGCATTTCCTCATGTGTCTGTTGGCCACTTGAATGTCTTCTTTGGTGAAGTGTCTGTTCATTTCCTTTGCCCATTTTTTAATTGGATTATTTATTTTTTTGTTGTAGAGGTGTTGGATTTTCCCGTAGATTTTGGAGATTAGACCTTTGTCGGATTTGTCATAGCCAAAAAATTTTCCCAATCTGTAGGTTCTCTTTTTACTCTTTTGGTGAAGTCTTTTGATGAGCATAAGTGTTTAATTTTTAGAAGATCCCAGTTATCTAGCTTATCTTTGAGTTTATGTGTTGTTAGTTATGGTTTGCTTCCTGTGAATGCCCTGTATTAGAGCCTCTAGCATTGAGCCTATTTTTTCTTCTATGATGTTTATAGGTTTGGGTCTCATATTTAGGTTTTTGATCCATTTTCAATTAGTTTTTGTGTCACAGAAGTGTATTTTAAATTTGTTGCCTTTTGTTAACCAAATCAGAGCAATTTCACTTCTTAAATGAATTTTCAGAATTTTTTTTTTTTGGAAGTAGGGTTGCAGTGAGAGAACGGTGGCCTTTATGTCTTCAAATCAAAGGATTTTGCATTTTATTGGAATTGCCTCCTGTCGTGGATTGAATTGTGTCCCCCCAAAACATATGTCAACTTGGTTAGGCCATGATTCCCAGTATTGTGTGGTTTTCCTCCATGTTATGATTGTAATTTTCCTATGTGTTTTTGTAAATCCTAATCCTTGCCTGTGGTTCATGAGGCAAGATTAGATTATGTTAAAGAGGATTAAGGTAGGATTGTAACACCCTTACTAAGGTCACATCCCTCATCCAGTGTAAAGGGAGTTTCCCAGGGGTGTGGCCTGCACCACCTTTTATCTTGCAAGAGATGAAAGAGAATCAAGCAGAGATTTGGGGAATCTTATACTACCAAGAAAGCAGCTCCGGGACCAGAGCATGTCCTTTGGACCTGGGGTTCCTGCCCAGAAAAGCTCCTAGTCCAGGGGAAGATTGATGATAAGGACCTTCCTCCAGCGCTGACAGAGAAAGCCTTCCCCTGAAGCTGATGCTCTGAATTTGGACTTCTAGCCTGCTAGACTGTGAGAGAATAAACTTCTGTTTGTTAAAGCAGTACACTTGTGGTATTTCTGTTATAGCAGCACTAGATGACTAAGACACCTACTTATTTATTTCTGTCTTCCTAAGGGAAGGACTGGGCTTTTTTCTTTGTTTAATACTTGTTTTTGTTAGCTACCACTGACTTGGCCCCAGACTTTTGGCAACCCCATGCACAATGGAACAAAACACTGCCTGATTCTGCCCCATCCCCATGATCAGTTGTGGATCAGACCATTGTGCACCATAAGGTTTTCCTGGGCCGATTTTTGGAAGTAGATCACCAGGGCTTTCTTCCTTGCCTAATATTGCCAATACCAATTGCCATCAGTTGAGTCCATGTGTGTCAGAGTCGAACTGTGCTCCATAGGGTTTTCAATGGCTGATTTTTTAAAAACTATCACCAGGCCTTTCTTCCGAGGCACCTCTGGATGGACTTGAACCTCCAGCCTTCCAGTTAGCATCTGAGCCTGTTAATCATTTGCACCACCCAGTGGGCTCTGTTTAATACTAGCTTCTACTATGTATGATACATGTCCAGAATAATCCTTCAAGCAATATGTGATGAATGAATGAATGGGGGAAGAAGTGGGTGTTGAGCTGTCCAAAACGGGAAGAAACAGATGATGACCTAACACCTTGAAACCCATAGTGGCTTTGGCCTCGTGCTGTAGTTTTAACAATGTTTTTGTCTCTCATTCATAAATGCACTTTTAAAACTACCATTTGTAGAAGTAAGTGTGTATGTGTGTCCTCTGAGAGGCAGGGCTATGCTGTGATGTGATTTGCCCTTCATGTGATTGTAAATTAACACTGATGTGGAGGCCATCTGACTCGTGAACTGAGAGATAAAAATCTTTCTTCTTTCCTGAAAGCTATGTGAGTGGAGACTGTGAAATTCCAAATTGTGATCTCAGGCGTTCTGCAAAAAACTAACCTTTGGCATACTTGGCAGCAGCCAGCCTCTTTCTAGTAAATTCCCCACTGGTGGCTTTTCTTGTGGAATTAACACATTTACAAAGTTTTCTTCATTGGTATTCCTGGTGCATGGACTGGAATATTCTTCACCCTTTGATTTGTGGGATTGCTTGTTTGTCTTTGGGTCTTCCTTTCAATGATAGAAAAGGCAAACACCAGACCAGCCCTGGGAAGAACTGAAGCGTGTCTCATTGAGGAATTGACCCTAGATTTTTCAGGCAGTTGTTGCCCAAGTTTCCTGAAGAAGACGCGCTTTTCATTTTGCACATTGATGTAAATACCCCTAGTGTGGTTGGCTAGGAAGCTAAACGCTTGCTCCCCACTGTGGCTGAATCCAGGTAGTTCTACTGCCAGACCCAGGAGTCAATTACTGCATCTTCCAAGGAGTCAAAGAAAGATGATAAATGTAAAACTCAGTTTGAAACTTTTTGTGTCTTAGAGGTAAAGCACGTAAATAATGGAGATAACAGCTCACATACTGATGGTGTTTAAAGTGTTGTTATTCTGTAGTTAACAGTTTCGGTTCCCTGTGGGAAGCAGTTGCCTACGTTTAATCTGTTGGCAAAGAAAGTACCTCTGGGACAATTGTTCTAAACAGAGAAAGTGGAGTTTCCAGTAAGAATCTTACTCCATATCCTGCCACTGAGTTGAGATTCTCTCTTCCTGACTTAGCTACTGATAAAGTGGTATTAATTGGAAATTGTGTGCTTGTTCTGGGAGTGGTGCAGATACTTGTTTACTTACCAAGTACCCTCTTTTCTCAAAGTTCACTGTTGGTTTTAGGGGGCAGCAAGAACACAAAGAAGGTTGAAGTCAGGATTTTTTTTTTTGGAGTTGAAGGGACTTACATTTCATTTGATAATGTACAGGAAGTGTACAGGAGGACATGCAGGATCCTGATGTATAAGAAACAGGAGAACGAACAGATGGGAACCCGGGAGCTATTGACTATGATTGCAACAGACATTTAAAAAAGGGAGAGAGTATGGTTTTAAGTAGTAAGGGGAAAGATGTATGGAATAAGTGACTTAAGTAAAACTTCTAAGGTTTCAGGTTGATAAAAGCAAAGGAGCAAGGACACTCCAGAAGGAACCACAGAAGGCAAGGAAATGAGACACTGAGATCCAGTTGTCATCAAGTTGACTCCAATTCATGGTGGCCCCGTGTGTGTCAGAGTAGAACTGTGCTCTGTAGGCAGAGGATAATAGAAGAGGTTGTTACAGGCCCAGCACCATTCTGGTACTTCCTTTGGACATGTTTTTGTGTTTCATGTGCAATCCAGATCTGAACATGTTATTCCACATGTGCTGTGTGCAGTGACTGACTTGTTGCCACTACAATGGAATAATATAATAGCCTTATTTTCTTAATTCTCAGAGAGGAAAAAAATAAATTGGTGAGATATTTTAAAAAAATAATAATTTCTCACATAATTTTTCTTAAACTTTTGGCACCTGCTATTGTATATTTACATTGAATTTAAGCATAATATCATATCTGGTCTGGAAAAACACAGTTATTTAAAGTGCCATTGAGCAATGTTTAGTGGCTTTCAAAAAGCAGAGAGTGTTTCGCCTCCCAAACAGGTTATACCCTGTGAGTGTGAGGTTTTCCTCAAGGGTGCCTGCTGTGCTCTGGGGATATCCTGTTGATACAGAGGCATCCCGTGTGATTTATGGGCTGTGTTATGTATGTGGCTCTGCTTATTATTCTAGAAATTGGATGAACCAAACTCCGTATCGTGAGTCAGTGCATCTAAAAGACAATAAAAATGAGTTCTGTTCATTTGAAGCATGACCTGCTGTGAAGTCCTTGCAGGAACAGAAAGTTGCTTGAGGGCTGTAGAGAGAGGGGTGGAGTGTATGGTACAGGCTCTGTGACAAGGCCTGTGTGGAGTAAGAAGGTGACGGCTGAGAACCAGTTGGAAGTTGGTTAGTTAGCTGGGAAACCAGTTGCCATCAAGTCAACCCCGACTCATGGCAACCCTATGTGTGTCAGAGTAGAACTGTGTTTCATAGGGTATTCAATGGCTGATTTTTCAGAAGCAGATCACCAGGTCTTTCTTCTGAGGCACCTCTGGGTGGACTTGAACCTCCAGCCTTTCAGTTGGAGTAGTAGTCTGAGTTATTAGCACCTGTTTATACCACCCAAGGACTCCAGTTAGCTGGGAGGAGCCTTGAAATCCAGGAAGAGATGTTTCCATTTGATAGGGTAACGTGGAGGAAAAGATTGAAGACTCCTCAAATTTCTACCCATTTTCTACTTCTCAGGTGCAAGCGCTTCCATCTCTTTTAAACTGATTCTTTTCGTTGCTAAATTCTTTTAGTTTTTAGTTTTACTCAGTCTCCAAAGCATGACTTTGCTGTCACTACTTGAATTTTCAGTTCAAACTTAATTCTCATTTTGAAAGTTAAGGTTGAGCTCTCTTTCATCCACCTCCCCCTTTTCCTACCATACACATATACCTTCTTCCTCATCCTTCAGCGTGGCTCTGTCAAAGTATTGGTTAGGGCAGTTCTCGGTGTTTACCCTGTGTTGGTTTTGTAAGTGTTCTTGACAGATGAGCTGAGTAGTATACTAGGATTAATTTCCCTCCCTAGCTTTAGCTTTCTCTGTCATGTTTTTTTTTTTGTTTTTTGCTTAATTATTCTCAAGCACTTCTCCAGCTTTGTAAGTCTGGCTTCATTCAGTACATTCAGACCCATTCTTCTGTCTGTATTCATGAGCAGTCTTTCCAGAGCCCTCTGACAGGGTCTCGTCTGGACAGTGCCCTGTGTCCTTCTGCCAGCGCCATCCTGGCCTCTCCTATCCCTGTCCTGAGAGCACCTTGTCCTCTCTCTGATATTGGGGTTTCTGTTTGATAGATCCTTCCTCTTTTTTGTTTTTTTCCTGTAATATTTTCTCTTTGGTGCTAGTTTATTCTAATCTAGTATTTTATTTCATTAAATAATAATAATAAAAACCCAAACCCATTGTTGTCGAGTTGATTTTGACTCTTGGCGACTCCATGTGTTATAGGGTAGAACTGCTCCAGAGGGTTTTCTTGGCTGTAATCTTTTGGGAAGACCCTCAACGAGATGGATCGACACAGTGGCTGCAACAGTGGGCTCAAACACAGCAACGATTGTGAGGATGGCGCAGAACTGGGCAGTGTTTTGTTCTGTTGTACATCAGGTCGCTATGAGTCAGAACCAACTCGATGGCACCTGACAACAACATACAACAACAAATCTTTAGGGAAGCAGATAGCCAGGCTTTTCTTCCATGGCACCATTAAGTAAGTAGGACCTACTGAATCAATTTCATAACCATGGATTGTGTGACTTGCATGTTAAAAAGCACTAGGCTAGATGACCAGTCAAAGTGGTGCTGAAGCATTGCTGGGTGTCTTTTTCTTTCTTTCTTAATATCTCCATGAAGCATCTTCAGAAAGAGCAAGGGGCAGAGTTAGAGACCACAGAGAAGTCGATGCTGGTGTTAGCCCCAAGGATGTGGCTGTCACTGTGCTGGTGCAGGCTGATGTGGATGCTGACCAGACCCTGCAGCATGCTAGGTGTGCCTGGGGGTGCATGGGGAAAGCTGCTCCAGGCTGAGGGCTCATTGTGGGCACAGTGCATACCTGATACTTTGACACCTACCTGGCCTGAAAAACAAGCCATTTTACTTAGTGTTTTGATAAATGACTACATAATGTGGGAAATACACATCCTCACCCTGTCCATCCTCCTCCTCTTGTGGCCGAGGGGCAGGTCAGGCACCACGTATTCAGAGCAGCAGGACAGCAGGAGTCCTGCGTGAACCACGTGATTCATTCCACAGAGACCCCCTCCTCACAAGCCCAGCCTGCTCCTTCTCTGAGCCACCTTCTGTGCCTTGAATGCCTTGCATCTCCAATGGCCTGATTTAGCCTCTAAAGCTGAAATAGTCATATTTATTTACTTTACATTTATATATTTGACCATTTAATAATACAAATTAAACTTGTGTTATTCTGTTTGAAAACCTAGAGATTGTTTT
The DNA here is from genome assembly GCF_000243295.1 of Trichechus manatus latirostris. Taxonomy (NCBI): domain Eukaryota; kingdom Metazoa; phylum Chordata; class Mammalia; order Sirenia; family Trichechidae; genus Trichechus; species Trichechus manatus. The sequence continues at coordinate 8,253,362 of NW_004443999.1, forward strand.
CTGTAGTCTTTCAACGACTGTCTGTTCCACGTTTTTTAGGGATGGGCTGTGGGGGAGAGGAGAATTGGCCCCAGCATGATTCCTGGTTGTCTGTCCTGCACACTGCTCAGGAGACCCTCAACTACCTTTCTGTTAGTCCTCTCTGAATGATATTTTGGGGGACATAATACTTAATAAGCTAAAACTTTGTTTTGAAACATTGGAAGAATAGGCCTGATGGACACAGAGGAGAATCCATTCTATCAATTTTATAACCAGAAAAATATATTTAAAGTGTAAAAATGCCCCCCATTTTATCCCCTGTTTAAACTTAACTTAATCCTTCACAGAAACAAAATAATTGGTGATAAAGACAGTTCTGGGAAAATTTTAAATAAATTTTAAACTTAATAAACCAATACAAGCTGTTTCCTGCTGATTAAGTGAATGGCAGCCAGTCATTTTAAGTTTCCCTTTTGGGACATCCCCTAACAGTTTGCACTGTATATAAGCTAATCACAGTTGTAATGTGATGAGGAAGCTCACCTCTTTGAGGGGCACTACTTGTCCGAGAAAAGTTTTTTCCCCCTGCCTATTAAAACCTTTAATTGACTTAGCATTGATCAGATTGTTTCTTTCCCCAAGAATCATGCATACTTTTTTTTTTTAAATCAAACAAACAAATACAGAAATAAAGTAGAAAATGAAAACCCCCCAATTCTGAGGGTTGTGAGGGACAGATCAGGGGTCAAGGATGGTTTTTGACTATGTTACTTGACAATAAAGTTGCTTCACGTTAGGGCGGAGCCATATAGGTCTGGCTGAGTGAAGACGGCTCTGTCCGAGGAGCTCAGCTTCAAAACAGCTGTGTGTACACATCTGCTTCCTTGCAGACCTCCAGAAAGGGAGGGGGCAGACTTCTGAAACTATTGCAGAAACCCTCAAGAGTAGAGCAATGGCTGAAGCCTACAGTGTGGGATGAAGGGAATGGGGAGAGAAGAGGTTGGCAAGTTACAAGGTGGAGGTGGGGGAGGTGTGTTAGGTTACATTAAGGCCCTTGGATCTAGAGTTTTCCACAGGAGTGTGACATCAGATCTATGTTTTGGTTACATTGCTCTGGTTCAGTGTTCCTTGTACTATAACAGGATAAGAACAGAGGCAGGGACACAAGGTAGGAGGCTGTTCAGGTCATCCAGGTGAGAGATGGCACCTGGGCCAGGATCGGAGCATCTAGAAGGTAGATGGAGCCAGGAGGTAACTATACCCAGTCTCAGGGGCTCTGATCTGGTTTAAGCAGAGCTTGCATGCTTGTGTCACTATGTGGATGCAGTTTGGAGTGTGGATGTTTAATGGGTAGTTCAATTGCAAAGATCAAGAAACTGCTCAGGTCTCAGCAAGTGAATTTGCTATTTGATTGAAATCATAATCCCCAGTCTTATAAAAGCTCACTGTTTGCCCCCCGAAGGGCAACTGGCAGGAGGAAATACACACTATGTTCCCTCATCATGTTAGAAAAATGCAGATTGGTGCTTTTTGTTATAAAAATTCCAATCAGCTTGGTTGCTTTTTGTAGTCATTAATGGATTCTTGTGTCCACTCTGAGCAAAGGATTCCTTTCCATTTTTAGTGGTATTTTTTAAGTGTTTCTCTCAGAGGAGAAATGCCTTCCTTATGTAATCCATCCATTGTTTCTTGCAGGCAGTGCTCTGCAGATGAATTAAACCTTTGTGCTGGCGTCAGCCAGTCACGGCCCCACTGGAGATAATGCAGGTGGAATTGCCTTTGGTCTGAGCCTTCACTTATTTTTCTGAGATTGTTGGAGGCCTTGGAGGAAGTGTTCAGGATTTCGTTCTGCTACAGATGGCCATCAAGTTAATGATAAAATGATTGATGAGAGAGTGATAAAGGAAGAGTGTGTGTTTTGGGGTCAGACAGACCTGGGTTTGAGACCCAGCTTCCTCTGAGCCTCAGTTTCCTCATGTATCCAAAAGAAATAACCAAATCTGTTGTTGGCGAGTTGATTCTGACTCATGGTAACCCCATGTGTTACAGAGTAGAACTGCTCCATAGGGTTTTCTTGGTGGTAATCTTTACAGGAGCAGATTGCCAGGCCTTTTCTTATGCGGCACTGCTGAGTGAGTTTGGACCGCCAACCTTTAGGTTCGTGGTCGAGTGCAAACCGTCTGCGCCCCTCAGGGACCTCACCTTGTGTATAAAAGGATAATAATAACACTTTCCTGGTAGGCTGGGTGGGAGGATGAGTGCTAACCTAGCCAAGGCACTTGGCTGTGCCTGTCACATAGGGGACATCCAGGGACTTGTTGCTGCATTGGCTAGTGTTAGTTAGCGTGATGTCTTAGTCATCTAGCGCTGTTCCAACAGAAATACCACAGGTGGATGGCTTTCACAAAGAGAAATTTATTTTCTCACAGTCTAGTAGGCTACAGGTCCAAATTCAGGATGTCAGCTCCAGGGAAGGCTTTCTCTCTCTGTTGGCTCTGGAGGAAGGTCCTTGTCATATCAGTCTTCCCCTGGACTAGGAGCTTCTCTGCACAGGAAATGAGGTCCCCAATCTCCACTTGCTTCCCTTTCATCTCTTATAAGAGATAGAAGGTGGTGCAGGCCACACCCCAGGGAAACTCCCTTTACGTTGGATCAGGGATGTGACCTGGGTTAGGGCGGTGTTACAGTCCCACCCTAATCCTCTTTAATGTAAAATTACAATCACCAAATGGAGGATAACCACACAACACTGGGAATCATGGCCCAGCCAAATTGATACACACATTTTTTGGGGGACACAATTTAATCCATGACACATGAGGAGGGGTGATGGTCTGCAACATCTTGCTGATGATCTGGCTGCTTACCATACACAGGAAGTGGCAGTGTGTTTTCAAAGCACCTTTTACCTCAATACTGAGGCTATGGGAGAAAGCAGTATAGATGGATGATTCGGATTTGAGAAAACATGAACTACTGTACAGTGTTACTACAGCGTGGCTATTGTGGTTGGTTGAGATGGAATAAAATAAGCAATCTTGAGTTACAGAATAGAATTCCTCTAATTAATTGGGTAGGATGGACACGAAGAAAATAGTGATCTTTTCTTTGAAAGAATACAGCTAAAGTTTATATATCTTTTTAAACTTCACTTCATTTGGCAATGGTTTACTCTGGTCTAGTCCTTTATAGCCAAATTCTGAAAAGAGGTCTCAGTTTTCTGACTGTGTGTACAGATAATCGTAATTCATGTGAAGAAATGCTGTTGCCCTTATAGACTACACTGTTATGAAGATATATACATATACACACATATATGCAGAGATGTATATATGCGTGTTTGTGTATATAAACGTTATATAAAAATATATAAACATAGTAATTTATATATCAGTACACATGTATACATCAGTGTATATGTGTGTATCTTCATAACAGTTTATATACATATAATAGTTCAAATATATATAAACACACATGTTATTAGTTGCTGTCAAGTCTGTTCTGACTCATGACAACCCCATGTGTGCAGAGTAGAACTGCCTGATAAGGTTTTCAAGGCTGTGACATTTTGGAAGCAGATCACTAGGCCTGTCTTCTGAGTTGCCTGTGGATGGGTTTGCCCCACCAACCTTTTGGCTAGTAGTCGAGCACTTAACTGTTTGTACCACCCAGGGACTCCTATACACATGTGTATATACATCAGTGTATGTATGTGTGTGTGTGTCTTCATAACAAGGAGCCTTGGTGGTACATAGTTAAGTGTTCAGCTGATGACGGAAAGAAACCGACCAGCAGCTCCGTGGGAGAAAAGACCTGGCGAACTGCTCCCGTAAAGATTACAGCCTAGGAAACCCTATAGGGCAGTTCTGCTCTGTCCTGTAGGGTCGCTGTGAGTCGGAATTGACTGGATGCACACAACATTATTTTTATAACAGTCTAGTCTACAAGGAAAGCAGAACTTCTTCATATGAATTATTTGTATGTACTGTCAGAAAACTGGGACCTGTTTTTGGGCCCGTTTTCAGAGTCTATATCATTTAGATGGAATGCAGCTAATATGAATATTTGAGAAATTTCCCTCGCCTGTCCTCAGTTTCTAAATTTCAAATTAAAAAATGTGCAGTAATCTTAGCGCCAGCGCCTGTGGTTGTAAACCTGGCCCAGCCCTTGCATTCCAAGCTGCCATCTGATGAAGCTTCGAGGGGCTGTGAAACAGTGGTGCCCTGTTTTCTGAAAGCCAAGCATGAGGTTATGATCATGGCAAATTTCAGATAAATGTAATGTGAGCAGGAGCCTGTTAGTATTGTCTTTCTTCCCCATAAAATTTCTAAATCAATTTAAACTGCTCACTTTTCCATTCTGATTATGATTTAATGCCTGTGTAATTTTCTTCCATTTTCAGGAGTATCTTGCTTCTTCCTTAGCAGGGTGTTTAGGGAGCTGACACTGACAGAGATTTCTCTGAGATTTCAGAGCCTGGCAGATTGGCTCAAGCATGTTCTAAACCTCAGATGAATTCTGAGTGGCAGGGTTTTAAGCTATATAAAAGGAGCTTTTGGAATCTTACCTTGTACCCTCCTTTGCAGAAATAACTGCATTTGATATATTTCTTATTACTTGCTTAGTGATGTCTGTGTGTTCAGGAAAAGATCTTTCTTTTCTTATCATTTTAATGCCAGATATTTAAGGAAGGTTCAGGCCCAGATAATGAAGACTCTTGAAATGAGGATTTAATTTCCCATCTCCTCTGCAGCACAGAAGTAGCTTGAAGATTAGTCATTGTTATGGATTGAATTGTGTCCCCCAAATAGTTATGTTGAAGCTGTAACCCCTGTACCTGTGAATATGACCCTATTTGGAAAGAAGGGCTTTCTTTTGTTATGTTAACAAGGCCATACCAGCATAGGGTGGGTCCTAAACCTAATCACTTCTGAATGTTGTCTTATAAAAAGAGTAGAATAGACAGACACACGAGGAAGACATATACCATGTGAGGACCTGTCTCCAAGCAAAGGATCCCCAAGGATTGTTGGCAGAAACCAGAAACTAGGAGAGAGGCCCACAGAAGGAAACACCATGGCTGAGACCCTGATTGGGACTGTTAGCCTCCAAAGGCTAAAAGGAGGAAGTAAATTTCTGTTCTTTTAGGACACTCACTTGAGGTATTTTTTGTTATCGCAGAGCTAGGTAACTAAGACAGTCACAAACATCACCTTTCATCCTCTCTTCTGATTTTCTAAGCTTTTTTATTTAAGAAGAGCCTTTATCGTAGATGTTTACTGATTGTGAAGTCACCAGTAATTTGGATGCTGGCGGAGTCTTGATAAGTGGAGGTAAGGGGAGGGGAAGGAGAGAAGAGACTAGACTACTTGACTGAATCAGAATTGAAAACCATCCTATTGATGGAGAAAAGACAGGATGCAAAAATGGACCAGTAGGCGTCCATGGGTGTCAGGAACCATTAAGTGTTCTACTAGCCAAAAGATTGGCGGTTGGAACCCACCCAGAGGTGCCTTGGAAGACAGGCCTGGTGCTCTGCTCCTGAAAGGCCTTAAAAACCCTGTGGAGGAGTTCCACTCCGCACATGTGGGGTCTCCATGAGTTGGAATTGGCTGCACGGCAACTAACAGCAACAGCTACCTGGTTAGAGGTGAGGAGACTTGATTGCAGGTTCTGACTTGGTGACCAACTTGGCTGTGTGGCCTGGAGGGGGGTGTCACATGTATTGAGGTCCTCTCTTATGCCAGTTACTGTGCAGCTGCTTTATAAATATCATCTCAGCCTTCCCAGAAACCCTTCAAGATAAAGGATTGTATCCCTTCTCACTGATAGGGACTTGCTCAAGGTCACATAGCTGGCCTCCCATCGTAACATGTGACTCAACCTTACTAGATCTCAGCCACCTGCTCTCTCAAACAAAGGTTGAGATACATCCATGCAGTATCTCTTGAACCAGAAGTTTCTGTAGTTCTCGGACAGTTTAGTTAACTTCCTGTTTCCGCCTTATGTGCCATGATGACAGCAGGCTCTGGAACAGGCTTTATAGGTCTCTGTGTTATGGTATATAGCAAGCTTAATGAGGCAGAGCTGTCTAAAGATAATAAAATAAGCCCAGAGAGAGATAGCAACAGGATATTTATGTTACAGGAGCTCTGGTGAGCTGTGCTTTTCCAGGTTTCTGCATTCAGGGCCTCAGAGAGGCTGTATGGTGGAGCAAGACAACAGGAAGTAGAATTAATCCTTCCTGCTGATGGCTTTTATAAAGATGTTGCAGTGTTGGGCTGTTGACAGACAAGGCCAAAAGTCTTCCAGAGCTATCCAAGGAAGGGAGACAAGGGGAACTAGGGCAGCTCAAGGACTTTGCAGATATGGTCCTGGTAGACTATGAGGCTTTATGTTGGTGCCTATCTAGAAGAGAAGGAAATGGGTTGATATAACAGATATTTTCCCTGAGGTCCAATATTCCAAAAAAAACCCGGTTGCCGTCAAGTCAATTCTGACTCATAGCGACCCTATAGGACAGAGCAGAACTGCCCCATAGGGTTTCCAAGGAATGCCTGATGGATTCGAACTGCTGACCTTTTGGTTAGCAGCCATAGCTCTTAACCACGACACCACCAGGGTTTCCAGGTTCAATATTAGGAACTCAGAGTAATCATTTTAGGTATTAAGTTGTAGCTTTCCATTTTACATAAAAATAGCAGGTACTTCAGTTATTGTTCATGGTTGTTGTAATGGGATTGGGGATTGGATTTTTTAAAATTATAGAATTTTATTGTGTTTTTGGAGAAAGTTTGTACAGCAAATTAGGTTCCCATTTAACAATTCCTGGACATATTGTTCAGGGCCCTAGTGGTGCAGTGGAGACAGGAGCCACCCCTAGGCTGGGGGAACTGAGGGAAGAGCTGAGTTCTCACTTCCTCTCTCCCAATTCTGGCCTCCCCTTGGCAGGCCCTAAGAGGAAGCCAGGTAGAAAGGGAATGGGCAAATGTAGTTTGCAGAGTCCCAGCACAGGTATCACAGGGCAGAGAAGTGAAGGATCTGGAGTTGAGAAGACAGCAAATTTAATAACCAGCATCATGTGTCATTCTAAAGACTTAATTCTGGAATCAAGTTCTACTCTATTCAAATATCATTTATGTGAGTAATACACCATGGATATTTTCCTATATTAATAAATAGAACTCTGTATCATCTTTCTGTATCTTACAAATTCTGGAGTCAGACTGCCTGTATTCAGATACCAGCAGGGTGATAGCACTGTGTGTGTGTGCGCGTGTGTGTTTTGGAAACTTTTTATTGTGAAATTATTTAAAACTTAGAGAAAAGTTGTAAGAATGTAGTTGTGGTAGCTTTTGTTTGAAAGCAGGGTTTCCTAGCCCCAGCACTATGATATTTTAGACCAAATAATTCTTTGTTGCGGGTCAGTGTTGGTGGTGCCTAGGGACTGGGAGGATAGGGGGTGGGGGAGTGCTGTCCTCTGCATTGGAAGATGTTTACCAGTGTCCCTGGCCTCTACCCACTAGATGCCAGTAGCATCCCCTCCCCAGTTGTAACAACCAAAAATGCCTCCAAAAAATGAAAACCAAACCTATTGCCACCAAGCTGATTCCGACTCATAGCAACCCTGTAGGACAGACTAGAACTGCCCTGTAGGGTTTCCAAGGCAGTAAATCTTTATGAAACAGACTGCCACATCTTTTCTCTCGCAGAGCAGCTGGTGGGTTCAAACTGCCGACCTTTTGGTTGGCAGCTGAGCGATCTACCACTGTGCCCCCAGGGCTGCTTAAAAATTACTCCGGACATCGCAGAATGCCTCCTGGGGGGCAGAACTGCTCCGAGTTGAGAAGCACTGTTCTAGACAGGCCTGGCTTTCTGTCTGACCTCTCCCTCTTACACCCAGGTGAGCCTCAGTTTCACTTTGTGAATTTTCTTGATGATTATTGATGCCACGTCTCTGAGTATGCTCATTTTTTCATAAACAGTATTGTTAATATTTTCCCTCTAATTTGAGAGATACTAAAGCACATGCTTTATATTGGGTTTGGTGGTGAGGGAGATTGACCGATCTTTCATGTTGATTTGCTAATTCTGTATTGCTGGACTGATTCCTCTTGCGCTTCTTTGTCCAGGTTTTCTTGTTGTTGTTCATTTCTCGGAATTCCTTTAGATGTATGTAGCCTCTCTTTGCTACACATTTTCTTCTCTGTCAGCAAATCTTGCCCATCGTTCCCTGCCCATCTCACTGTCCCCTGCAGCCTTGATGACCACTGTGTCCAGAGGGCTGGCCACTGTGTTCAGGCCACACAGTGCAAAGGGGCCACTGGATGGTGTTCTGGTTGATCATGCTGTGTGCCCCAGGGGAAGGGACGCCTGTATCTAATCCTGCAAATGCCCTGTAAAGGCCGGAGGTCCCGCCACAAGGAGCACACCTTTTTAATGGAATTTTTTAAAATTGTGCTTTAAGTTAAAGTTTACAGTTCAAGTTAGTCTCTCATACAAAAATTTATACACACATTGTTATGTGACCCTAGTTGCTCGCGCTATAATGTGACAGTACACTTCTCCTTTCCACCCCGGATTTCCCATGTCCATTCAACCAGCTCCTATCCCTTGGAGCACACCTTTTTAATTTTCATTCCTATAATTGCTCATCTAAAGACTGTATTTTAACTGATGTTGTTACATTGTATACAGTTTTCTTGTTTTATTGGCCACTTAACTCCCATCTTCTCTTTCTAGTTTAATTGTAAGCTTTTTGTGAGAACAGTTCAACGTAGCAGATTACTGGGTCTTTTTTAGAAGATAAATCCTAATTTTTGGTATTTTTGCATTATTTGATTGCTGTAAGAGGTTGGTAAGAATTTTTGGCAGTTTCAGTCCACCTTGGAAACCCTGTGGGGGCAGTTCTACTCTGTCGTGTAGGGTCTCTATGAGTCAGAATCGACTCGACTGCAACAGGTTTGGCTGAACTGTACAATATTAATGGTTTCCTACACACTAGATAGCTAGATAGCTGCTGTGGTTGACTTTGACTCACAGTGACCTTATATACAACAAAACAAAACGTTGCCTGGTTCTACATCAACATCCTCATGATCACCAGCTTGTTCGAGTCCATTGTTGTGGCTGCTGTGCCAACCCATGTCACCAAGGGTCTTCCCCACCCTTGTTCCCTCTACCAAACACGATGTCCACTAGCAGTTGATCCCTCCTGATGATGTATCCAAAGCAAGCGAGTCAGACAATGTTCTGTTGTGATCCGTATGGTTTTCATTGACTAATTTTCTGAAGTAGATCACCAGGCCTTTCTTCCTAGTCTGTCTTAGTCTGGAAGCTCTGCTGAAATCTGTCCACCATGGGTGACCCTGCTAGTATTTGAAATACTGGTGGCATAGATTGCAGCATCACAGCAACAGGCAAGTCACCACAGTACAACAGACTGACAGAGGGGTGGTGGTGCATGTACTAGGAGTCTAATATGTCTTGATTGAAACAATGCACGACCGCCCCCCACCCCAAGTCAAGAAACCTACAGCTTGCTGTATAATTACATAGACTAAGTGGTAGAAGAGGAAATATTTACACAGGGAAAAGATGAAATAGTAAAAGGGTTACTTTAGACCTTTAAACATTTACCAAAGGTGGAGAGACTTTGACGACTGATGTTATAACGAGTTTTCATTACATCTAATTCTAATTCATTACATTTTCTGGAGAGGTAACTCTCCAGGGCTCTGAAAGTCTCACAGTAGTGCCAGGTGGATTGGAAGTGAGAAGGGAAGAGAGAAGGCTTTTTCAGAGAGGAGCATACCTTTGTTGTTGAGAGATTGGCTTTCCTGGGAGTCCAGTTAAAATTCTTCTTTTTTCACTTTGTCACCTGGCAGTGGAAAGTTACCCTCGAGGCAGCCAAGACTTCCGCATACTCTTCACAACTGCTTCTGCCCTTGAGCTTTCCGGGTGCTTATCTCACCTTTAATGTTTAGTATATTCTCCTAAATGAGATGACTCACACTTACGAAACTAATGTCACTTGGTAAGACTTTTCTTGGTGGGGGAGGAGGTTTCCCCAGACTGTGGCGTTTTAAAACTTGAATTCATCTGTGGTCATAGTAGTTTTATACTACTTAGGATTCTTGAGGTATTAATTACTCTTTAGCCTAGTTGACCTAGTGTACTTCTTTCTTGAAGGATTTGGTTCAGATTTCAGAGTTGTGAACTTTATTATTAAGGGCAAGTCTAAATGGACCTAATTGATTTGGTTAAGTGAAAATAATTGCGCTGGGGGAAAAATTAAGAAAATGAATAGATTTCAAATAAATGCACACAATGAAAATTGTAAATTTGTTTTGGAAAAAATGAGTATCTGTTACTGTTTTTCTTAAATTGTGTAGTGAGAAATTCAGCTTCACTGTGGATGGTTGATTTATTTTTCGGCAGTTTGCTCATCTGAGTAAGGCTGTTTCTAGTATTGAATAGTGAGTAGAACTGTTAGATTAGCTTTGGAAGAAAGGTGAATTTTCTTTTAGGTTTTGTAACATTCCATTATTTGCTAGTTTAAAGAATTTGATAATGGTTTAAATGTAATTAGCTGAAAAATTAGCTGGGTAAATTCTGGAATCAATACATCATCTACCTGATGTTTCCCCAGAACCTTTCTGTTTTTGATAGATTTTAACTACTGGTTTGAAACTTTTGTTTCTAATGCTAAAAATTAAAAGAAAATTAAAAGCACCAATGACTTGGGCTGACAAAAATGCATTTTAGATCCCAGCAGTCAGATTGCTTTGCATATTTACTTACTGAGGAGTAGGAGGAGAATATAGGAATAGCTCTTTTTCTGAGAGGGATACAATGTATTTCTTCAGGTAATTGAGGTAACTGACCCCTTTGTGAGCTGTTATTGGTTAGCCTCCTGGGTGGTCTCACCTGCTGGCTTTGTTCAGCATGTGGCCTTGGCTGACAGCCACAGAAGCCCTGTTCTCTGTACTGGGGGGACTTGGCCCAGTGAGGGTGGTGTTTGAGTGACCCCCTACCAACTGTGACCTTGGCTTACTCCTCTCCGCGCCGGTCCCTCAGGTGAGTTAGTGTTACAAATCCCTGACTCCTAGGGCTAGAAAAAGACTTTGAACTAGGGTTTTGAACCTGTTCAGTCATGGCAGATGAAGCGAAACCAGAACAGACCCAAATTTTTACAATTTAGGTGATCCGGAATGGTAACCGGGATGGGAAAAATTATGAGTTGAAGTCCTAGAATGGGAGACCTGGGAGAGGCATGGTGAGCCCTTTCAGGAGCCTCATGCATGAGATTGGATTATTGGCAGGACTGTGGAGAGCAACACAGGCAAGAGGTTTGGTTGCTATGCAACAGGTATGCTGCCCTTGTTTTCTAAGAGGGAGATTAGGTTTCCCGCAGGGCTTCAACCTGTAATTTTTCCTGTTCCAGTTATCGTTCTGGTTCACTCAAATTTTAAAAATTCAGGTCAGTTCCAGTTTCACTTTCTTGGCCATGGCTGAACAGGGAGGAACCGGTTAGAAGCCCTGCTTTGAACTTTGACTCCGTTAGGAAGTTCAGGCCACACCTAATAAACCAGGTGGAAGGTTGGAATCTATTCTATTTTTAAAAGACCTCTACAGGGGATTTCACAATTTCCTGGGTGTTACTTTCCAGTGACTAACAGTCTTGTCTCTCTGGAGTCCTTCCTTTTGCCAAACGTGAATTCCTCACATGCTAACTGAAAATGATTCTTTAAAATACAATATAGATCAGTCTTCCTGGCACTGAACACTGAAATGGGTTGTTGAGGTAAAGAAACATGATGTTTCTTCTGTGGAGGAACGTGAATTGGAAGAAACTGAGGACTGCTTTCTCCATGTGGCTGATCTGTTTTGTCAGCCTTCCTTTCCCTGTCTTCTTTGTTGTCTTTCTCTTTAGAGTTTATTCATTTCTTTATTCCTTGTCAGGCTTTACCGGCTGTCTTATTCCTATCTGCATGTATTTTTGATGTTTCCTACATCATGGTGAGCTTTAGGAGGTCAGGGACTAGTTGTAGTAATTTTGGAATTTAAATTTTTGGTGCATAGTAGGCATGTTTGTGAAATATGAGGATGATGGTCCAGAGCCAGTGTGAAAATACAGAAATCACCCTGCACAGTATCAGTAGGATTGTTGTTAAAGATAAGGCTGTGTGATATGTAGGCTGGTGACCGAACTCATTGTAGGGGAGAGAGTGTGTGTGTGTGTGTGTGTGTGTGTGTGTGTGTGTGTGTATGTGTGTTGGGGGTAGCCTGGAGAAAGAAAGTGTCATAGTTATCTAATGCTGCTGTTACAGAAATACCACAATTGGGTGGCTTTAACAAACACAAGTTTCTTTTCTCACAGTTTAGGAGGGTAGAAGCCTGAATTCAGGGTGCCAGCTCTAGGAGAAGGCTTTCTTTCTCTGTTGGCTCTGGGAGAAGGTCCTTGTTTCTTCTCACCTTCTGTTTCTGGGTTCCTTGTTGATCTCCACGTGGCATGGCATCTATTTTCTCCCATCTGTGCTTGCTTGCTTAAGTTGATTGCTCAATCTACTCTTTATATCTCAAAGGAGATTGATTTAAGAGATACCCTACACTAATACTGCCTCATTAACATAACAAAGAAGACCCATTCTCAGATGGGATTATAACCACAGGTATAGGGGTTAGGATTTACAACACATATTTTTGGGGTCCACAATTCAATCCATAGCAGAAGGCTTACTGGAATTTTAAAATGCTGGACACATAAGGTCAAGTGTTAATAGAATTTTAATTGACTGAATTTTGAAATAATCTGTGGAAGAGGGTGGATGGGGCAATGGTACTCAAAGGAAGGCCCCAGACTGATGGTGACCAGGACCCTGAGTGGCGTCATGGATCAGGACAGGAAAGGAATGTGAAGCTGCCACGAAGGGGAGCGATATATGAATGTGCCATTCATATATGTTTGCTGAAACTAAGTATCAAATATATGCCATAGCATAGGAAGACAGAGGCAAATCAGTGAGATTTGGTGAAAATTGGATGACACAAAAATAAGCAGTTGAGCTTTAAATTTCTACATTAGGGAACAGGGAGAAAGAGTACAACGTGGTCCTGTCTCCCCATGAACACAATTTCTTATAAAAGTATAATAACACTCTCTGGAAAAATAAAACGAAAACAACTCAGACATTACAGAAAATTGTTCTCAGAGTAAAAACATCCCATACTGCCACCACCCCAAAGTAACTCCCGTGAATGTTTTGGTCTGTGTTTTTGCAGAGCAGAGTGGTTTCTTGGTAAGGATTACTGAGAAGCAGCAAGGCTTTGGAACAGGAGGAATGAGATGAATGAACGCTGTTTCAGGAAATGTCTGGTGTCTTGAATAGACACCAGTTGCCAGTCTTTGCACCATGGCTGGCTCAGAGTGAAATGTTCAGAGCTGGGTGCTGGGGAGGAAAGGGCTTGGGATCAGAGCGGCAGCTCCTGGCTTCCAGTGCATTTAGATTGCTCTTCTGGCACATTGTCATCCAAGTCTGGCTCGGGGAGGAGGGAGGTTGGTGGTGGTGAGCATTGCCTCTGTAGATGTGTCAAAAGCAGGCCAGTTGCAAATGTGCAGTCTTAAAAAGTTGTGCAAAGTGTGCCGTTTACTCCATGATACATCCTTGTTTATTTTAATATTACTGTGTCTCACACTTTATCGTGCATACAAATCACCTTCAGGGCTTGTTGAATTCAGGTTACTGGGCCCTACTCCCAGTTTTTTTTTCAAGTTAATTTGTTTTTGTTTTTGTTTTTTTAATTGTACTTGAGATGAAGGTTTACAGAACAAATACTTTCTCATTAATAATAACAGTACACATACTGTTTTATGACAATGGTTAACAACCCCACGACATGTCAACACTGTCCCTTCTCAACCTTAGGTTCCCTATTACCAGCTTTCCTGTCCCTTCCTACCTTATAGTTCTTGTCCCTTGATGGTTGTGCCCCATTAGTCTCATTTTATTTTATGGGGCTGTCTCATCTTTGGCCGAAGGGGTGAACATTGGGAGTGATTTTATTACTGAGCTAAAAGGAGGTCCAGGGGCCATACTCTCTGGGTTTCTCTAGTCTCTGTCAGGCCAGTAAGTCTGGTCTTTTTTTGTGAGTTAGAATTTTGTTCTACATTTTTCTCCAGCTCTGTCCAGGACCCTTTATTGTGATCCCGGTCAGAGCAGTCAGTGGTGGCAGCCGGGCACCATCTAGTTGCACTGGACTCAGTCTGGTGGAGGCTGTGGTAGTTGTGGTCGATTAGTCCTTTGGACTAATCTTTTCCTTGTATCTTGTTTTCTTCATTCTCCCTTGCTCCCAAAGGGGTGAGACCAGGGGACCTACTCCCAATTTTCTGCTTCAGTAGATCTGTGCTGGGGCTTGGGAATTTGCATTTTTACCAAGTTCCCAGGTGATGTTGTTGCTGGTAGTCCTGGAGTCCATACTTTTGAGAACCAGCCACTGTTCTATCCAACACTTTCAGTAAATTGGTACTCCAAGAAGATGTTCCGTGTCGGCCCTGTAGCTTCTTAGCGCATCTCCTGGCATAGAATCTTTCAGGATACCAGCACCTATCCAGCTTGGGAAATGCAGAAATTAATTACAGGACAGATGTCAACATTCCACAACCACTTGAAGGGCACTGATGCTGTTCCTGCATCCTCAGGGCTCTGGATGGGGCAGTGGAACTGGGCAGGTCCGGGTTGTGGAAGCGGTCTGTCTGCCTCCAGTGCCCCTCACACCTGTTCCAAGCTGAGTCTGCTGGACTTACTTGGGGAATAGTTCTGTCATGAACTTTGTTGTCCTGTGGATGAATCATTGACTCTTATTTTCCACAACCTTCCATTTCACTTTAATTTAATAATTAAAAAAAAAAACACCCTCGTAAAGGTAACAAGCTCTTTGTAGATGGATGTAAGCCGGGATGGATTAGTTGAGCCCAAATATTATCCACAGTATTCAGTTATCACATATATATTGAGAGCCTCCTATGTTTCAGACACTGTTCTGAGAAAAGTGTGTGTGTAGATTCAAACAGAAAGCAATTTTGAAGAGATTATTTGTGTCATTTTGGAGTTTTTCCCCAATCCTGTATTATTATGCTAAATCCATATTGTGACAGTTCAAGAATAAATAACCTAACTTCATCAAATAATAAAATATTACCTGTGAAAGAAAGATTTTAAAATGTACCGTATGTGGTCTTTCAGAGAACTAATACACACAATCTTGCATCCTGCAGCTGTCTTAAAAACCTTAACATTTTTGTTTTTCTTTTTCCTCTGTTGGAAATAACATACAGTATTTGTAATTTAGTTCTAGTACTGCTTAGTTATATGTCTCCTTTGAAGCCATACACACCCGTGTAGTAATAGAGATTATTTTGTGGTTTGGAAAAGCTAGAAAACTTGACTTTCATAGTTTTAAATTAAAAAAAGAAAACAATAAAGTTAGGGCTCAGATGAAATCCTTTAATCTTATGTTTCTAGGAGGAAGCTGAAAAGCCATTTAGCACATTTCTATTCTGCTTTTAAAAAATGCACGATTCGAAAACACAAGGTAGAATTTCCATAAACTAGGGGATACAGTTTTTCACAGTTGCTCTCTGATTAATGAGTTGTCCATGTGAATTGTTGGTTATTTCTTCATAATAAAACAAGGCGTTGCTGGATAATGAGGCTGGGCTGAAATGTTAAATCTGATCACGCACATTTTAAGGAAGTGAAGCTATAGAAGCAGCAATTCTGCCCAATATGAGGTTAACAAATCTAATAGGTTTATCTTCTTTCAAACGTGAATTTATGACCATGAACATTTCACCTCAGACATACAATGCCTGGTGAATAAATTAGAGATGAAAATCAGTCAGAGTGTGCAGGAAAAGTAAACTTCTAGCTTTCAGCCACGGGGATGACAGAAGAGGAGTGAACAATTAGTGATGGGGTCAAAGTCAGGGATTGCTTTGTGGGTCTCTGGCCACGAACGGTTGTGCGTGTACATTTATCCGCCATGTCTTGTGGTTGCCGCCTGCAGCTCTCCTAGGTGTGTGGCACTGGGCCTTTGACATCTTTGTGTTTCCAGTGGGACAGCTCAGTTCTGTTTGCCCTTTCCCTGGATGAGGTTGGTTGGTTTTCTCTTTCCAGCTGGTGATTTTGCTTTTCTGTGTTGTTGCAGTTTAGTTTTTGTGCAACATCTAAGGTGGCCTTCAGCCATTCGTTAACCCAGGGACCTCTTTCGGTTTCTTAATAGTCCTTCCGTTTGTGTTATTATCTCTTAGACTGTTCTAATGACCAGCCCATTGTAGCAGATACGTTGACATTCTTCATAAGAAGAATTTTAAACATCTATTATAGAGCTGGGAGCCCTGGTGGCGCAGTGGTTAAGAGCTACGGCTGCTAACCAAAAGGTCAGCAGTTTGAATCCACCAGGCGCTTCTTGGAAACCCTGTAGGGTAGTTCTAGTGTTCTGTCCTATGAGTTGGAATTGACTCAGTGGCAATGGGTTTTTATTATAGAGCCAGTTAGCCACCATAAATCCTAGCTGGAATAAGATGTGGAATAAGAATAAAAACAAACAGACCAAATAATAATAATAATACTGTTTACAAATGCTCTTATTTAATTTTTATTGGTTATTTTCATTCAGTATGTTTTGAAACTGGTTGCAAGTAAGGAAGCATTCTGGCTTAGAACTAATCTTCATGTTTCACTGTGCAGTAGATGGGAATTGTAATAGCTGTTTCTGTGTTTTTTCTTAGAGAAGGCACACACACATATAAAGGGTTGTGTGATCTGGCACAACACTTCTCAGACGGCAGTTTTGGCTCCCCTGTGTAGGTCTTCTAAAATCACAAAATCTCAGAGTTGGGAGGGGATGTCCGGGACCATCTGGTTCGTTTTCCCGCCCCGTTTGATATTTTGGCAGGCAGCTGGCCAGCTCACTGCCTCCCAAGGCCACCTGCTCCCTCTCCTTCCCTTTGCTTTGCCAGCACATCTTCCTCCTGCAGTTTTCACACTGAGGTTTGAGGTTTGCCCAATGCAGCCTCAGACCCTATGATGACTCTGCTTTTTCTGCCGCCTCTGCACCCCGCAAAAAGAATCTGGTCTTTTCTCACCAGGTTAGACATTCCTAAGTCATTCTTCAATAGGATCGCTGGTGGTGCAGTGGTTAAGCGCTCAGCTGCCAACTGAAAGGTCAGTGGTTCAAACTCACCAGCTGCTCCATAGGAGAAAGATGTGGCAGTCTGCTTCTGTAAAAAATTTCACTGCCATTGAGTTGATTCTGACTCATAGTGACCCTATAGGACAGAGTAGAACTGCTCCGTAGGATTTCCAAGGCTGTAAATCTTTACGGAAGCAGACTTGCCACATCTTTCTCTTGCAGAGCAGCTAGTGGGTTCAAACTGCCAACCTTTTGGTTGGCAGCTGAGTGCTTTAATCACTGCACCACCAGGGCTCCTTCTGTAAAAGATTACAGCCTTGGAAACCCTATGGGGCAGTTCTGCCCTGTCCTTACAGGGTCACTATGAGTTGGAATCAACTTGATGGCAATGAGAAGTCATCCTTCGTGTGACTTTTTTTGTAGTTGTTTATGAACTATCCTGACTACTTAGGAAAAAAAAATTTTTTGAGCTGTTAGATGGTTCTAAATTGAAAGGTAAAGCAAGCTGTGCAGTGAGAAGTCTCTCACTCTGGCACGTCTGTCCTCAGCCAACCAGTTCCTGGCCACAGCAGCAGCCAACATCACCAGTATCTTGTGTCCCTGTAGAGTTTACTTTATGCATACACAAGCAAATATTGGCAGGTATATGCCTGTACACACATAGATAAATGAGTTGCCATCACAACCCCATGTGTGTCAGTGTAGAACTGTGCTCCACAGGGCTTTCAGTGACTGGTTTTTTAGAAGTAGATCACCAGGCCTTTCTTCCCAGGAACCTCTGGGTGAACTCGAACCTCCACCCGTTTGGTTAGCAGCCTTGCTGTTAATCTTTTGCACCATCCAGGGACTCCTACAACACAGTCAATCATAATGTACACTGTGGACTTTAGTTAATACTAATGTATCCTTATGGGTTCATCACTTGCAACAAATATATCACAGGAATGCAAGACGTTAATAGAAGAAATAAAACAGAGGGGAGGGAGATATGGGAACTCTGTAGTTTCTGCACAATTGATAAAAACTAAAACTGCTCTAAAAACTGAAGTCTTTTTTTTTTTCCCAAAAGCAACATAAAGGGTAAGAGGAAAACTATAGGCTACTGTGGAAGCTTACTGTAAGAGGACCTAACCTAGTCTAGGAGCCCTGGAAGACTTTTCAGAAAATGTGATATTTAAGGGCACCTAACAGACAGGTGGGAGAGCTGAGCCAAAGTAGCGAACTGTTGGTTCTGGGAGAGGGTTATTACTGTCATAAGGGTACCCACTGCCGTCAAGTAGATTCCGACTCACAGCGACCACATAGGGTTTCCAAGGCTGTAAATGTCTGCAGTAGCAGACTGCCACATCTTTCCCCTGCGGAGCCACTAGTGATTTTGCACTGCCAACCTTTTCATTAGCAGTGGATTGCTTTAAAGTGTAGTGTGTGTAATTTAGAGAATCCTTTTTCTTTTTTTTTTATATATTGGGACATTTAGTTATCTCTGACCTCTGGAATTCACTTGAATTACATTTAGTTTCAGGAAGCCCTGGTGGTGCAGTGGTTAAGTGATAGAGTGCTAACCAGAAGGTCAGCAGTTAAAACATACCAGCTGTTCCATAGGAGAGAGATGTGGCAGTGTGCTCCCATAGAGAGTACAGTCTTGGAAACCCTAGAGGGCAGTTCTATTCTGTCCTATAGGGTTGCTGTGGGTTGGAATCAGCTCAATGGCAATGGGCTTGGGTTTTTTACTGATAGTTTCTCTCAGGAATTGTAGGATGTGATTTGGTAGAACCAGTTTGTTGAGCTTGGAAGCCCGTTACCTTCTCAGTTCCTCAGTGTTTCCAGGCCTCAATTCTCCTGGGCATCTTCTCCCCCCTGCCCAAACAAAACAAAACCAGTCCCTGTCAAGTTGATACCAACTCATGGCGACCGCTGTGTGTTAGAGTAGAACTGTGCTCCATAGGATGTTCAGTGGCTAGTTTTCAGAAGTAGATTGCCAGGCTGTCCACCTCTGGGTGGACTCGAACCTCCAAACATTCAGTGAGCAACTGAGCACTTAACCGTTTGCACTGCCCGGAGACTCCTGTCTTCTCCGAAACCAAAACCAAACCTGTTGCCGTCAAGTTGATTCCAACTCATAGCAATCCTATAGGACAGAGTAGAACTGCCCCATAGGATTTCCAAGGAGTAGCTGGTGGATTCAAACTGCTGACCTTTTGGTTAGGAGCTGAGCTCTTAACCGCTGTGGCACCAGGGCCCTCTACTTTGGTCAGTTAACATTAACTCAGGAAGGATTCTTACTTTAGCATGTGAATGACTGGTTATTGTACAAGGGTATCATCATACCCAGGAGTTAGGAATAGTCTTCTGAGGGCGAAGCTAGTAGTGAATAAGATGTTTATGGGGATGAGCCAAGAAATTATCAGTAAATATGTGACTGAAGAGTTTGGGCACATCCAGAATTCTAGTGCAGGTGACTTGGATGAGCTCTCAGGAATTTGACTGCAGTTTATCGAGGGGGATACGGTACCCGTTGCATTGCACTGTCAGGACAGAGACTGGGAATGGACAGGGAATGCTTGGTCTGGAGCAGAGGAAGTGGAAATTCCTTGACAGTCTGTCCAGGGCTGGGGACTAGAGCACTGGGGATCCAGTGGCAGGGATCTGTCTCCTGTTTGGAGATGGTACAGCAAGCAGTTGAATAATCAAGCTAAGCCCCTTATTCGGAGTGTGTGCCCACCACGCGGCGTTGCAGTGATAGCAGGAAGCTGTTTGATTTGCCTGTGGAGTAAAGATGCCCTGATGGTCGCCTGAGCCTTCAGATCCATGGTAGAATGCAAAACTCAACACTTTTGAGTTTCTTTTGAGCTTTGTTCCTGTGTTGTCTTCTCCCAGACACTGGGAGCTCCTGGCAAACTGACACAAGCCACATTTCAGATCCTGCTCAGTGAGACCCAGAACAGGAAGCTCAGTGAATTCACCCGGGAATGCCTTTTTGTGAGGGCCCTGTGCAGCCACTGCCCCAGCAAACCCTGACCTCTTCCTGTGCCTTCTGTTCAAACCACATAACCCATCCAGAAGTGCAGACTTCCCTGAATTGCAAGAGGTCAGAGTGCTGACTGTCATGAAAAAATCTAGAGTTTTAGATTCTGAGCTATGATTTTTGGCTTTTAACAAAGTGGCATTGTTTATTATGATCATTTTTAGAACTATAAACACAAGATAATTCTTGTCTTGGTGATCTTGGAGGAGCTTAAAAATGTTTCCTGTCTTATGATTAGAGGTTCAGAACAAACGAACCATTGATAAATGGATTCTTTGAAGACCTTCTACGTGGAGTCTTACCAACTCTTCTGGTAAAGAGAGACTTTTTAATTACTGGAAGAGAGTGACTGTATTCTTGCTGGAACTCTTGCTGGCTCATTCATTTAATGGACTCCGCTTAATGACACCCTGCTCTCCCCTTCCCCATAATCACTGAATTACTGTGGATTCTTGGTCCTTGAGGATTTAACATTTCTGGTTGAGAGCCACTCTAAAAATCCATCCACATGTGGGAGAATTTGCATTCTTGTTGAGGCATAAGTTTGAGTCATGTTTATGTGAGGCCCACGGGGGTGAGCATGTCATGTAGCATGTGACTGAGTCTAGCCACCACCCACTAGCAGTCCATCAGCCCACCTGATTACTCATCTCTTCTTCAGTGATGCATTTTATGAGTGAAATGATGTGGAATAGTGGTACCTACAATGAACTCAGGTTCGTTGTTGTTAGGTGCCGTCGAGTCAGTTCCGACTCATAGCAATCCCATGTGACAGAGTAGAGTTGTCCCATAGGGTTTCCTAGGCTGCAGTCTTTACGGGAGCAGATTGCCAGGTCCTGCTCACCTAGAGCCGCTGGGTGAGTTCGAACTGGCAGCCTTTCTGTTAGCAGCTGAGCTCTTAACCATTGTGCCACCAGGGCTCCTTGAACTGAGGGTAACCACCTCAAATGCCGTAGGTGTACTCTATTCGAAAGTCATAAACAAAGACATGTAATATCACGTATACAAGGAAATGAAATGCTTCCACTTTTAAGGCACGGCTCGTGACAGTATTTAGTAGTGGAGCTGTGGGTGGCGGCATAAGAGACATATGCTTGATTCAGTGCAAGTGATGTGGAATGGGCATTAAGATTGATAGAAATCTCACGGGCGCTCGAATCCATTGGAATTGATCTACAGCATCCTTGCCTTCCTGGGGCAGATGAGGCTGCAGTTGGACCTCCCAGCACCTTGCTAGGTAGGTGGCATTGTTAAACCTCCCTCCCATTGTCTTGCAGTCTGCTTCTCCTTCAGTTCACACTCAGGAACTGGTCTGTCTTCACTCCACAGGGCCCTTCTAAGTAGCTTCCCCTTTCCTTCAGCTGTTCCTCAGTTAAGGGAGTTCTCACCTCCTACAGCCTTTCCCATCTGGGTATTTCTCAGTGTATCAGTGGTTCTCTTAAAGGGATCGTGAGCCCCTTTGGGATTTTACCTACTTTCTTGCCCCAGCACTTTTTCTGTGAATACCATGCAAGATTTAGCAACCATGTTAGCTAGTGACCAGTGTTGTTGGATATACCATCTAAAACTCCTTGATCCTTTATATACTCCTCGTTTTCAAGCCACCTTTGCCACTGTTCCTATATTTGTATAGGGATTTTAAAGACATCCAGACACAACAAGATTGTACTACACTATACAATCTTTGCATTATTAGACTTTAGTTATTAATTTATAGACACTTACTTTGCATGCCAATCTTCTTTACTATTTCAGAGGAAATCTTGACAGTGGCACATTTGATGACAGTAAAACCTGGCTCATTTCCAGATAGCTGAACTCCATAGTTTAAAACTTCTGAAGTGTTCTCAGTTACAGCTGGTTCAAGGTGGGCTGGTCTGTCTCCCTGCCTGCCTCCCTGCCCCCCTCCCAGTTATTCACATCCTGCTGTATTCCTTTATTGAGTGGTACTGTCTAATAGAATGTTCTGTGATGATGGAAATGTGTCTATATCTGCTCTGTCCAATACAGTAGGTGGCAAGTAGGCACATGGGGCTATTGAACACTTGAAATGTGGTTAGCGTTACCAAAGAACTGAACTTTTAATTTTTAATGAATTTCAATTCAGATAGCCGCTTGTGGCAAGTGGCTACCATATTGGACATTGCAACCTTAGAATCTAGTTGAGAAAATAAGACTTATCTATAAGAAAAAACACTACATTGATTTATTACTTAAGTGCTGGAATAAATGTTCAGTCTGAAGGAAGGCTGAGGGAGGAGCCAGGCCTTCCGAATGGGCAAGCGGTATTTGTTTCTCTTCTTTCTTTTTCTGAACATTTTGTTGTGTTTTAGGTGAAAGTTTACCCAGCAAATTAGTTTCCATTCAACAATTCATGCACAGATTGTTCTGTGACATTGGTTGATACCCCCGCAATGCGTCAGCACTCTCCCCATTTCTACCCTGCCTTCCTTGTTTCCATCTATCCGGTTTCCCTGCCCCTCCTTGCTGTCTCGTCTTTGCTTATGGGTAAATGTTGCTTATTTGGTCTTGTATAGTTGATTGTTCTAAGGAGCATATTCCTCACTGGTGTTACTGTTTATTATAGGCCAATCTATTGTTTGGCTGAAAGGTGACCTCTGGGAGTGGCTTCAGTTCCAGGTTAAGAAGGTTTTGCAGGGCAGTAGTCTCAGGGGTTCCTCCAGTCTCTATCAGCCCAGTAAGTCTAGTCTTTTTTATGAATTTGAGCTTTGTTCTACATTTTTTCCCACATTCTAACGAGGACTTTCTGTTGTGTCCCTGGTCAGAGCTGTCAGTAATGGTAGCCGGGCACCATCTAGTTCTTCTGATCTTAGCTTTACAGGAGGCTGTGGTTCATGTGGGCTGTTAGCCCTTTGGACTAATTATTTCCTTGAGTCTTTGGTTTCCTTTATTCTCCTTTGCTCTAGACGGGAGGAGACCAACAGTTGTGTCTTAGGTGGCCGCTTGCAAGGTTTTAAGACCCCAGACACTACTCACCAAATTAGGATGTAGAACGTTATCTTTATGAACTATGTTATGCCAGTTGACCTAGCTGTCCCCCAAAACTATGGTCCTGAGCCTTCAAACCCAGTAACTCAGTCACATGAAGTGTTTGGATATGTCCAGGAAGTTTCCATAATTGTACCCCTTATCTATGCTATTATGTATGTGAATACATATGCAGCACATACAAATATGTATATACAAATACCCACAACTGTACCTTTGTATGCACACACGTACTCCCATATGCCCTTCCATATCTATATAGCATACATATCTACCTGTGTAACCATTCACAAATTTTTGGTTGTTGTTACTATTGTTGCAGAATTTTATGTTACAGCATTTACTGTGTTGTTGTTACTAGGTGCCATTGAGTTGGTTCTGACTCATAACGACCCTATGTACAACAGAACGAAGCACTGTCCCGTCCTGTACCTTCTTCACAATTGTTGCTATGTTTGAGCTCATTGTTGCAACCTCTGTGTCCATCCATCATGTTGATGGTCTTCCTCTCTTTCTCTGACCATCTAATTTACCAAGCATAATGTCCTTCTCCAAGGATTGATGCTTCCTGCTGACATGTCCAAAGGACGTGAGACAAAGTCTCACATCCTTGCTTCTAAGGAGCATTCTTGCTGTACTTCTTCTGGCAGTCCCTGGTATATTCAGTATTCTTTGCCAACACCCTAATTCATGTACATCAGTTCTTCTTCAGTCTTCCTTATTTATTGTCCAGCTTTCGCATGCTAATGAGGTGATTGAAAATACCGTGGGTTGGGTCACGCACACCTTAGTCCTCAGGGTGACATCTTTGCATTTTCCATAGTTGCCCTTTATTCTTACATACCTCTCAGTGTCTTCATTTACCTTGGTCACACTGTGTTGCCTACGCGCATATTGTGTTATTACCTTTCGTTCACCCTGGTAACCATCAAAGAACGTTGCCTTCTGTATGTAAACTTATTCTTGACTCTTTACAAAAGTGGTATCATATAGTATTTGTCCTTTTGTGATTGACTTATTTCACTCAGCATGACATCCTCCAAATTGATCCATGTTATGTTTCGTACTCATAGTTATTCTTTGCTGTAGTGTAGTTTTCCATTGTATGTATGTACCACATTTTGTTTATCCATTCATCCGTTGATGGATACCTAGGTTAAACATGGGTGTGCATGTGTCTATTTGTGTCACTGCTCTTACATCTTTAAAATATATGCCTAAGAGTGGGATTGCTGGATCATATGGTATTTCTATTTCTAGCTTTCTGAGGAAGCGCCACACCGTTTTCCACAGTGATTTTACCGTTTTACAATCCCACCAGCAGTATATAAGACTTCCAGTCTGCCTACAACCTCACCTGCAATTTTTTGTTTTCTATAAAGGGTGTCCATTTCTGATCTCTGTACTGAGCTCTGGTTTTCAACTTCTAATTGACTCCAAGACTTTTGGGAAGATAACCTCAAATTCAAGAAACCCACATTCTTTGATTTCCCTTAGCCCAAGACCCACTCTTCTTCCTTTATATTCTATCAGCTAATAGCATCAGCCTCCACTCCCACTTAAACTGGAAACTGAAGTTGACTCCTTCCCCTTGGCCTTGCAGATCTGATCTGTCACCAGGCCATGCTGTTCCACCTGGGAATCGCTTTAGAGCCAGTCCTCTGCCAGAGGTAAAACAGACCCTGTAATTATGTCCTTGTCTTCCTGCCCCTGGGCTTGCCTCCCTTTAGCCTGCCCTCTGTTCTTGTCATTCAGGATGACAGCACCCCTGAGCTTGTCACTCACCTGCTGAGCCGTGTTTGTGTGCACCGAGGAGAAGCCAGGTCCAGCCAACTCCTCCATCTCCTCTTCTCCCTGCTTCTCCCTCATGCTGGCCCCACCCAGCACACCAGCTTTCTCTCCCTTGCTTTGTGAGGTGACCCCATGCCTTCCTTTGTCTGAAATGCACTTCCTCCTTTTTCCCCACTGTGCATGGTATTTCTCTTGTATGGAATGTTGTATGACTGACACTATACCATTTACTCCGTGTGGGCCTGACTGTGGTAAACAGACAGTCACAACATAGAGTTCTGTGGATTGGGTTTGTTTGCTGTAATCAGTGTTTTCTGAGCTTCAGCTGGACATGTAGTCTTGGCATTGGGCTAGTCTCATTTTCCACCCTGATATTACAGGTAATTGTGTTTATCTAACCCCACAGTTGAGTATAAGTCCCTGGAGGCAGAGAATAGTACGACTTGTTCAGCTTTGCACTCCTTCTTTCCCCTAGCACAGTGCCTTGAACACTGTGGTCACTCAGCACATTTTTCTTGAATGTGTAATTAGAAGGTAGGTATCTTAGTTATAGTTATCTAGTGCTGCTATAACAGACATACTACAAGTGCGGCTTTAACACACAGAAATTTATTCTCACAGTTCAGGTTAGAAGTCTGAATTCGGGACGCCAGCTCTAGGGAGAGGCTTTCTTTCTCTGTCAGCTCTGAGGGACGGTCCTTGTTCCTTGGTTCCTTGGTCATCTTCATGTGGCATGGCGTTTATCTTCTTCCATCTCTGCTCCCTTGCTTGCTTGTTTAATCTGTTTTATATCTCAAAAAAAGAGCCCAGGTGGCACAATGGTTAAGTGCTTGGCTGCTAACCGAAAGGTTGGCAGTTTGAACCCACCAGCTGCTCCTTGGAAACCCTATGGGGCAGTTCTACTCTGTCCTCTAGGATTGCTATGAGTTGGAATTGACTGGAGGGCTCATTAACATAACAAAACCCATTCCTGAATGGGATTGTAACCACTATAGGGGTTAGAATTTACAACACATATTTTGGGGGCCACAGTTCAATCTAGAACAGAAGGTAAAAGTGAAGAACTAAGAGAGAGAGGGAGATAAAGGTTGGGAGGGATTTAGGCAGGAAGCAGTGTAAGGTCAGGCAACCCACCAAGAGAATGAAGAGGGGATAGGGTTTAGAGGGGAGGAATTGGGGTGGAGAAGGCAGAAAGTGAAGAGGACAGGATATAGGAAGAGGTACAGATGACAGGAATATGGAGGCAGTGTAGGAGATTTTTACAAGATGTATGAAATGGGATCCTGGCTCAAGGTTGGGCGAGAGCAGGTAGGATTGGGAGGATTAACAGTTCCTACTGTGGGTGCTTTCTATATGTTAACTTATTTATTCTTTCAAGCAACTGAAGTGATTTATACGTAACTTAGATACTTCAGTGGTAGAAAAAATAGTTGTCGTCTTTTTTAATCCAAGGATTGAGATCCTGCAAGTGTTATAGGCAATAGCTAGAGCTATAAATATACTTTAGAATGTGGAAGGTAAATATGTAAATTAAATTAACAGGAGAAAGACCAAGATGCAGGTACTCCCTGGCTTAGGACTTCCTTGTCCACATGAATAGCTGGCATATGTGATACCAGGGTCACAAAGGCTTCTGCAGGGAATGAACACTATTTTCCCAACCCAGATAGTGCCTTATTTTTGGGAAATCAGCTGCCATTGTGAAGAGTGGTGATAAAAGATAAAACAAATTACTTTCTTAAGACAAAGTCGTTGTTAGGTGCTGTCGAGTCAGTTCTGACTCATAGTGACCCTATGTACAACAGAATGAAACACTGCCAGGCGCTGCACTGTCTTCACAATCGTTGTTATGCTTGAGCCCATTGTTGCAGCCACCGTATCTGTCCATCTCGTTGAGGGTGTTGCTCTTTTTCGCTGACCCTCTACTTTACAAAGCATGATGTCCTTTTCCAGGGACTGATCCTTCTGGATAACATGTCCAAAGTATGTGAGACGAAGTCTCACCGTCCTTGCTTCTAAGAAGCATTCTGGGTGTACTTCTTCCAAGACAGATTTGTTTGCAACACCACAACTCAAAGATACCAGTTCTTCAATCTTCCTTATTCATTGCACAGCTTTCGCATGCATATGAGACGATTGAAAACGCCATGGATTGGGTCAGGCGCACCTTAGTCCTCAAAGTGACACCTTTGCTTTTTAACACTTTCAAGAGCTCTTTTGCAGCAGACTTGCCTAGTGCAATACGTCTTTCGATTTCTTGATTGCTACTTCCATGGGTGTTGATTGTGGATCCAAGTAAAATGAAATCCTTGACACCTTCAGTATTTTCTCCATTTATCATGATGTGGCTTATTGGTCCAGTTGTGAGGATTTTTGTTTTCTTTATGTTGAGGGTGCAATCCATACTGAAGGCTGTAGTCTTTGATCTTCATCAGTAAGTGCTTCAAGTCCTCTTTACTTTCAGCAAGCATGGTTGTTAAATGAGTCTTCCTCCAATCCTGCCCCATTCTTCTTCATGTAGTCTAGCTTCTTGGATTATTTGCTCAGCATACAGACTGAATAAATATGGTGAAAGGATACAACCCTGATGCAAACCTTTCCTGACTTTAAACCACGCGGTATCCCTGTTTTCTGTTTGAACGAATGCCTCTTGAGCTATGTACAGGTTCTTTGTGAGCACAATTAAGTGTTCTGGAATTCCCATTCTTTGCAGTGTTATCCGTAATTTGTTATGATCCACAAAGTCATTAGAAGAAGTAAATTCTAGTATCTTGAGTTTTGAGTTTGAACTTGAAATTTATTCTACCTTAGAAATAATTTTTGTTCCATCATGTTGTTTTTAATAGTTTTGTGGATGGACATGGGTATCCGATAACCACTTATACACAGTTTATATGAACTTGTTGATGTGGAATGCTGTCAAGTTGATTCCGACTCATAATGATCCTATGTGACAGAGTAGGACTGCTCTTTAGGGTTTTCTTGACTGTAATTTTGGAAGCAGATCACCAAGTCTTTCTCCTGCAGAGTGTCTGGGTGGGTTCAAACTGCCAACCTTTCACTTGGCAGCTAAGCACTTAACTATTGCTCCACTAGAGCTAGTGAATTCCAAACAACTGTCTTAACAAAGGGAGCCTTCAGAATACCATCTGTTTATAAGTTGACACTTCCTATATGCCGCTGTCATTTGTGACTTGGGTACCTTATCTTGTTGTTTATCTTGATAAAGAGTTAGAAAATTAAGTGGAAAAGAAAAACATATGTAAAGTGCATCACATCGTACTTGTCATTCAGTAAGAGTGCAAAAGATGAGATGGATAATGATGGGAAGAGATACTGAAAATTCTGAGAATACCTGAGGTCAGACCCACTCTTTCTGCTTTTGTGTGCTCTATGTTGTACTGTCAATCTCAGGATACTGTTTTCATCGTCTAAGCAACCTTAGTTAAATATTTAATTTTACTGGAGTCATAACCGGGGACCAAAATGTCATGCACAGATTTTATGAAAGCAATAAAATGGTTCAGAAAGTACAGTGCTCGGCTTGGGACCATTGAATCTGATAAATCAGTCACACCCGGTCATGTGTTTCCTCAGGGAGTGACGGTGGCGGCTTATCTTTCTTTAGACTTTTTATTTTGAGGAAACAAAGATAAGACATTTCTACCGATGTCGAAAGCCTGTGTGCAAGAATTATTTTTATAGAGCAGCATGCTCCTTCCTGCTCCCCTGCCCCTTGAACTTCAGGGAGAAGTGAAATTTCCTTTAATGGCTGCTTATAAATAAACAGTAAGTGCTCAATAAATGCCCTCTCCACTCTTCACCTCCGAGCTGTTGCCTGCATGTTACATAACACAATCCTTGTCACATCTTCCAGACATGCAGCACTATGCCTTTATGAATTGCCTGAAAAAGAACCTAGAATTTTATTCATTTTTGAACAAAATGAAATTTGTTCATTTTTGTTCAGGTAGTCATTTTAGAAATACATGTAAGTTTCAAGAGACCAAGGGGGCAGACTAGATAAAAGGGTCTTGTTGTTGTTATTAGCTGCTGTCAGTCAGCCCACAACTCATGGCTATCCTACGCACAACAGAACAAGGTGTTGCTCAGTCCTGCACCATCTGCAGGGCTGCAGATCAGACTGTTGTGATCCATAGGGTTTTCATTGGCTGATTTCCAGAAGTAGACCCACCAGGCCTTTCTTCCTAGTCCGTCTTAGTCTAGAAGTTCCACTGAAACTGTTAAGCACCATAGCAACACACTAGTCTCCGCTGACAGATGGGGAGTGGCTGTGCATGAGATGCACTAGCCGGGAATGGAACCCTTGAGTTATCCCTGACTTTCTGCTGTTGCTTTGAGTCTCTTAATCCTTTCACAAAGGTTGTCAGACATCTCAGTCCTTCCAAACTTGAATACACGCTGTGTTTGAAAAGAGACCACAAGCACAAATAAGTTGAGAACCACGTCTTTAACATATTTATATCCCCCACTGTGTTTGCCTTGTGTCAGCGATAGATGGTTGGATGAGTGGTTGAATGGATGGAAGAACATTGGAGTGTAAATTATCTCAAGCATAGGTTCAGGTTGCATGGATGCATGTTTGATCTGTGTGGCTAATTGACAAAGGACCAGCATCCTGTTCTCGTCAATTTTGCCCTGCCACTCTCTCCTTTGACGTACATAACCATTTAGGTTTTCTTTCCCTCACCTTGGTCTTGACTAACCGTATTGGGCAGATGAATTTTATATTATTTCCCTCTTGCCCCTCAATTCTTATATTCCCAAGGGCTCCATCCCTAGTCATAGTTTCTTTTCACTTTTCTTGAATAACTGTTCCCAGATCTTTAGCTGAAATTGCCAGTTACCAGCTCTGTACTGATAACGCATAAGTCTCTAACCCCAGACCAAAAAAAAATAAAAAAATAAAAAAACAACAAACCCATAGTTGCTGTCGTGTTGATTCTGACTCATAGTGATCCTATAGGACAGAGTAGAACTGCCTTGTAGGGTTTCCAAGGAGCTGCTGGTGGATTCAAATTGCTGACCTTTTGGTTAGCAGCTGAGCTTATAACCACTGTGCCACCAGGGCTCCCAGGCATCTCTAATTAAATAGGTTGTTGAATAGGTTCTTTGATGTCAACTTGAATTGACTTGACGGCAGCAGGTTTGGTTTTATTTTCTATGTCAACTTAATCCTCTATTTCGATTTATGTTAACACTCAGTGACCCAAGCTGGAAATTCCAGTTCCAGACTTCTGCCTGCCTCCTCCCCCTAAGCCATCTCATCTCTCCGGATGTCCTCCCAGTATGCCTTCAGCCTTAAATGCTTCTCCAATCCATGCCCTTTGGCATGCTGCTGTCACAGAATGCTGTATTGTTGGTCTGCTTGTCACCCTCAGTAAACCGTGACCATGTTCATGTCCATATTTCAAGGCCTAGTCCAATGTCCAGTGCATAGGAGCTGCTTAGGAAATATGGGGATAAAGAAAAAACTGGATGAACGAATGAATGTTGAGCTCTGAGATTGTTTGGGATGACTTTCATTTAGGATGATGCTTTTTGTTTCTTTTTACTGGAATTGAATTATTTTTTGCTTGCTAACACTGACCTTTTGAAAAGCACTGTAATTTTGAGGAAATATTTTATCACTTTGAATTCTTTTTTATCCTATGCTTCACACACATGTATATAAATGTCAGAGGAAAAATTATTAAATTTTTGGTACCTTGTTGCACTTGCCCGTTTGTCTAGGTGGCTTCGTATATGCAGCTGTGTTCTTGGTACAGCGGGGAAACATTTTCTTTCAGCAGCAGAAATCATTAATTGATCTTAATGACCTAATTTGAATTAAACTTGTGCTTAATTAGTCTGGCTGCTCTGTAGTTCTAGAGTCATCGAATTGTGCACTGGGGATGTTGTTTGAAGTTCAGTGTAAGGAAGAATTCCCTATCCTTGAATTCATTTGTACTAGACTGAGTAGAAATCGTTGCCTTTAAATATTGGGTAGGAAAGATCAGATTTTTTTTACTGAAGGATCAGTTTTTTTATTTTTTATTTTTTTCTTCCAACAGGGAGAGTCACGTATTCTCAGAGTAAAAGTTGTTTCTGGAATTGATCTCGCCAAGAAGGACATCTTTGGAGCCAGGTATGTATGCTTTGTTTATGGTGAGCTTCTGAAGAGCTTGGGAAGCACTTTTCAAATGTAGGCGAATGTCAGAATCCCCTGAGGGGGCTTACAAGAAAGATGGCTGGGCCCACCTCCAGGGGTTCTGGTTTAGAAGACGGTGCTGATGCAGCTGGTCCAGCCACATTTTGAGCAGGAGGTCTACACCTCATATCACAATACTAGTTAGCAGGCTTGGACAGATCTCATGGGCAGATTTCATAGGGGAATTAGATTCTGATGTTTTTTATTTTTCTCAGTAGAAAAATACAACTTGGGAGTATGGCTGTGCTTATTTCAATATATCAGTTAAAAAAAAAAAACCCAAAAGCTAAAAAAAAAAAAAGAAACCCTAACTTAGGAAAACATAGAAGTGTCATTCTATTACTAGCATGTGTTATCTGAATTAAGAGGTTTACTACTTGACCCTCCAAAAAACAAAAACCAAACCCATTGCAGTCTAGTTGATTCCGACTCATGGCGACCCTATAGGACAGAGTAGAACTGCCCCGTAGGGTTTCCAGAGGGCGACTGGTGGATTCAAATTGCCGACCTTCTGATTAGCAGCCGAGCTCTTAATCACTGTGCCACCAGCGCTCCACTGCTTGACCAGGAACCAAAATTATCCCGTAAAACCATCTTTAAACTAAGCAACACTTAACTAAATTCTTAAAGCATGTTTGCTATGACTATTGCGCTCTTTTAAAGAATTATCTATGTGAGATCAAATTGTCTACAGTAACTCCAAAGCATAGATGAGAAGTTTAGGGGGTAGTGAGTCTACGTCAATGGTGGTGAAACAATATGGGGAGAGAGAGAATGGTGACATAATGTGCAGAATGTAACCAATGTCATCGAACTGTTCGTGTAGAAATTGATGAATGGGTGTATGTTCTGCTGACTGTATTTTCATCAAAATTAAAAAACAGGTTTACTGCTTTGGATGAATTTGGTGATTCCTGTGGCTTTTACTGAAGCACTAGCAGCAGAGCAGTCTGGTCTGTGTGTTTACCTTTTTTAGTTTGAGTATTGTACCCATAAAAACAAAACAAAAAAACCCATTGCTATGGAGTCGATTCCGACTCACAGCAACCCTACAGGACAGAGTAGAACTGCCCCATAGGGTTTCCAAAGAGCAGCTGGTGGATTCAAACTGCTGACCTTTTGGTTAGCAGCCGAGCTCTTAACCACTGCACCACCAAGGCTCCTGAGTATTGTATATCTCTCTTTAAATCAGTTCTTGGTCCCTGTTGGCTGCCTGTGAAGTATTGCATTAAGTTATTGGACTGGTAGTAGGGTGAGGTTAGAGCCACTTGGAACTAGGATTTGAACCAGATTTTGGAGAACAAAGGCCTTGTGAACTTTAGATATAGAAGACGCATTAGAGATTTTCTAGTCCAGCCTTCTGGATCTACAGGTGACAGCACTTACATCCAGAAAGGTTCGACTTCTTGCCCAGGTCTCATGTGCCAGTAGTGTTAGACAGTGACAAGAACAGGCCTCCTGTCTCCTCCTTTTCTTTTCACTTGGTGGCTAGAGCTCTGGGTGTCCCGTGGGTTTCACAGTGAGGGTAAGGGCATTGGTTACTGCTGAGGACAGTTACTTACTGCTGGATTCATCCCATTGGATCACTGGTCATCATCTCCGTCCCCCATACTGTTGCCCTCAGTGATTTCTAGTTTCAGTGCCTCAGCCTGACCTTGGAGACCCTTAGTAACATGGCCTCATTCTACCTGCTAACCTTGTCTCCCTGCAGCCCCAGCAGAAACCCTATGTTGCTGCTGGATTGGCAGTCCTCTTTATTTTCCATCCTGCCACGTGTTGTGCACATTTTTATTTGTGTTTATTAAAGAAATTGGTAAATTACTAAAATTTTGTAGAGAAATTACCAAAAAATAAAATCAATGTCAATTTAAATGGCAGTGAAATAGTTTTCAAAATTCCGTACTTATGTGTGCCCCAAATGACCGACTAAGGGTGCGTTGTTTGGTGCTCCTGTGTCAGTACACGGGATGCTCACGCACAGGCGCTGACATCAGCCCGTCCTGCTGGTGAGGGCCAAGGAGGAAGCAGTCCCACACGGCGGTTCCTTCTCCTTTGACTGAAGTCACACTGAGTGGTTTACCATGTGTCTGTGCCAACACAAAGGTTCGGCAGGACTAGAGACGCAGGCTGAGAAATCAAAGCTTCCCCCCTTTTGTTTCAGAGCAGTACCTTCAGTTGACTCATTAGTTGATTCCAGGAGTCTGAATTCCGCCCACCCACCTGAAATACTGTTTCCTGAAATTCACCCTCTTCAGCTGCTAACTGAAGGGTTGGCGGTTCAAACCCACCAGCTGCCTGTTCCGTGGGAGAAAGATGTGGCATTCTGTTCCCGTAAAGATTACAGCTTTGGAAACCCTATGGAGCAGTTCTACTCTGTCCTGTAGGGTCTCTGTGAGTCAGAACTGACTTAATGACAATGGGTTGTTGTTTTTTTTTTTTAATACCTGTCCACACACCACACCTATGAAAAGCCCATCTTATCTCCTGCCTTTTCCATGAAACGTTTCAAAGAAATATTAGCTCACATGTCTCTTTTCTCTTTTAATCCCTCTTAGCTCTCATACCAAGAAGCCCTTGTGTGACTCCTTGTATGGAGCCCTAGGTGGTGCAGTGGTTAAGTGCTCAGCCACTAATTGAAAGGTCAGTGTTTCAGATCCACCCAGTGGCTTCGCAGGAGAAAAGACCAGGTGATGAACTCCCGTAAAGATGACAGCCAAGAAAACTCTCTGGGGCAGTTCTACTCTGTTGTACAGGGTCTCTGTGAATGGGAATTGACTCACCAGCATATGATAACAACAGTGCTCCAGTACCAAACCCAAAAAAACAGTTACATCCGAGTTAACTCCAACTCACGGCAAACCCACGAGTGTCAGTGTAGAACTGTATTCCATAGGGTTTTCTACTCTAAACCTTTTTACTGAGTTACATACAAGTTAAGTGTGTAAATGGTAGCTGTCTGTAGATTTTTACTGTGTGTACACCTGTGCAACTACCACCAGATCAAGGTAAAAAACGTTGCCTGTTCTCCAGAAGTCTCCCTCGAACCTCTTCCCAGTGAGTACTCTCAAAGGTAGCTACTGTTCTGATTGCCATCATCTTGGGTTAGTCTGGTTCTCAACCTTTTCCATGGATTTTTTCCAGTTGCTGTCAAATCAACTCCAACTCATGATGACCATGTGTATATTAGAGTATAACTGTGCTTCATAGGGTTTCCAATGACTGATTTTTTGGAAGTAGGTTGCCAGGCCTTTCTTCCCAGATATGTCTGGGGGGACTTGAACCTCCAACCTTTCGGTCAGCAGCTAAGCGTGTTAACTGTACCACTCAGGGACTCTTAGCTCTCATAGTGGGCACAATGTCATTTTAGCATTTGCATATGCATTGCCTAGTAGTTTTCTAATATTTCACTTGTTTCTGTTACTAGATTAGAA
This sequence comes from Trichechus manatus latirostris, assembly GCF_000243295.1. Taxonomy (NCBI): domain Eukaryota; kingdom Metazoa; phylum Chordata; class Mammalia; order Sirenia; family Trichechidae; genus Trichechus; species Trichechus manatus. The sequence goes on from NW_004443999.1 coordinate 8,288,010, forward strand.
ATTCGTTGGTGAGATGGAGGTATCTTACATTCTAGTGGCTTCCTGAGCACCAAGAAGAGGACTGGGCAGATTTGTTTTTGATTTAAACATTTGCATGTTGACTAGCAGATTGTGCTCTTTCATCAAAAAAGCCAATTACGCTCATAGTTCTTTTCAGTGAATTTTATAGTTTTGAAAGAAGTCATTAGATTTAGAAAATTTTCAGGTTTTTTTAAGCTTGATTGGGTTTTTGTTTTATTTTATCTGAAACCCTTCATAAAAAAATGAGATTGATTCAGATTGTATTTCTCAGCACTGTAAGAAGATCTGAGGTTCAGATTGGCAGAGGAATTAGGCTCCAAATCTTAGGAGAACCAAGCAAATCTGAGCCTTGACTTTTTGCTATTTATATGAAAATGGGCAGGGTCATTTTTTAGGGGTGCAGGGTAAAAAGGAATTATAGGTAATCCTTCAAGATAAGTTCCTGTTAATTAGGCGGATAAATAACATTGTGGCCTAATGGGCCAAGTGTCAGAAAATGAGTAAGAAACTCCAAATCCTAGTTTTGTCCTCATTTTCTTAGATTAATAAATACACACACCCTCCCTCCCCTCTCCCCTACTCCAGATTTCAGCTTTCTCTGAAGTGCTATAGTTCTTTAACGACCCGTTTGCCAATGGGTGGGGGAAGATAGCAGGATTAGAGGATGGTGCAGGCTAATGCTGTGCTGGCACCTCTCTAGCGTGGCCTCATTGATGGCCTGTTGACTTTGCCTACTGACCTGCATTGCTCCTCCAGGTTATCCTTGGCAAAAACCACCTATGACATCGTAGGAGCCCTGCTGGCATAGTGGTTAAGAACTCGGCTGCTAACCAAAGGTCAGCAGTTCAAATCCACCAGCTGCTCCTTGAAAACCCTATGGGGCAGTTCTACTCTGTCCTATAGGGTCGCTATGAGTCTGAATCAACTCGGCGGCAGTGGGTTATGACATAGTAGCGGCGTGAAATGAGCATGGCAGTGTCCCCGTAACTGGCATACTACAGTCAGAGAAGAGTCCCACAGGGCGGTCCAGTGCCAGGCAGCTCCCCAGGTATCAGAGGCGGCAGTCAGAGGTGTAGGTTTTGCAGTGCGTTCCCCACTGTCCATTGGGGAGAGACCTTCTCTCTGTGCCCTTCAGAGCCCCAACCAGCAAGTGCCCCCTCACCCCAAGCCTTTTCATGGAGTCTTCTTTCCGCCGCTTTTTTCCTTGACAGAAAAAAGGCTGCATGGGAATTTGAACCCCTGCTGTAGAAAATATCACGGATGGATAAGGAAGGACAGTTTTTATGAGAGGCATCGTCAGAAACTTGAAAGTGTTAGCGATTATATAGACATAAAAAGAAAAAAGTTGCTGTCGAGTCGATTCTGACTCATAGTGACCCAATGTGTGCAGAGTTGAACTGTTCAATAAAGTTTTCGATAGCTGTGACCTTTTGGAAGCAGACTGCCAGGCTTTTCTTCTGAGGTGCCTCTGGGTGGATTTGAGCCGTCCACCTTTTGGTCAGTAGTGGAGTGCTTAATCAATTGCGCCACACAGGGACTTCACATAGACATAAAATACCACACTAAACCCAATGCCGTCTTGTCAGTTTCAACTCATAGTGACCCCATGTGATAGAGCAGAACTGCTCCGTAGGGTTTTCTTGGCTGTGATCTTTACAGAAGCAGAGGCCTTTCTTCTACGGTGCCTGTGGGTGGGTTCGAACTGCCAACCTTTAGTAGCTGAGCACAAACCGATTGTGCCACCGAAGGATCTCCATATAGACATGTTGTTGTCAAGCTGATTATATGGTCTCTGGGACTCCCTCTCCCTTGTCTCCAGGGGGGAGGTTGCCTCGGTCACTTGGTCTGAGTATGGGGGGGAGGCAGGGTAATGGTGGGTGTGGTGGTTGGAGGTGGGTGATGATGGGGGCCAGGTAAAGCACTCTATTTCCCTATGGTGGGCTCTGCCCCTCGGAGGCTGCCTGAGGCTCTGGCTCGGAGGACTGGATTTTGTGGGGCCCTGGGTACAGGCCTACCTCTCAGTTTGAGTATGCGGATTTGCCCTTGAGAGACCTGGCCCTGAAATGCCCTTTTCCTTGTTGGCTCTCCCTGTCCCAACCCAGCGCTTAGGATACAAGATCGTTTCCCAGCTTCCTTTGAGCCAGTTCTACCTTTATTAAAAGAACCTTTGTTCAAAGAAGACTGGATCATTGAGCTATTGCGACGCTTGAACATTTGAGCAGTTGGTGTATGTGGAAAATAGCAGTGGTGGAGAAAGAGGTTGTCTTTTGGATCATACCTTGAGGTTGAAGAAGGGCACACATATAATTTATCATCTAAACTGGGACACTTTTGTCTGGAACAAATGCTATATTGAATGGGAGGTCTGGGCATAGGATGTAAATTGAGACCGTGGTCACCCTAGGTGGAGGGCATCTAGTCTTTATTATCCGTACCATGACAAAAATACTATGTGATTTTTTTTTTTTTTTAAGCTGTTAAAAAAAAGCTGAGCAAAAGAAAACTCTTATCAAAAATCAGGCCATGTTGCAAAATGCCAATAAAACATCAAATGGGAATGGAAATCCTGTTAAAAACACAGCATACATAGGGTCTATTAAAAAAAAAAAAGTTGCTGTTGAATTGACTCTGAGTCGTGGCAACCCCATGTGTGTCAGAAAACTGTGCTCCATAAGGGTTCTCAATGGCTGATTTTTCAGAGGTAGATCGCCAGGCCTTTCTTCTGAGGCACCTGTGGGTGGACTGTAACTTCAACCTTTCAGTTAACAGCAGAGCCTGTTAATTGTTTGCACCACCCAGGGATTCCACACATAGGTTACTCACTTCTGTTGTGGGAAAGGGTATGTTGTTTTCATGACATAAAGTGTGGGCACAGTGTGTGTGTGGGTTATCTTAGTTATCTAGCGCTACTACAACAGAAATGCCACAGACAGGTGGCTTTAACGAACAGAAGTTTATTTTCTTACGGTTTAGAGGCTGAAAGTCTGAATTCAGGGTGCCAGCTCTAGGGAAGCTTTTCTCTCTCTGTCAGCTCTGGAGGAAGGTCCTTGTCTCTTTGAGTTTCTGCTCCTGGGCGACCTTCATGTGGCTTGGCATCTTTCTTCCTCCGTCTCTGCTTGTGTAACCAGCTTCTTTTCTCTCTTGTAAGAGATTAACTCAAGACACCCCGTACACTAATCCTGACTCATCAATGTAACAGAAAACTCATTCCCAAATGGGATTATAACCAGGTTAGGATTTACAACACATATTTTTGGGGGATACAGTTCAGTCCATAACAGGGATTGAAGAGGCACCCTTAGCCTGGGCAGCCCTCCTATACCTGTTGCTTTGTCCTCATCTGCACAGCCCCTGCGTAGGCCTTTTCTTCTGAAGCAATGCACCAGCACCTCCACATCCCCTGCTCTCCACCCTGTGGCAGGGTGTTTCTGCTAAGACACAGAACTAGACAAATATCTCCCCTGCTTGAAAACATTTGATCTGCAGTTGCCTGTGGAATGAGATCCCGGCCTCCTTAACACAATTTCCAGTCCCTTTGTAAGGTGTTACACTGAGTCCTCCATGATCCGGTCCTGTCTCTCCAGCCGCACCTGGCCATTCCCTATTCCTCACAGCAGCTGTGCTTCTCCTGTGCGCCAGCAAGCAGCCTGTGTGCTTCTGTGCCTTTGCTCCAGGGCCCCTCTCCCGAGATGCTTCCCTGCCCCATCCTCACCCAAATCTGGGCGACTCCTGCTCATTCTTTAAGTCCTCATCTCCTTCGGGAGGCCTTTCTAACTCAGAACCTCTGCCTGATCCACCAGCAGATCGTTTTCCTTCTTTGGTGGGCCTGCAAGCCTGGTGGGTCCGTGACTCCTGGGGAGTAAGAAGGAAGGGAAGCGGGCTATGTTATTGTTAGGTGCTGCCAAATTGACGACCCCATGTACAACAGAATGAAACACTGCCCGATCCTGTGCCATCCTCACAATCATTGCTGTGTTTGAGCTCATTGTTGCAGCCACTGTGTCAGTCCATCTCATTGAGGGTTTTCCTCTTTTTTGCTGGCCCTCTACTTTACCAAGCATGAGGTCCTTCTCCAGGGATTGATCCCTCCTGGTAATATGTCCAAAGAATGTGAGACAGAGTCTCACCCTCCTTGCTTCTAAGGAGCATTCTGACTGTACTTCTTCCGAGACAGATTTATTCGTTTTTTTGGCAGTCCATGGTATATTCAGTATTCTTAGCCAACACCGTAATTCAAATGCATCAGTTCTTCTTTGGTCTTCCTTATTCATTTTCCAGCTTTCGCATGCATATGAGGCCATTGATAACACTGTGGCTTGGGTCAGGCTCATCTTAGTCTTCAAGGTGTCATCTTTGCTTTTTAACACTTTGAAGAGGGGTTTTGCAGTGGATTTGCCCAATGCAATGTCGTTTGATTTCTTGACTTCTGCTTCCATGGGCATTGATTGTGGATCCAAGTAAAATGAAATCCGTGACAACTTAAATATTTTCTCCATTTATCATGATGTTGCTTATTGGAAGGAGGAATTAGTTGTTTATTATAATTGTTTCTTTCTCCCAAATTGGGTTTTTAGCTTTTGACAGCTAAGATTATATTTTATTTATTTTTTATTCTCCAGGGCCTGGTTCAGTAGCTAGCGCATAGTAGGCACCGAAGAAATATTTAGCTTAGGCAGATGGAGAGCACCTTACGTTTTGCAAACAGTATGTGTTTGTGAACTGTAAGCTCCTTGCAAATGCAGGTTTCTCTCTGGAGGCCTGTTTGAGCAGCCTTCAATCAGCTAGATCTTGATATGCCCTCTCCCTTCCTCTTTCCCACTGTCCCTCGCTTCTTTCCTGCCCCTGCACTGAAAACTCAACATTGTCTGGACATGCCATGAAGGTGCTGCATCTTGCCTTTGCTTATTTTTCCTTTGTCTAGAATCTGCTCACATCCTTCTGGCAGCTGCTCCCCTCTCAGGGCCCAGTTCTGGTGGCAGCACCTCTGCCTAGAACCCAGGACAACAGTACAAAGCCCCTCCTGTCCCTGGGCTGTAGTGGCCCCCCGATAAGCTTCCTTGACCCCTTGTCTTAGAGCAGTAGGCTCAGAGGCTACCACCCTGCCTTATTCCTGTTTGTTGGCCCAGAGGTCTTGGCACTTGACTGTTGCTTGACCAATGGAATTGAACTTGCTGCGTTGAATGTAATTATGGTAGCAGTGGCACAGGCCTGCCAGCCTGGGGGAAGGGGCACCTTTTCTAAATCACATGGAGGTGCTGTTAGCTCCCACCCTGCCCCACCCTTCCCAGGCTTCCAGAAAACCCAAACCAAACCTGTGCTGCTGAGTCAATTCTGACTCAGAGTGACACAGTATGACAGAGTAGAACTGCCCCATGAGGGTTTCCAAGGAGCAGTTGGTGGATTCCAACTGCTGACCTTTTGGTTAGCATCCAGGCTCTTAACCACTACACCACCAGGGCTCCAAGGTTGCCAGAGAAGATGCCTTTTTCTAGTGCTCACAAAGGCTGTGTGTCGACCAGCCTGGGGCTTGCCTAGGACACCGATAAGGAGTGAATGTGGAGAGAGGAGGTTAAGAGCAGTAAGCTCAAAGGCTTAGTGTCAGAGAAAAGTATCTCACGGGTGCAGTGGAATGACAGGCAGGGAAAGACCTTCGCTTGATCTTGATGTTTGTGCAGAATCACTACTTTAAACCCCACAGAAGGAACACAAACTCCTAGTTTCCAGAAGCTTTCACTTGGGGGTGGGGTACATGAGGTTGTTAACAGAAGGTCAGGACCCTGCACAAACCCTCCTTAGTGTTAGGGGTCAGGATAGAGGGCAAGGGCAGGAGGCATGGGTCAGGGAGCACACAGGTGCTGCAGGTCAGCTCGACCATTATTCTACACAGGAGAAGTGGCAGCATTGGATTAGGAGCCAAGGCAGACTCAGGAATCAGAGGCCAAGGCAGGATCAGGAACCTCACAGACAATTATAGATGGGGATTGCAAGACCACTCTTAGCCATGATGCCCTTTAGATACCTTCTAATGGACCAGGGGCAAGTCCTGGTGTTTGGCCACAATGAAGTGACAGGGGTAGATGAGGCATGCTTGCTTAAAATGTGGTATAAGGAAGGAGGGTAGCTCCAATAGCTCATGTTTATTGAGCACTTACTATGTGCTGGAAACCCTGGTGGTGTAGTGGTTAAGAGCTATGGCTGCTAACTGTAAGGTCAGCAGTTCGAATCCACCAGGTGTTCCCTTGGAAACCATAGGGGGGCAGTTCTACTCTGTTCTATAGGGTCATTATGAGTAGGAATCAACTCGATGGCAATGGGTTTGGGGTTTTTTTTTTTGGTTTTTACTATGTGCCAGATGGGGTTTGAACTATTTACATGTGAATTTGTTGGATCCTCCCCATAGCCCTATACAGCTGGTATGATTGTTCTCTCCATTTTAGAGTTAATGAAGCTGAAGCAAGAAAAGTTACATATGTTATACAGCTTACACCATTATTTGGCCTGTGGAGCATTAAAAAACAAAACAAAACAAACGAAAACAGAAAAATTAAAATCCTGAGCTAATATTTGGGAGATCTCATATGAAAAAATCCAGATTCCCAGGTTTCTGGAAAATCTGGGATATCTTGACATGCTGAGCCTGCCTCTGTGGAAAGCTGCACTGACTGGGGTATCTAGTGGACTTGCCCTGTAGATGGGAGCTACCCTCTGGTTACCATGGACCCCATGCCTACTGTTTATTGCATGCAGCTGGCTTCCCTTATTGGCTTGGCTGTGGGGCCCCTTGAGAGGGAGACCTGCATCTGGTTTTGCCTCCACGTTAGCGTTTGGAGCTATATTCTCCTCCCCTTCCTCGTAGTACACTCACCAGCTCGGGCAGATGGAGAGCACCGTACATTGTGCAAACACTGTAGGCTCTTTGCAAAGGCAAGCTTCTCTCTGGAGGCCTTGTTGAGCAGCCTTCGCTATCTAGGGCACTGCTGAGAATCACAACATCGACACTAATGGCCTCTGGGCCCACACGTCTCCGTCTTAAAGTCCCTGCACCAAATAACATACATAGTTAGTCATATGCGAGTCCCAGAGAACCCAGCTCTTAGGCTATTTATTCTGATCCCCCCCCCCCCCGCCCAAAAAAAAAAACTCTGAAATGACATTAAATGATATTAATCCTCTCCCCCCAAATATAAATTATTAAAAAAAGCCTCTTCTAATTCCATAACAACCACACAACTGTTTACATTTTTGTACTTCCTGTTCTTTGGATAAAGGAGCCTTGGTGGAAAGAGTGGTTAAAGCACTTGGCTGCTAACAGAAAGGTCAGCAGTTCGAACCAACCAGCTGCTCCTCAGGAGAAAGATATGGCAGTCTGCTTCCATAAAGATTCACAGCCTTGGAAACCCTATGGGGCAGTTGTGCTCTGTCCTGTAGGGTCTTTATGAGTCGGAATGGACTCAACAGCAAAGGGTTTGATTTTTTTGGTCTTTGGATATCTGAATATATGCAACATCTTTTTAAACTGTGTCAGTCACTGCTTGCACATCATTCAGCCCACAGGTTTCCTAGACCATTAGAAATGGCAGATGAGTAACTGCATATGGCAAGCATGTCTCCATTCTCTTGGACCCCAAGGCTTGCTGTATGATAGTGCCATGTTGTTGTTAGGTGCGGTAAAGCCAGTTCCAACTCATAGTGACTCTATGTACAACAGAATGAAATACTTCTTGGTCCTGTGCCATTCTCACAATCGTTGCTACGTTTGAGTCCATTGTTGCAGCCACTGTGTCCATCCATCTCGTTGAGGATCTTCCCCTTTTTCACTGACCCTCCACTTGACCAAGCATGATGTCCTTCTCCAGGGACTGGTCCCTCCTGATAACATGTCCATAGATCTTGCCCCAAATTTCCTCACTTTGGCAGGAGACTTGGGGTTTTTCCTCTGAAGATGGTCCCTGGATGGGGACGCTAGTTACCATAGAGAACAGGAGTGTTAAATTGTATAGCGGGAGTAGAGGCTAAGTAGACTCATGTGTACTGGATGCTGAACCTCCCAGCCCTCTGAGAGTATGAGCCGCTGATTCTCTAAAACATACATACTTAGAACTAAGAATGCTGGTATTATTTGATCCTGGTTTCCAGGTTAAATTCTTCCATAGAACTGCCAGTCAGTGACAGTGATTCTGCCAGTATTGACTTTCTGGGTGTGGGGAAGTGGGGTTCCTAGATATTGCAATAGCTTTTTTTGTCCTCCTCCCTTTTCTTTCTATTCAAGGACAACATCTTTAAAATATAGCTTATGAAACTTTAGAATGTGCAGTCTGAATTTTAAAGTCTCTAAATGAACGCAACTCTTAAGATGTTTTTATCTTAGAGACAAAAATTTTCTCACTGCTTTGTGTGTATGTATGTGAATAATAAAGTTGAATTTATACATATACAAGTGATGCAGACACATAGTTTAAATGAGTGTCTTGCAATTAAAAATATTGCGTGTTTTCTCTACTATTTCTTAGACTTATGACCTTGGTGCAAGTAATGTTTAATAAGGAACCCACAATGTGTAACTCCTCAGTAAATTATTAAAAGAACTGGCATTCCTACTGTACAATATCAACACAAGTGATATAAAATATGCCTTGCCTCTTAATGAATGTGCGCTAGCATTCCTTCTGGCATACAGAGAGGAATGGGTAATAAATACAACCCAAAGGTTGTTTTCATTTCTGTCTATCCTTCATCATTATAGGTACATGTTTGTGCTTTCTCTGTTGAAGAACTGTTTCTTGTTTCAAGTCACTATTATTTTTAGGTGCTCGGAACTAGGCATTCATGGTAGGAAAGGACAGAAACGTTAAAAAGAAAGGCTGCATTTCAAGTTTGGGGGCAACTGGTTGAGAAATCGAAGTGGATAAATCTTACAACATCACGGTTTTCTTTTTTTTCTCTGCTGATGAGAAAATGAGAGTGTGGGTTGTATATTATCTCAAAACTCTAAATAAACACTTGAGTTTATTGAGAATGGTGGCTTTAACTTCGTAGAAGTTTTAACTGTGATATTAAACATTATCTAGAGAGTTCAGATGGTAAAAGAGAAAATTTGTAAATACCTTTCTTCTAGAGTGGCTTACTGGCTCCCTGTAATGTTACTTCATTTTCCTTTGTTATTAAATATGTAATTAGTCAAATCATCATGTTCTAGAAGTAAGATTTGGAAACCTAGTGGGACGATATAATTTAGGATCTTTTGTTTGTTTTTACACAGTTTCCTTGGCCTGGAATGTCAGCATATTTGAAACTGAACTCATCATCTTTCCCTGCTCCTCAAACTCCTCTGCCAGCAACCTGTTCTTTCTCTGGAATGACCTGAGCTGGTGACCTCCCCATCTGTCCAGGCATCCCAGCCAGAGGATGGAATGGTCCTTACTCTCCTTCCCTTCTTGCCCCATTTCTACTCCTCACAGTCTTTGTGTGGAGGACTTCCCCAGTCATGTCTATATTTATCCTCTTCTCTTTGCCCCTTCACAGATCTAGAGAATTCTAAAGCATAACTTTGACTCTGTTTCGCTCCTGACAAGCCCTTCAGCAGTTACACGTTGCCATGGATTAGAGTCCAGGCTCCTTCATGTTGGCAGAAAGGGTCTCTGTGCACCCCTCCATTCTCTTGCCTCTGAGACCTGAGGCTGTGCTGTTCCTCCTCTTGTGCAAAGGCTGGTGCCCACAACTGACTTGTTTTCTCCTTTCACAACTTTATGTATGGCACGTAGCACATTGTGTTATGATTTTACCCTGCACCACATGGAGGCCCTGGACAGACGTCTGGTTTGGACGCATGAGTGAAGAATGAACACACCATAGCGATGGCTGCCACTGCCCCACCCCACCACTTTGACATGCTTGGCAAACTCTTGCTCATTCTTAAAGGCCCCTTAGCTCTGGTCACCCTCCTGCCATGCAGGCTAAATTTGTTTTTTCTTCTTTTGTGCTCCCCAGGTATTTTATACATGCCCATATTATTCTTACCCTGTCATTTAATTATTTTCTTGTTTGGCGTATACCTGTAAGGCCCTCCAATTCTTTAACATATGTAGGTTATAAGTATTAATAAAAACATCTCTACTTGAAGAACATCACACTATTTTAGCTCCCCCCTACTTTCAAGTTAGCATAGATGCCTTAAGGAATGCCTCACTCTTAACCCCTCTGCTGTATAAAGTTCATTGTTGTCGTTGTTGTGTGCTGTCAAGTCGGTTCTGACTCCTAGTGACTCCATGTGATGTTATAGGGTTTCTTAGACTGTAATCTTTATCCTTGCTCCTTAGAAACAAGGATGGTGAAACTACGTCTCACATACTTTGGACATGTTATCAGGAGGGATCAATCCCTGGAGAAGGACATCATGCTTAGTAAAGTAGAGGGTCAGCAAAAAAGAGGAAGACCCTCAATGAGATAGATTGACACAGTGGTTGCAACAATGGGCTCAAGCATAACAACGATTGTGAGAATGGCGCAGGACCAGGTAATATTTTGTTCTGTGGTATATAGGGTCACTGTGAGTCAGAACCTACTTGACAGCACCTAACAACAACAATAATCTTTATGGTTGCAGATCACCAGGTCTTTTCTCTTGGAAAGGAATTGTGAGACACCTTGAACTGTGAAGTCTTCGTGAATGACTCTTGTTTGGTGGCCACTGAAGTGGGTTGGTGGGTTATACCTACCTCTGGTGGCCAGACCAACAGGTGCATTTTTGTTCTGGACTTCTTCAATGGTATACAAATTTGATAATCCATTGGAGTTCCTTTGTTTTGTTTGTTTGTTTTTTAAGGAAATTGTTAATTCGGATCTTGTTTGTTTTGGCGAGTATTTAAATCATTCTGAAATAGTGAAACTTATACAGATAAAAGATTGATTTTTCCTTAAGCAACTCCTACTTTTTACATAGTTTTTAAACAGGTAAAAAAGTAGACAGTACATAGTGTACCTTACTTCTTTTTTTCTTTTCTTTTTCTGCCAAATAATTTCCTAAACTTATAGAATCATCAAAATAAAATGCCACTAAAAAGAAATAATTAATTGATATTGGAAAGAAAATTTTTCAAATGAAGATTACTGTATTCCAGTGTGGTCTCATAGACTAAATGAGCTAAAATAATACGTTTTTAGTTTAACATTTTGTACGTTGAAACTTCAATACTGTCTTAGTCATCTAGTGCTGCCACAACAGAAGTACCACAAGTGGATGGCTTTAACATAGAAAAATTTATTCTCTCACAGACTAGGGGGCTAGAAGTCCGAATTCAGGGTGCCAGCTCCAGGGGAAGCCTTTCTCTCTCTGTCGGTTCTGGCAGAAGGTCCTTGTCATCCATCTTCCCTGGTCAAGGAGCTTCTCAGTGCAGGAACTCTAGGTCCAAAGGACACGCTATTCTCCTGGCTCTTGTTTCTTGGTGGTATGCGGTCCCCATGTCTCTCTGCTCGTTTCTATCTTTTCTATCTCAAAAGAGATTGACTTAAAATACAACCTGATCTTGTATGTTGAGCTCGCTAGCTTTTAAGACCTCAGACGCCCCTCACCAAAGTGGGATGAAGAACACTTTCTTAAACTTTGTTATGCCAGTTGACCTAGATGTTCCCCGAAACCATGGTTCCCAGACCCCAGCCCCTGCAACTCTGTCCCTTGAAGCGTTTGCTTATGTTTAGGAAACTTCTTAGCTTTTGGTTTAGTCCAGTTGTGCTGACTTCCCCTGTATTGTGTGTTGGCTTTTCCTTCACCTAAGATGATTCTTGTCTGCTATCTAGTTAGTGAATTCCCCTCTCCCTCCCCCTATCACTCTCTTAATCATCAAAGAACATTTTCTTCTATGTTTAAATCTTTTTTTGAGTTCTTATAAAAGTGGTCTCATACAATATTTGTCCTTTTGCAACTAATTTCACTCAGCATAATGCCTTCTAGATTCATCCATGTTGTGAGATGTTTCGCGGATTCATTATTGTTCTTTATCGTTGCATAGTATTCCATTATGTTTATGTACCATGATTTATCCATTCATCTGTTGATAGGTACCTAGGTTGTTTCCATCTTTTTGCTGTTGTGAACAGTGCTGCAGTGAACATGGGTGTGCATATATCTATTTGTGTGATGACTTTTATTTCTCTAGAATATATTCGTAGAAGTGGGATTGCTAGATCTGGTACTTCTATTTCTAGCTTTTGAAGGAAGCACCAAATCGATTTCCAAAGTGGTTGTACCGTTTTACATTCCCACGAGCAGTGTATAAGTGTTCCAGTCTCTCCACAACCTCTCCAGCATTTATTATTTTGTGTTTTTTGGATTAATGCTAGCCTTGTTGGGGTGAGATGGTATCTCATTGTAGTTTTGATTTGCATTTCTCTAATGGCTAATGATTGTGAGCATTTCCTCATGTGTCGGTTAGCTGCCTGAATATCTTCGTTGGTGAAGTATCTGTTCATATCCTTTGCCCATTTTTTAACTGGGTTATTTGTCTTTTTGTTGTTGAGATTTTGCAGTATCTTGTAGATCTTGGAGATGAGACCCTGATTGGATATGTCGTAGCCAACAATTTTTTCCCAGTCTGTAGATTGTCTTTTTTACTCTTTTGGTGAAGTCTTTTAATTTTTAGGGGCTCCCAGTTATCTAGTTTCTCTTCTGGTGTTTATGCATTGTTACTTATGGTTTGTATTCTGTTTATGTCATATATTAGGGCTCAAAGCATTGTCCCTATTTTTTCTTCCATGATCTCTATCATTTTAGATTTTATTTTTAGGTCTTTGATCCATTTTGAGTTAGTTTTTGTACATGGTGTGAGGTACGGGTCTTGTTTCATTTTTTTGCCGATGAATATCCAGTTATGCCAGCACCATTTGTTAAAGTGATTGTTTTCTCCCCAGTTAAGGGACTTTGGGCCTTTGTCAAATATCAGGTGCTCATAGGTGGATGAATTTACATCTGGATTCTCAATTCTGTTCCATTGCTCTGTATATCTGTTGTTGTACCAGTACCAGCCTGTTTTAACTACCCTGGCAGTATAACACCAGGGCTATAATCTTTACGGAGGTAGACTGTCACATCTTTCTCCCAGAGAGTGGCTGAGAGGTTCGAACCGCCAACCTTTCGGTTAGCAGCTAAGCACTTAACCATTGTGTCACCAGGGTTCCTTAGAGTGATGGCAGTAACCCTCAAATAACAATAGCAGCAGCCCGTTCAAAAATAAAATATAAGATTAGCGAATTTTCTCCAGTGTGCTTTTTTCTTTGATAAAACTCTCCTGGGAGCTGGGCAGGAGTCATTAAGTTGTAGTGGAAACAACCTTGGACAGTCTACCTAAGTAGACTGCAGCAACGCCCTTATTTAAACAAAAATAGGAGTGGCTGAAACACCCGCAGAGGAAAATGGGGTGGATGATTTATCTACTCATTTTGCAGTAATGCCTTTTCTGCCTTTTCCTTTTCTTCACGTGTGCAAATACCGACCCTGAAACTGGAGAACAGCAGGAATGTTTTCAGTGGGACAAAAAAAATTGGGCACATCGGGAGAAAAACGTTTGTCAGTTGGAGGTAACCAATGAAGTTTATTTTCTTTTCAGTTGAAGGTATTACAGTTTATTCTCAGGGCTGTTGGGACAATTCTTACCACTTTCTCCAGTGATGTTGATACAGTTCTAATACTTTCTTTTTTTATTGGGAGATAGTTTGTAATTTTGAGGTAATGTTTTCATGTGACCAAAAAACCAAAACCAAACCCATTGCCGTCATGTCAATTCCGACTCATAGCGACCCTGTAGTACAGAGTAGAACTGCCCCATAGGATTTCCAAGGCTGTAAGTCTTTACGGAAGCAGACTGCTACGTTTTTCTTCCACAGAGCGGCAGGTGGGTTCAGACCACTGACCTTTGGGTTAGCAGCTGAGTGCTTAACCGCTGTGCCACCAAGGCTCTTTTTTATTTTTTTCATGAGACAGTCCCTTGGAAATGCTAAAACCCTAGACAAATACAAGGTCTTATTCTTATTGCTTGGGGCATTGGAGGTTCAGTGGTAAAGTTCTCACTCTTCATACAGGAGACTTAGGTTCGATTCCTGGCCAATGCACCTCATGCGCAGCCAGTACCTGGCTGTCAGTGGACGCTTGTGTGTTGCTATGATGCTGAACAGGTTTCAGCGGAGTTTCCAGACTAAGACGAAGCAGCAGAGGCTGAGACGTACTACGTTTTGAGACATTGTAGCTCTGTATGGTTTAAGTAAATCATCACATCAAGCTTCCCCAAATCTGTTGCTGTCGAGTCAATTCTGACTCATAGCGACACAATATGACAGAGTAGAACTGCCCCATAGGGTTTTCAAGGAGTGGCTGGTGGATTCGAACTGCTGAACTTTTGGTTAGTAGCCGAGCTCTTAACTACTTCGCCCAGGTGTAGGAATTACTGTCTGTATTTTCAGGATGAGAAACACTGAGGATCAGAAAGATCAAGTCACTTGATTAAAGTCAGAAACTGGTAAGTGCTGGAGCTGAGGTTGAACCCAAGAGTGTTTGTGTAGACTCTATTCTCCTCATCCTGTCCATGTATCGGAATCACCTGGGGTGCCTGGCCAGCTCCAGACTTTCTGATTCCTCGGTATGGGTGACGCCTGGGCATCCCAACTTGAGGAACTCTGGTCTACACCACCAGAGTATTTTTGATGATTTTTATGTGGTAAAGGGTTCAGATCCCTGGTGCTCTGCTTCCAGGCTGAGAACTCTTGTTCATACTGTAAAAGAAAATAGAATCAAACCAGTTGCAGTGAGCTGATTCTGACTCATGACGACACCATATGCTGCAGAGTAGAACTGCTCCATAGGGTTTTCAAGGCTGTGACCTTTTCAGAAGCAGATAGCCAGACCTTTCTTCTGAGGCATCTTTCTCTGAGTGGGTTCAAACTGCCAGCTTTTCAGTTAGTAGTTGAGTACTTAACCATTTGCACCGCCCAAGGACTTCTGTTCATACTCTAAGGCCTGTCTCTATGCAACAAAGTCATCTTTGAAGTAAGCAATAGATGCTTGGGAAGAATGCAGCAGACTGCAGACCGTACCCCTCAGTGGGAAGGACTGGGCAGAGTGCTCAGTGCAAGGAGAGTCCAGAGTCTGAGAGAACTTGTTCCCCTTGTTCTCTTGGCTGATGCTCTTGCTCAACAGTGTCTGCTTCACACCAGTTGGTCTGGAGGCGTCCGTGAGCCTGAAGGAATTCTTTGACAGTTCGACCTCTGGTCTCCTCTTCCAGACATTGACTTTCTGCACTCACTGCTTTCAGGGAGGCTGAGCCGGGCAGGAATGTAGGACAGGGAACTGGGAGATGTACAGTTTCTGGGTGGAAGATCAGTGGATAGATACACAGGGAGTGCAGGCTGGGGAAAAATGGTTAGGAAGGAAAAAGTCTTTCCTTAGGCGTCTTGTAAATCAGGATAACAATAAGGAAGAAATCTACATTTAAAAAAAAACTGTGATTTAAGTTTAATAAACTTCATTACATATGAATGTTAGTATTTTCCAGAATAGATGAATTCAGTAGGACTACTTCTGTTTTCCTTCTCTTTATGTTCATTACTGAGATTTTGTGTTCTCTTAAGTGCATTTTAAGATTAATTATGAAAATAAAATTACCAGACACCTGAAATGGAGATGTATGTTAGTAATACTCAAAGGTGATTGAATGCTCATTCCTTTTGCTCATGAAAAAAGCAGCAGACAGAAACATATATTCTGAAAGCATATATGGAAATCACATTAAAATGTGAAAACATTCACCGTCGTCCCCCATGTGTGCTTTAGTTAACTTCGGTCTGAGTTTATGGTTGGGAGGATATGAATATGCTGCTACATCAGGATAGCCAACTTCCTTCTTTCCAAAGAATTGGCTAAGTATGTGAGACCTGCTTTATCTCTTGTGCATTTTTGTGACTTATTTTGCTTCCATTTAACGCATAGAGAGCTTCATGATAGGGACTTGAGGTATATTATGTGAACTAAAGGGAAGGAGTTTGGAGGATGGTGGAATAGTATTAAAAATGTAAAGAAGGTGAAGCAGTGTTGCATTTCAAGACGGCGTGCAGCCCCAAGACCTCAGAGCTAAGCTAAGCTGAGCAGTCCAGCTTCTTCTGATGTCCAGGCCATCCCAGGGGACAGTGTTCCAGTACTTTATTTTCCCCTCTCATCAGACAGGTTGTCACTAACCTACGAGGGAGAAATGGCTGTAAGTCAGAATGTAAATATACAACCAACCAAACCAAACCCATTGCCATCGAGTCGATTCTGACTCATAGCGGCCGTATAGAATAGAGTAGAACTGCCCCACAGGGTTTCCAAGGAGTGGCTGGTGGATTTGAGCTGCCAGTCTTTTGGTTAGCAGCTGAACCCTTAACCACTGTGCCACCAGGACTAAAAGAAGGAGCCCTGGTGGCACAGTGGTTAAGTGCTTGGCTGCTAACCAAAAGTTTGGCAGTTCAAACCCACTTAGTCACTCCTCGGGAGTAAAACCTGGTGATCTGCTCCTGTGAAGATTACAGCCTAGAAAACCCTATAGGGCAGTTCTACTCTATCACATGGGGTTGTTCTGAGTAGGAATTGACTTGAGGGCACCTAAGAACAATGCAAAAGGACTAAAAGAAACCCTAAACCAGTAGTTCTTAAGCCTGGCTGCACCTTAGAATCACCTGGGAGCTTAAAAACCGTACTGACACCAGGACCCACTCCAGAGATGCTCCTGTGATTGGTCTGGGATGAGACCTGGGCAGTGGTCTCTTTAAGAAGCTCCAGAGACAGCCACGATCAGAAACCACAGAGCTAGTCCAACTTGGCCATTTTGCAGATTAGTAAACCCAGACTTGGAGAGGCTGTGCTACCTCAAGGATCTGAAGTTCCTGGTGGAGCAGGTGAGAACTCGGGCCTCCTGACTCGTGGCCCAGCCTGTGTCAGACCTTCTTCACAATCTAGGCATAGGCATGCACATGCTGAACATTCATTAATTCACAGCTGTGTGCTGGAGGACCCACAGGCTCATCGATTCCAGCCCCACCGCCCTCTTGTACTGCTCTGATTCTGAGTCTCTGCCCGTGACCTTCCAAATGACATCCCGTTTCTGGGCAGACCTCTGCCTCTTCTTGCATCCAGCACATGTTATTGTTAGGTGCCATGGAGTTGTTTTCGACTCATCACGATCCCATGTGATAGAGAAGAACTGCCCTGTAGGGTTTTCTAGGCTGTAATCTTCGTGGGAGCAGATCACCAAGTCTTTCTCCCAAGGAGCTGCTGGGTGGGTTCAAACCGCCGACCTTTTGGTTAGCAGCTGAGTGCTTAACGGTTGTGCCACCAGCTCCTTCCTCCAGCACGTAGTTTTGAATGATGAACCTCTCCACAATAGTCCATATTTATCAGTCTTGCAAGTGGGTTAATTCATCGTCTTTCTAATGGCGGTGATTGCATGGCATGATATTCTTCGTCTGGTCTTTGCACCGGGATGAGAAGCAGGGAGTTATTACTCGATTCCTATTCAGGACAGCTCTCTGGGGGCAGAAACCAAGCCCTGACCTTTTCTCACAGGTCCCTTTGTCATGCAGCAGGCTGTGAACAAAAGGCATTTCTTTCACCTGTCCAGGGCCCCAGCAAAGCCAAGGATGCCCTCCTCAGAGTGGGCTTTGAAATCCTGAACCAGCTTGGAAAACCTTTATCCTCCACTGATACTTTGTGAACAGCTGACACCTCCTGGGAATCTTTAAAACTGTTCTCTAAAGAAACCATTCTGCATCCAGTGCCTATTTTTAAACCTCATAAAGCCCACGTTAAATTTTTGCTGCCTTTCTGTCTATCCACAAGCCTGCTGTTGGAAAAGCAATGGGATCTTTTGTTGTTAAAAGTTGAGCATCCTCCGGTGAATCCCCACCTGAACTCCAAAGCCCTGGAATGCTCTGGGGGGGGGGAGTGGTAAACCTCTTTTCTCTTCCCTCATTCTGACTCAACCCAAACCACAGGTGGTAATCTTTACACCAGAGTAGTTGAAATGCTATAACATGGGAGGGGGGGAGGGAACAGAACTTGAAAACAGTGAGCCTTTGTTAAAGTATGTCTGGAAACTCTTTATCTGCCCCGGGTGTATTTAACCTGTTAAACTAGACTGGTTTGCACCTTGGACTCTCCGGTGGGCTGTCCAAGTTCAAAACAAGTCCGTTTGATGACTACTAGTTTAAGGAGTTAGCAGCTATCAAGATCAACAACAGGCTACATAAAAGAGGATTAAGGTGTTGAAGTGGGGTTTTGGCACATCATGGTTACCCATTGAAACCCATTGCGATTGAGTGGATTCTGACTCACAAGGCTGTAATCTTTATGGAAGCAGATTGCCCCATCTTGTCTTCAGTGGAGCGGCTGGTGGGTTCAAACCGTCGACCTTCGGTTAGCAGCTGAGTGGTTAATCACTGCACCACCAGGGTACTTGCATCCTAGTTAGCCCAAAGTAATTTCCTCTTTGGCCAGTGGCTTTGGCTTTTGACTGTCCATGAGCACATAAATTTTCACTTGTAGCAACAGTGTGACTTTAAAGATAGGGATGATTCACAGTGAAGCTCAGAACCCAAAGGTAGTGGTGGTTGATGTTGTTGTTAGGTGCCATTGAGTCAATTTCGACTCACAGTGACCCCATGTGACAGAGTAGAACTGCCCCATAGAGTCTCCTAGGCTGTTATCTTTACTAGAGCAGATTGCTGGGTCTTTTTCCTGTGGAGTCTGGTGGGTTCATAGAGCCAACCTTTCTGTTAGCAGCTGAGTGCTTAACCATCGTACCACCAGGGTTCCTTAAAGATGGTGGTTGGTGAAGTTTTACATCAGAATACCTTGATCTTTTATCCTCCTCCCTGCTGTTCTCCTGTCCTTGCCTCATCCCACCTTTCCATGTCAGGCCATACAAGAGAACTCAAGTCTTTTTTATTTTGTATTCTTATTGAATAGAAGTTTTATGATTCATATTAGTAAAGTAGGTAAATTGGATATTTTGTAGAATTCTTCTAAAAACATCCTAAAACTCCAATAACACCAAGCCAAAGTGTTCTTTTAGGCAAAATAAAAATTACCTTGTTTGAATAAGAAGATATTCATACTTAGAAAAGACTAGAAAGAGTACAGAATAAAGCATTAACACTATATCAGGGTGGTAGCATTATCAGTTATTTTTGCTTTTTGTATTTTCTAAATTTCCTTCAATAAATATATTATTTAGCGTTATCAAAGACAGAAAGAAAAATGTGCGTGCCTGTATGTAGCAAGTGCACTTCAAAGGAACTCACCCTAAGGAATTATTGAAAGGCGTACACACAGAATTAGCTACAAAGATGCTCATGAAGCATTGTTTATCATAATACAAAACTTGAAACAACCAAACTTAGTTTAATTATGGACTCTCTATGATGGAATCGTAAGAAGCCATTAAAAATGATGTTGCAGGTAAATACTTAATGACAGAAACATTTATATTATAGAATGGAAAAGTAAGTTATAGATATATAATTTGATCTCATTTTTTGGTAAGAAACATCATATGCAGGAATATGGAAGATCTGAAAAGGTATTTGTGTGTGTGTAAATTCAGATATAAATCAGTATAAAATATCAACTTTTCACTTCTCAGTTCTGACACCAGCTGCTCGTGCAGCATTTCTTTCTCTGACCTTAGCCACCCAAAGCTAGGTCAGATCTCACAAGTTAAAGGACACTGTCCTTCAGATCGCCAAGTTGCCCTGAGACTTCAGATGCCAGCTACAAGCTTGGGTATCCCTGGCGCTCCCCTCCTCACTGCTGGCTACAAATTCAGAGATTCCCTCTACCCTCTTAGGATACCAGCCACAAGCTTGAGTCCCAGCCCCCCCTTAACCTCTGACTACAGTACTCCTCGGGTTTGATAATTCTCTAGAATGACTCACACAACTCATGGAAAACCCTATACTTATGATTATAGCTTTATTACAGCAGAAAAGGATACAAATCAAGAGACGCATAAGGTGAGGTATGGGAGGGTTCCCAACGCAGAGCTTTCATGTCCGGAAGGGTGCACTACCCTCCCACGTGGATCAATATCTTTCACCAACCAGGAAGCCCATGGAACTTCTGTGTCTAGAGCTTTTATTGGGGGGTCTCATTACATCATTGTTACTCCAGGCCCTCCTCCCTGAGGTCAGTTGATATCACAAGGCATCACGACGTAAGTCCCTCTGGCCTGGCCGGTCTCCCACCCTAGAGATGCCTGTCCGGCATAACCTGTCAGGTTTGGAGTCCTTAGCGAGGGCACTTTAAACCATTAGGAAGATTCCAAGCTTTTTTTTTTTTTAGGGGCTATCTCTCAGGAATCGAGGCCAAAGACCAAACTCTTTGGGTAAAGTTAATGTAAACCCCACAGTATTAATAGTGTTTTCTTCGGGATCATGAGTGGTTTTTCTTTTTCTTTTCTTCATCCAACTAAATGTGTGTGTGTTTATATAATTTTTCTATAAAGAATCTATATTGTTTTTGTAACACTGGAAATTTTTTTTCACTTTCAGAGAAGAAAGTTGCCTTTTATTTGAGTGAGAACCTCAGTATATACCGCATTACCTTTTACCTTAAAATTAAAGCAGTGATAAAAATAACTTATAAATGATAAATGGATTTCTCAATGGACTGCTGATAATAACAGCCGAGGTTTTTAATTGCTGTCTGTATCAACAGATAGGTTTGGTTTCTTTTTTGATGTGGTCAGGTTTCTATAGGAGGGGCAGCAGTGCTGTTTAGCATGCTGCTTAGCCTACTTTATTGTGGACTAGAAGTCTAATCTACGTTAAATGGTTCAGAATTGTGTTAGAGTAAGTGAGAAGGGCGGAGCTCTGAGCCCAATGGCCTGGCTATGATGGCAGATATTCAGAATTCAGAGGCTTGTTCTACTTACCTGAGTTTTGCAGCTAAGTTCCTGGCTAAGTCTGTCTGAAGACGGGCTCCAAGATAATTGGTAAATTACTAAGTAAGACATTGGCCTTCCTCTATAGCAGCTGAAAATTTTATGGGTGAGGTAAGGCTAATTACAAAACAATTTCATTAAGCTGGAACGTGGTATACAACCGAAGTGCTAAATTGTGTGCACAGATTACAAGTGTTGAAGGCTTCAGAAAAGTAAGATCAGGATGGGCATGGACATGCAGGCTCTGATAAAGTCTTCCATCCCAAAACCCAGTACCAACATGGTGCTTAGCGCGTGGTTTGTTGTTAGGTGCCATCGAGTCGGTTTCGACTCACAACCCTACCTACAACAGAACGAAACACTGCCCGGTCCAGCACCATCCTCACAATCATTGTTATGTGTGAACCCATTATTGCAGCCACTGTGTCAGCCCATCTCATTGAGAGTCGTCGTCCTCTTTTTTGCTGATCGTCTACTTTACCGAGCACAATGTCCTTCTCCAGGGACTGGTCCCTCCTGATAACATGTCCAAAATACATGAGATGAAGTTTCACCATCCTCGCTTCTAAGAAGCATTTTGGCTATACTTCTTCCAAGACAGATTTCCATGGTGTATTCAGTATTCTTCACCAACACCATAATTTACATGCATTAGTTCTTCTTCAGTCTTTCTTATTCATTGTCCAGCTTTTGCATGCATGTGAGGCAATTGAAAATACCATGGCTTGGGTCAGGCACGCCATAGTCCTCAAGGTGACATCTTTGCTTTTTAACACTTCAAAGGTTTTCACTGGCCAACGTTTTCAGAAGTAAACCACCAAGCCCTTCTTCCCAGTACTAGTCTGGAAGCTCTGCTGAAACCTGTCCACCATCCGTGATTTTGCTGGTATGTGAAATACCGGTGGCATAGCTTCCAACATCACAGCAACATACGGGCCACCACAGTACCGCAAACTGACAGACGAGTGGTGGTGGCACGTGGTAAGAGTTTGATAAATGCTTGTTGAATTAGATGGCACTTGAGTTGTCTTTTCAAGCATGGATTCTAATATACATGAGTCTGGATCATAAAACTGTAGGACGAGGGCCTCATCTTACATATGTGCATTCTAAGACCCAGAGTTTAAAGGAGCTGTTGAAGATCACACGATCCCTTGGTTCTAAGACACTGATGACTGCATGTAAGGTATGCCTTTTTCTTAATCCCAAGAAGAGACGATGTCAGGGAAGACCCTTTATGACTTTTGTATGAGATGCTTTCTGATTTTGGAAAGGTTAAGATGTTAAACAAGTAAGTAGTCTTAAATCAAGCAAAGAAGGTAGTTACTGGCATCATGATAGGGTTAGTTCTTGGGTCTCCTGACAACTAGCTTACTCAGCTTAGTAATTTGTGTTAGCCCTTCGACAGTTTACCCTCTCACTTTAATGTTTTTTATGAGGCTGCCTTTACGTGCTTCTAAAGATCTACATGGTTCCTTCGTTTCCTACCTAGCCAGACCCACCCCATACATAGTGCTTTCTGGTGGGTTAGTTTGTGGTGCTGCAGCCCACAGGTAATTGTATCTTTCTTTCTGTGGAGTTCAGCAACCATCTCTTCATGCTGACAGACACTTGAAAGACCCTAGGCTGGGGACTGCAGAACAGACCTCTGAGCCTCCAGGAATTTAGTACCTCCAGGAATTTAGTACCAGTTGCTAATTTGAGCTCAGCCTGTCCCTTGAACACAGGCCGTAGATTTTCAGATGTAACAAAGAATCCTTTCATGTGCAGAGTTGTCTTTCTGCACTCTTGGCTTCATTTTGGATTTAAAAAAAATACAACTTTATTTTGTTTGGTGAAAATATACACAGCAAAACATACACCAGTTCTACAATTCCTGCACGTACAATTTGATGACAATGATTATTTTCTTCAAGTTGTGCAACCATTCTCACTATCCTTTTCCAAGTTATTCTATCACCATTAAGATAAACTCTCTGCCCCCCTAAGCTTCTCATCTGACCTTTTGAGTTGCTGTTCCTTTCTGATTATTTTAAGCAGTCAGAGTATCTAAGTTGGATCTTGTCATGTTGCAACACGACACAGCAGCCTGGGTGGCCATGGGTGTGTCTTGTGATTGTTGCAGAGGTTTTTAAAGCGAAGTAGCTGAGAAGAGAGAAAGGCCAGAGCTCGGCTCAGATAGCAGATCTTTATCCCAGTGTGGGGGACTGTATGCCATCAGATGTACAGACTGTATTTCTTAGTACAAACCTATTCTTTGAGCTGTTTTATATATGTTTCTGGTTAGGAGGCAGAATGTACTCAAATTTATCTCTTATTCTAGTATAAAACTAAACCAAATATCAGATACTTAATTTTATGATTGTTGCAAATAATGTACTGGGGTAATGTGGGTAAAAGGAGGATCTTTTACATAGTATAGAATCCTGATAATTCCTATCTTCCTTTGTTCCTAAAAGAAGCATCTTCCTTTGTTATACTCCAAACAGATGCAGCTGCCATGTGTAGAAAGGTTTCCCAGCTGTGGCACAGCTGGCCACCCAGCCATTTATTTACAGCTGCCTGTAAAACCCATATTTATTGTCTTCCCTCCTGATGCTTTTTAAAAAATCACTAGTATCATTTCAGCGAATATCCCAGTGAGAGCGCTTAAATGTGAAAATTTCAATTTCTTCTTTCTGCATGGCCCTCACTTCCTTCGGTGAATTTTTCTAAGGTTGTGTTCTATTTGAGAGCCTGCTTGGCCTAGATGTATTCACGAGAGATTGATGGAGAATTTAGAGAAGTGAAGTGCTTGGAAGTATTTCCTAAAATGTTATCCACCTGATAGCTCTTTGTGGAATTTACTCATTATTTCTCACTTGATTTCCCGCACATTGTCTACTCCAGTGGCACAGAACATCTGATCTGAACCCACCCAAATCCTGTTCACTTGTCCAGGCCCTGGGCTGCCTCTTGGAGGATGGATTGAACATGGTGTAGGCTTCATGACTGCAATAAGCAGGAGCCACCACCAGGTGGTGATGGTGGTTTCTTGGCCCAGGTGGGACTCTAGGGCTCCCTTTCCCACTGGAGTCTCTTTATAAGAAGAGCATTGAGTGGGTAAACCCATGCCATTGTCATACTTATTAAAGAGTGGTATTATAAGTAAGCTGTGAATTTCCATTATAAGAAATAATCACCCTTTAAAAGGAAGCATTGAAGAAAAAGGCCCTCTGGCTCAATTAAGAGCCTGTTCTTTTCCTCAACACTCACAGCTCTTAAAAGTGGGCACGTTCTTGACATTGAAATGGGAATTTCCACAGAACTGTTGGCAGCAGCCTCCTCTAACTTGGGCTGCAACTTGGTCTCTCTGGCAAGGTTTGGGCTGAGGTGCCCTGTGGTCTGCCTCTTTGACCATGGATGCAAAGATGATATTAAAATAGGCCTCCCTAGTCTGTTGGGGACATTGGTAAAAAGGAGAGTAGGAGCATGTGTTTTGCTGCTAGCTGTGCATTGGCTCAGGATATGTAGTGAATCAGTTTTTAAACTGAGGAAAGGTGAAAGAGGTGGCCACAGTTGATTTAGAACAATACTTTTAGGGCCACAAGCTACTGAAAGGCAGGCAAGTAACTGTAGAAAGGGCAAAGGTGCAGTGATTGCGGACCTGCTAGTCTCTATACACAAGATCTCACTGATTCCCCGCCATGGCCCCGAAAGAGGTTTTGTGGCTCCTTTCTACAGATAAGGAAGCCAAAGGTGAGCTAGGTTTAAAAAAAAAAAAAAAAAAATTGCCCAGTGTCATCAAACTAGGGAGGTGGTGGAGATGGAATCAAAGCTAGTTTTGTCTGATTAAAATATATGCTCATTCCATATATAAGAGGACAGTGGAGTCCCTGGGTGGTGCAAACGATTAAGCACTCAGCTGTTAACCAAAAGGTTGGTGGTTCGAGTCCACACAGAGGCACTTTGGAAGAAAGGCCTGGCTACCTACTTCTGAAAAATCAGCCATTGAAGACCCTATGGAGCACAGTTCTACTCTGACACACATGGGATCACCATGAGTCAGAGTCGACTCTTTATTTATTTTTTTAATCCAGCCCAGAGAGATTTCTTAATGTGCTTGAATAGCCTCCCTTTCAACTGATTGACATGAGTATTTAGGAAAAATGTCCTTAATGTTCAAAAAGGGACATCGTGTATACCTCAGGGGTCACTAGGTCCCAGGGTCACCATGGCCAGCCCAGGTACGCACACTTCTTACCCTAAGTTAGCTGTTAACTTTAATGATGTTGTGTTGCTGCGAGGGCACAGTGATGGAGCTGTGGCTTGAATTACTTTTTGTGTCCTTGGAATCCACACAGTCCTTCTTACAGTCATTGGCTCTGCGGCCCCTGAAGACTTGCTTCCCTCTTCCTCACAGTAGAATTTCACCCTGTTCTGATCAGAGAGGAAGGCGGCGGCGGCAGCGGGAGCTCCGAGCCCAGACACACTTGAGCGCAGCACCAGGCAGCAGGGGTGGAGGGTGTCTGGGGGTGGGTGTTTCTGAGCACCACTCTACCTGGGCGGGGAGCTGCTGCAGAGCCTCACTTTGCCTGCTGCTCCGGGCTGCTGACTCCGTGTCTGAGGGACTGGCAGCAACCAGGCTTTCTCTCTGCTCCTACTGTAGTTATGGGAAACAGGCCAGCATGTGCATCTAGAACAGCCTCTCCTGTCTATCTCCCTTTAGAAAAGAGGTCTTCCTGCCTGAAGCCCGGTAAGTGCCAGCAAAGGTGCAGCTTTTCTTGGTTACCTTGGTGTGTGCCTGAGATATCAAGAGAGGGTTTGTTGTCTTGTAATGGATCCATTTAGCTCTAATCTGAATTGTGCCAGGATTTGGGGGGTTATTTGGGCTGTCTTTTTTTCGTTAAATATCCATTAAAATTTTTTTTGCATGCTTCGAAATCAAAAAGTATATAGTGAATTTCTCATTTCTTTTTTTTTTTTTAATGTGTTTAGCCTCTGTCATCTTATGGGAACCTATTTCTTTTCAGGGTAGTGCTCTGAAGAATTATTTCACAGATAACGCTTCGATGCCCTCCCTTTTTTATGAATATATTACTGCATTTGTCATCGCTGTGTTCCTGAAAAATGTCAAAAATAGACACAGTGGTGGGATCTGTCACTCAGAGTTCAGAAACTTGGTACAAAATCCCAGGTGAAATGAGGACAGATCTTTTATTTAAAATTTTCTTTTTTAGACTTCATTGCCTGATGAGTTCAATTTAAAGCATAAGTAGTATGATCAGCTTGATCCTGGTGGGAAAGACATACCTCTTTATTGTTTCAGATTTACCATCTGGGATGCAAACACCTTCCTCATCGTTTTATTGTCTTCACAGGAAATAGTTGGGTGTGAGTTGTGTGACCTTCATCTTCCCATGTATCCACACAGGCTGATTCGTTTTGTTCTTACGTGGATAGGTATCTAGTTAGGCCCTTTTAAAAATCGTAAACGAAGTGCCTGATAATTAGATTATAATTTATCGTCTTTTCCCCACATTCCTCAGCCACCAAGCACATAAAGTTTTATTCCCTTTAAGAGAAAATAAAACTGGAACTTTTATTTTCTTTATTCTAAGTTACAGAGTACTCATGTTAAACATCATTAACAATATGTATAGAAATTAATCTCCTGAAGCATACTGTTTTTGCATTTGATATTAATCTCGATAGCAGGGATAGTGGGGTTCTACTTTTTGTTTTTGTAAACCAGTCACAAATGCTGCTCTATGACTAACTAGACAATTTGAGGAAAATTGGAATTCTGTCATACTGGCACGGAAAGCCAGGCAGTGCTTGCTCTTTTTGGGTGATTCTACAAACAAGAGAAACTCTCAGGCTGTCTTCAAGCGAGGTTGGTACAGGCGCTCCTGCTGATTTTCATGAGTTGTGGAGGAGGAGAGGGTTGGAGGGAGGAGGCTGGAGCTGGTGCAGCGACTTGAAACACGTCAGGAAGAACATTTGTCATAAATCTTCAAACCCGTGGCAGTCGGTAATGTGTGAAATTGAACTTCTGACCCATTTGCGTGATGGCGACTCTTGTTATGCTTAAGAAGTATGTGGGTGGTTTTAGGTCCCTGGACGTGGGAGAAAACAGCAAAGCCAAATCAAGGCCGTTGGGCTTAAAGAACAGGGAGGATGCCATCCTTCTTGAGTGTGACTTGAAAGTTTAGAGTCTAAACCATCTCCTTGGAAGGAGGTGTTCCCATTTAGCCATGGACATTGGGAGACACAACCCCCACAAACTTTACCTGTTTAGAATTCCTTATCTGCAAACTCCTGTGTGTAAACCCGCTGTATGTGAAGCGACAGCTATACCTCTAAAGGAGAAAGAGAAACAGAAAATAAGCCCAAGAGAACTAAAGGTAACTGTGGATGGGGAGCAGCTGTGGAGGAAAAGAAGGAAATGCGGTCCCCCCATGGCACCCTGTTTGTTTTGCTCTTCCCATGCCATTGCTATGCCCTTCTCCTAAAATGACCCAAACCCTGTGTTTGGCAACAAGAGGCTACTACTTGATCTAAATGCATATTTTCAACTTGAAATTCTCATCTCCTGCCAAGCAAGGGGCCTGAGCTCCTGGCTAATGATCTTTAATGTAAATGATTCTATGCCTTGATTAACATTTGGCTTGTGCAGGTTGAACTCTGGTCGTCCCGTGAGCTTTATTCTCTGCCAGCCGCCTGCCTGTCCACCTGTGGGAACCGGGCATAGCCAGTTCTCGCTTGATGTGCATTCTTTCCCTCGGGTGGAATTTGGGGTGAGACAGATGAGGTGGAACCAAAGTGACTCTGCAGAGGGGAGCAGCTGCAGAGCAGACGGTGGGTAGAGGGCTCCCGGGTGGTATTGAGGCTTCTGAAATTTGGAGACCTGCTAGGTCACCCCTGAGCCTTTCCACCGAGCCCACCTTAGGGCTGTGTACCTCTGAGCCAGTCGAGAGCCATTGTGTCCAGGTGGAGGTGATGTTGGTGATTAAGTTCGCCCCAGTGGAGATGGGAGCCATCCTGGGTCTCTCTCAAAGCCACCTTGGCAACCATCTGCTCTCTTCACCTTCCTTCTGATAGGACACCTGTTGGCATCCATTCATACAGGAAAGAAGTGTTTGCATGTGACCTTTGCAGCTTATGTGTTTGATACTAAAACCCATTGTCACTGAGTCGATTCCGACTCATAGCAACCCTTTGAGGACAGAGTAGAACTGTCCCTTTAGAGTTGCCAAGGCTGTAATTCTTTTTTTATGGAAGCTGACTGCCGCATCTTTCTCCTGCAGAGCAGATGGTGGGTTTCAACTGCCAACCTTCCAGTTAGCAGCTGAGTGCTTAACCACTGCACCACCAGTGCTCTTTATATGGTAAATAGTGTTAGCAATTTTCTTCTCAACTACATATGTTGTGGTGGTGATGGCTACATGTTCACATTGATACCTCAAAAAAGATGAGAAATAGCCACAAAATGAGAAATATCCTCGTTTTAAGGATTTTAAGAAATAGCTTTTTAAAACCAGTTTAAAAAACTCAGGCGATACCAACTGGGAATCTTTGCAGGTTTCCCTTGAAAACTTATTCATTCCATTTAACTGTTGATTATACCCACTCTTCACTTACTGACTTGGTTAGGTTCCAAAGGCCAGGTTGTTATGCAGAAATCGGTGCTATGTGAAAATGGAGGAGGACCACATCAGCTAACAGAATATTATATGGACACATATGTCCTTCTGGACCCTAGAGGTGGAAAATGTAGGGTGCTGTATGTCCTACTGGTCATGAAAGGGTTACTGCCAGAGGTATGTCGTTAATGTGCAAAATAGATAGTAGATTTTTTTCACTGTTGTCGTAAGTGGGAAATGTCAGATAATGAGATAGTCGGTAAGTGAGGAGTAGGTGTACTGAAGTACTCCTTTCTGCTTCCACTCTGAATTAAGTAGAGGGACACAGAAG
The DNA here is from genome assembly GCF_000243295.1 of Trichechus manatus latirostris. NCBI lineage: Eukaryota > Metazoa > Chordata > Mammalia > Sirenia > Trichechidae > Trichechus > Trichechus manatus. The sequence continues at coordinate 8,316,944 of NW_004443999.1, forward strand.
AAGCCCCGGGCATTAGCTTTAGCCTTAGCTTGTCGTCCCGATGAGCCCTCCTTTCTTAAGGCACCTGTTCTCGTCGGATTTTCCTTTCTCTGGCCTTAGTTTTCTTCTAGGGAATTGGGCCTGTTTTAAGTCACTTGTGACACAGTGATCTGTGGGCGGTGTGCCAGTGGTTCCTGTGAGGTGGAATGTGGGTGGGTTGGTGGCACCCGGTGGTGGTCATGAGTTGTCCACATTGGCCGCTTTCCCAGACCAAGTCCTGCCTCATGCTTGGTGGGTTTAGCTGCTGTTTGTAGAAACTGATGTTTACCTTAGAGCCCAGGCATGGAAAGGATTCAGAATGATTCCAGATTCCTTGTTTCTATGGAATTAATAAATCTAGATATTATATTTATGTATTTTTTAAAGTTCTAATTCATAATAATTCAGGGGAAAAAAAAACCCCACCAATATTTTGCTTCTTTGGTCTTCCACAGTGATTACATTTTCTGAGACAAATACTGGTTTACGTGGTCAATAAAAGACTTTTAAAAATCATTTGTAATTTAATTCACATTTATGTCTTACATTGCTATTTAAATCACATTATATTTATTTATACATATCATGAATTGCTTTAAGGAATTGGTTCTCAACCAGGGGTGATTTTGTCCAGTCCCTACCAAGCAACAATTAGTGATGTCTGGAGACGTTTGTGGTTGTCACCATTGTGGAAGGGATTGCTACTGGCATCTAGTGGGTGAAGCCCAAGTATGCTGCTAAACATCCCATAGTGCACAAGATGGCCCTTCACAACAGAGAAATATCCAGCCCAAAATGCAGGAGTGCCGAGGTTGAGCAATCTTGCTTTAAGGAATATGTAGGATTAGAAATGACACAGAAAATCTGCATTGAGTAAATCTGATGCAAAAAAAGAGGACCTCTTTAAAGTGTTAAAAAGCAAAGATATCACTTTAATGACTTGCAGACTCAGATTCTTCATATAACTCACTCACTTCTCACATGTGGAAACTTGTTACATGTATGAAAAGTGTGAATTCTTCCATAGTTATAGATCGAAGTTGGTCTGTTGAAGACCTGACTCTTGACGTAGACTTAAATTTGGCTTAGAATGCCTTCAGAAACATCATTTTAGTCTTATATTTGCTTTATTAGCTTAAATAGCCTCCCTGTGGTCGAATTTTTTAATTGAATGAAAAACGAAATTTCATCCTAGGACAGAAAAAGGGCATTAGGGGAGACTGAGGAAATCTGAATAAAGTGTGAACTTTCATTCATGATGATATATCAACTATGGTTTATTAATTGTGGCAAGTGCACCATACTTCCGGAAGATATTAATAATAGGAGAAACTGGGTATGAGGTATACGGGAACTCTCTGTACTGTCTTCACAAACCCGAAAACAAACCCATTGCCATTGGGTCTATTCTGACTCATAGCGACCCTATAGGACAAAGTGGAACTGCCCCATAGGGTTTCCAAGGAGTGGCTGGTTGATTTGAACTGCTGACCTTTTGGTTAGCAGCCGAGCTCTTAACCACTGCACCACTAGGGCTCCACTATCTTTACAATAATTCTGTAAATCTAAAACTGTTCTAAAATAAAAAAGTTGACTAAAAAAAAATTGCTGCCATTTGTTGAAGGATATGATAGTAATTTGTTTCTTCTTTTTTTTTTTTTTTTTCCTTTTAAGTCGGCTGCTACAGTTGTATTCCTTGGTTATCATTTCAGCTCTCTGTTCAGGATGGCCGAGATTTCCCTTTCCAAAATGTGTCCAAATCAGTTTGAACATTTTCAAGCCATTTTATGTGATTTTAATTTGCCTGCCATGGTACTAACTCATTTCTAGACAGAATTTTCACGTTAAAAAGTTAAATCAACAAAGTGTATTTGTAGGTACCAATTGAAATACTACGGGCTGGGAATTCTACCAGCAATGTGATAGTTGGACAATGGGATGTGTCCCATTTTTCAGCTGGGCCTCCAGAGGCATCTGGGTAACAGATGTCACTGTCGTGGTGCAGCCTGGTAGAATTCAGTGCCTCTGAAGCTGGAATAAAGAATTACGGTTCCTGGATCCATAAAGCCACAGAATACGCATGTGGGTCTATTTTATTTGATGATAAGTCACTAAAAATATTTTTGCATTAAAACAAATGTGGATATATTATAGGGTAAAATGAAAAATTAGCATGAATTTTGAAAGTATTATTTGAGATTGCTGGCAGGGCCCCCAGCCCCTACCCTACCCTGCATTCCTCTGTTAGTGTAGGTACCAGGGACAGTGTGAAACGCACTGGTGGAGTGTGGAGAGCACTGGACTTAGAGATTCAAGAACTTGAGTTGGACCTACTATACAGCCACGGTAGTCAAAACAGCCTGGTACTGGTACAACGACAGATACATTGACCAATGAAACAGAATTGAGAACCCAGATGTAAATCCATCCACCTACCGTCACCTGATCTTTGATAAGGGCCCGAAGTCCATCAAATGGGGAAAAGACAGTCTTTTTAGCAAACGGTGCTGGCAAAACTGGATGTCCATCTGCAAAAAAATGAAATAGGAACCATACCTCACACCATACACAAAAACTAATTCAAAATGGACCAGGGACCTAAATTTAAAACCAAAAACTATAAAGATCATAGAAAAAAAAAAAGGATCACGCTAGAGGCCCTAATACATATTATTAACAGGATACAAACCATAACTAACAACACACAAACTCTAGAAGATAAGCAGGATAACTGGGATCTTCTAAAAATTAAACACTTATGCTCATGAAAAGCCTGTCACCAAAAGAGTAAAAAGAGCACTTACAGACTGGCGAGAAGTTTTTGGCTATTACAAATCTGACAAAGGTCTAATTCCTAAAATTTACAGGAAAATCCAACACGTCTACAACAAAAAAATAGTCCAATTAAAAAACGGGCAAAGGAAATGAACAGATACTTCACCAAAGAAGACATTCAGGCAGCCAACAGACACATGAGGAAATGCTTGTGATCACTAGCCATTAGAGAGATGCAAATCAAAACCACAAGGAGATACCGTCTCGCCCGGACATTACTGGCATGAATCAAAAAAACAGAAAATAACAAATGTTGGGGAGGCTGTGGGGAGATTAGGAACTCTTTTGCACTGCTAGTTGGAATGCAAATGGTACAACCATTTTGGAAAATGATAGGGCACTTTCTTAGAAAGCTAGAAATAGAAATACCATATGATCCAGCAATCCCACTCCTAGGAATATATCCTAGAGAAATAAGAGCTATCACACGAATAGACATATGCACACCCAAGTTCATTGTAGCATTGTTCACAAATAGCAAAAAGATGGAAACAACCTAGATGCCCATAGATGAATGGATAAGCTATGGTACATACACACAGTGGAGTACTAAACAACGATAAAGAACAGTGATGAATCTTAGAAGCATCTCACAACGTGGATGAATCTGGAGGACGTTATGCTGAGTGAAATAAGTCAATCACAAAAGGAAAAATACCGTATGAGACCTCTACTATAAAAACTCACGAAAAGGTTTACACACACAAAAAAAACAATCTTTGATGGTTACGAGGGAGGGGAGGGGTGGGGATGATAAAACACTAAATAGACAATAGATAAGTGGTAACTTTGGTGAAGGGTAAGACACTACACAATACTGGGGAAGCCAGCACCACTTGTCCAAGGCCAAGGTCATGGAAGCTCCATAGACACATCCAGATTCCCTGAGGGACCAAATTACTGGGCTGAGCGCTTGGGGACCATTTTCTCGAGGAACATCTAGCTCACTTGGCATAACATAGTTTATAAAGAAAATGTTCTACATTCTACTTTGATGAGTAGCGTCTGGGATCTTAAAAGCCTGTGAGCGGCCATCTAAGATACTGCACTGGTGTTACCCCTTTGGGAGCAAGGGAGAATGAAGAAAACTAAAGATAAAAGGAAAAGATTAGTCCAAAGGACTAATGGACCACAACTACCACGGCCTCCAGCAGACTGAGTTCAGTACAACTAGATAGTGCTCAGCTAGATCTTGGACTGCTCTGACAGATCACAATAGAGGGTACCAGACAGAGCTGGAGAAAAATGTAGAACAAAATTCTAACTCACAAAAAAAGACCAGACTTACTGACCTGACAGAGACTGGAGAAACTCCAAGAGCATGGCCCCCAGATACCCTTTTAGCTCAGTAATGAAGTCACTCCTGAGGTTTACCCTTCAGCCAAAGATTAGACAGGCCCATAAAACAAAATGAGGCTAAAGGGGCACACCCGCCCAGGGGCAAGGACTAGAAGGCAGGAGGGGACAGGAAAGCTGGTAACAGGGAACCCAAGTCTAGAAGGGAGAGTGTTGATATGTCCTGGGGTTGTTAACCAATGTCATAAAACAATATGTATACTAACTGTTTAATGAGAAGCTAGTTTGTTCTGTAAACCTTCATTTGAAGTATAATAATAAAAAACAAAAAAACTTGTGTTGGAATCAGTTTGAGTCAGTTACTTCAGCCGTGAAATGGGTATAATAGTCATCCTCCAATTTTGTTCTAAGAATGGATGAGATAATCTAAAACGTATTTGAATACAGTAAGATCTGTAAAAGGGACATGGGTGGTTCAGTGGGAGAATTCTCACCTTCCATGTGGAATACTCAGGTGCCATTGCCGGCCCCAGTGCACCTCATGAGCAGCTACCAGCTGTCTGTCGTTGGAGGCTTCCTTGTTACTATGATGCGAAACAAGTTTCATTGGAGCTTCCAGATTAAGATGGACTAAGAAGAAATGCCGGGTGATCTTCTGAAAATCAGCCAGTGAAAACCCTGATTGATAACTGATTATGGGGATGATGCAGTTCTGTTGTGCATGGGGTTGCCATGAGTCGGGAACCGACTAGACAACAGCTAACAATAACAAGATCTGTACAGGTGCTGAATATGTTCCTTGCATTAGGAGTTAGATGTTCCCCTCACCCTTTTTGTAAGGACCCTGTTGGTTCAGTGGTTAAAGTGCTCGGCCATGAACCAACTGCTCAGCAGTTTGAACCTACCAGCCGCTCTGCGGGAGAAAGATGTGGCAGCCTATTTCTGTAAAGATTTATAGCCTTAGAAACCCTATGGGGCAGTTCTCCTCTGTCTTACAGGTTGCTATGAGTTGGAATCAACTCCATGGCAGTGGGTTTGGTTTGGTCCTCCTTTTGCCTGCTTGTGTGGTAGATTTTATATTATGAATTTTGGCATTCACCTTGATGGACTAAGGTTAGTTTTGGTGCCGGCGTACGCTGTCTCCTGCTCAGTATGTGTTAGTGTTAGATACAGATATTTACTTGGAAATGCGATTTTTTTTTTTTGTTATTGATATTTCAAACATTTGCAAAAATATAGAAAATTAACATAATAGCAAATAGCATAGTGTAGCTCCATCACTCAGCTTCAGTAATAATCAACATTTTGTCATCTTTATTGCTACTGCATGCAATTTGATACTACTTTGCAGTTCTTTTTTCCTTAGCATATATCCCATTATCCTGTTGCCATCGCGTCAATTCTGAGGGATGTATGATAATAACATGTTTCAAAGCCCAGTAAAATAATATTTCTTTTTATGATTGCATCACCACTCTGATACATAGTTAGTTTTATTTATTTCAGTTTTTTTTTCCTGAATCTGATTTTGTTTTCTAATTAAGTAAAAAACTTAACAAAGCCATAACCGTAAAATTAGGTGTATTAAGAAAAGTGTGCTTTCCATCCCCCACCTGCTCTCCATCCTTCTATAGGTAACAATTTTCTTAGATTTTGACATATCCCTCTATTGTTTTTTTTTTTTTTTGAAACATAAGCTAATGTATGTAGTATTTATTTTCAGTTCCTTCCTCCTCGTTGGAGGACTGCCCTGAGTCCTGTCTTTTCACTTAGAACTGTAGACTGCAGCTCACTCAATACCCGTATGTGTTGTTGACAGCTCGTGTTTTCTGCAGCTGGGCAGTACTCCCTTGTATGGATGTACTATAGTTTATTCATTCCCCTGCTGATGGACATTTATTTATTTTTTCCAGACTTATCCATTCTTTTGCAGTGAGTAGCCTGGTGCATACATCATCGTGTAGTTTTGTCTAGGCATTCCAGGAGCAAGCTGACTAAGCGAGTAAGAATGAAGAGGCAGTCAGGCAGGTAAACTTCCTTTCTTGTCTCCTAGAAGCGTCGCCCCTAAGGAACTTTTATTTTCTCAATCTCTGTCTTCCTCTTTAAGGCCTTTAATTTAAGAGGTGTAACTCTTCAGGCTATAATTTCACCCTTCTGGCCCAAGTTTTTAAAGCTAGAAAAGGACCTTGGGAGATGGCTTATCCTGTCATTTTACAGATGAAAGACCAGGAACCCAGGAGTTGGAGAGCCGTCAGCTGGTCCTCCTGGCTCCTGCCCAGCAGCAGGTGGTAGACTTTCCCTTAAGCTCTCCTTCCCACTCCCTGCGGTTGGCCAGGCCCCCCTCCAGTGCAGTGCTGCTCACAGTGTGGTCCACCCACCCGCAGCATCACCTGGGAGCTTGTGAGAAATATGGAATCTCAGGCCCTGCCCCAGAAGTTCTGAATTAGAATCTGCCATTTCACTGGATCCCCAAATGACTCACATGCACAGCCAGCTGTGAGAAGGGTGGGTCTAGTGGTCTTCTCAGGAGATAGTGCAGCAGGGGTTTGTCTACAGGGATGGTGCCGGCTCCTTGTGAACAAATGGCTTCAGCCTCCTCATGAAGTGCTCCTGCAGTCTGTCTGTCCCGGGCCCACAGTGACCTCCACCTGTCAGGGCTCAAAAGTATCTCTCTGGGGCCGAGGTCTTTCCTGGTCAGAGCTGCCCTTCAGTTCTCCTTCATCTGTCCAGCACAACCTTCATCCTTCTGGATCTGTCCCTGCTGTGTCATGTGCATCTTTTTGGCAAGTGTCCTGGCTTTATTTCATAACTCTGTTCATGCTAGTTTGTAAGTTCTTCATAAATTTGATTTATTGTAGATTTTCTTATCATAGATTTTTTTGTTTGTTTTATTTTTCTAGTTGCTGTTGTCAGTTCCAATTCATGACGACCCCATGTGTCTCAGAGTAGAACTGTGCTCCGCAGGGTTTTCAAGGGCCGGTTTTGTGGAAGTGGATCACCAGGCCTTTCTTCCAAATGTCTCTGGGTGGACTCGAACCTCAATCCTTTTGGTTAGCAACCAAACTCATTATTGACTGTTTGCACCCCCCAGGGACTTCGTAGATACGAAGAGCCTTAAAATGCTTGCTAGTAGGCATACTGCCATGGAAAGATTATTCATTTCGCTTCTTTGCTTTGCTGCTGCTGTAGTGTGTGTGTGTGTGTGTGTGTGTGTGTGTGTGTGTGTGTGTATGAATATAATTGATAATATTAGGCCTGAATGAATACTTTAAAGCTTAATTGGGACTTGGTCTTTAAATTATCCACAAACTGAGTTGCCAGCTAAAGTGTTTACAAACGGTGAAATCGTTGTCTTCATAAAAATAAAATCCTCTACTGTGAATTCAGTGTTTCTAGTCTCTTCAATGTTGTCTCTAGAAGATCAGTTTTTGGGAAATGGAAATAATAACCTAAGTATATCTAGGTGCAGTTGTTAGTTACAGTACACTGTAGGAAAGAGTTTGGAAACCCTGGTGATGCAGTGGTTAAGAGCTCAGCTGCTAACCATAAAGGTCGGCAGTTCAGATCCACCAGCTACTCCTTGGAAACGCTGTGGGGCAGTTCTACTCTGTCCTATAGGGTCGCTATGAGCCGGAATTGACTCAACAGAAACGGGTTTGGTTTGGTTGGTAAGAAGGATTTTAGTATAATAATATGTAGTGTTGGTAAATGTACAGGAATAAGAATTTCTTTCCCCAAAGGCAGCTTCATTTTTTATTTTTTAAATTTATTTTGTTGTTGAGAATATGCACAGCAAAACATACAATTCAGTGACATTGATTACATTCTTTGAGTTGTGTGACCATTCTCACCCTCCTTTTCTGAGTTGTTCCTCCCCCATTAACATAAACTCACTGCCCCCTAAGGTTCCTGTCTAATCTTGCCAGTTGCTGTTCTCACTTGGATCCCATAGAGATAGTTTTAAAAGAGCATAATGCTCAAGGGAGACATTTTTTACTAATTAAGCTAAACTATTGTTTGGTTTTAAGAAGACGTCAGATGATATTTTTGGTTTAAGGTTTAAAGATTATCTCAGGGTAATAGTCTCAGGGGTTCATCCAGCCTCCATGGCTCCGGAAAGTCTGGAGTCAAAGGCAGCTTCTTATACTAAGAAATAGATGACGTTTTCTTCTCAACTATGTTAACTGCACCCAAATTAGTAAATACTAAAATAAATATGGCGGGCAAAAATATTTTGAATTTTATTTTTTACTTTTTATATAATAAAATTCAGTTCTCCACTTGGTAGCTGATATCCCAGAAAGATTAAGTCTTGCCAGACTGTCTGAGAAGATAACTAGTGAATCATACCCTAAAAACTTGCAGCATTTGAAAAATAACAACCATGTACTGCAATTTATAGGGGCATAATTACAGAATTTTTGAGGCATTTAAGATTAGTTTTAGTAAATTTATCAGCCTGGTTTACTTGAATCCACTTCAAACAACTGCTTTGGGGAAGAAAAAATTACTCTTAGCCACAGAAAATAACCAGTTTTATAGCATGATTTATAGAATGAATAAAAACTCACAGTGTTTTGAATTCTAAGCCTTAGCCAACTTTATTACCAGAGTTGTCATGCTGTCCAGCTGCATGTCACTTTGTAGGCATTTGCAAAATAGCTAGTGGTGATTCATTTATTTACAGTAAGCATTTATTTTGCTTTTGGTGTAGAGGTAACAAGGTGCTATCTGGGATACAAAGATGATTAAATACGTCCCTGGACTTTAAGATGCTTAACATCCAATGGGAACATTTCCACTGAGCGTGGTTTCTAGCCAAATGAATGAGCAGGCTTCTGGATAGCGGAAGATCATTCTTACTGTACGGATATCGACGCTATGCTGACTGATGACAGGTTGTGACGTTATGGAAATTGTGCATATGTTTCTGAGCTTTAATTAGTCTTTTAAAAATTAGGTTTAGAGTTTCCATAATATTTGTAACATTAAACATTTGTTACATAAGAGGTTTTATCAGTATTGCATATGTTGCTGAGGGTCACTTATGCAAGTTTGAAAAAGAGGGAAAACCCATAGCCAATGAGTCGATTCCGACTCATAGCGACCCTATAGAACAAGGTAGAACTGCCCCATAGGGTTTCCAAGGAGCGGCTGGTGGATTCCAACTGCCAGCCTTTTGGTTAGCAGCCGAGGTCTTATCCACTGTGCCACCAGGGCTTCAAAAAAGACGAAAGAAGGTGCTAAAAACAGCACTAGAGATCGAATGGTTTGTAAGATGAAATGAAACTCTCCAACTCAGAAACCTGACAGTACAAGGAAGAAAGGAAAGAAAAATAGATTAAAAAATAAAAGGTAGGAAAAGACAAGAACTCAACATCATAACAATAATCAAGAAGACTGTGTATCTGATAACAAATATCCAGTAAACTGTGAGCACTGCAATAGAAGATGCTTGGGTTGAGAATTAAAACTAATTAAATAAATGTTACTTTATGAATAACAACAAGCTACTGTAAGATGATCCACCTAGTATAATAGTTAATAATATAAAAGCAGTTCTAGGTATCCTCTTTATTGTGACCTGTTTGTGTTCCCTGCTATTTAGATCCCTTGTCCCTTTAATTAATTCCTAATGAACTAATATGGTTTTACGGTCGCCAGGTTCCCGCTAGTACTTGACGGTTGTGGGTCACTAGGAGTATGAGCAATAAAGCATTGGGCTAACTCCTGGTAATCCGTTGTGTTCACAGATGGCCAAAGGAATAACAGAGATGAAAGAAAGATAAATATAGTCACCTGGCAAAAATATTTGCCGCATCTCAAAATTATGGAAGTTATATTTAGAAGTGTTTTTGGTAAAAATATTTGAAAGTTTGTTTTATAATCATAAGTAATCATAGAGAGGTGTTTGTGTGTGTGTGAGTGTGAGTGTGTGAGTGAGTGAGTGAGTGAGAGGCAGGGAAGGAGAGAGGGAAAGAAGCAGCTGATAGAGATTGTGGAGTTTGTCAGGTTGGGAGAGGGAAATGAGATGATTAAGTTAATTGGTCTAGTAAGAATAGAAAACACGTGGGAAGTAGAATCTTGAAATTTCAGAGCTATCCATTAGTCATTATAAAGACTTCTGGAGAAATGTTGAAAGTCACCTATAATTGAGAAAAGAAAGAAAATTGTTGTGACAAAAGGTCCCATAGCCTTTTCCTGGTATTCGGGAAGAACATGTTCTAATTCAACCCAATTCCCCCTTCGCTTCCTCTCCCACACTCTTTTGTTCCAGCGAGGCTGAACTGCCTGATGTTCCCTGGATATGCTCTGGTATCTTTCTACTCTTGGCCGTTCTTTATGCTGTTCCTTATGCCTGGAATCTTCCTCCTCTATTTGTGTGTGTCTGAATCCTGCTTATCTGATGAGGTCCAGTTTAGTACTAATTTCTGTATGAAAATTTCCTTAATTCCTGTTAATTGAAATAAGGCTGTTCTCAGAGGAATCAAAGATGGTCCCCTATGCATTATGTTGTTGTTAATGCTGCTGAGTTGATTTCAACTCATATCGACCCATATGACAGAGTAGAACTGCACTATAGGGGTTTCTAGGCTGTAATCTTTACAGGAGCAGATTGGCAGGTCTTTTCTCCCATGGAGCTCAGAATCGTTGTGCCACCAGGTCTCCTCTTTGGGTATAGAATCTGGTAAAACTTCCAGTGTGAGCCTGGCTTAGTTCAGGTCCGCAAAGTCAGTTTAAAGATTACACTCAGTTTCCCAGGTGACTGTGTTCATGGAGCTGTGACCACATCTTGCTGGACTCCACCTCTTGTACCAGGTGTGAGCTCTTGAGGACAGCACACTGCCTAGTCAGTGGACTCATCTTTGCCTGACACAGTAACTTATTACAGAGAGATCTGACAACTGTGGCTTCAGATTTGTGGGTGAAACAATACAGAATAGGGGAGAAAAGAGGGAAGGAAATAGACTACGTTGCAAAAGTGACAGGTGGCTGAATTGCTGACTGAGATGGAGGCATTAAGAGAGTGTGTATGTTTAGGAAGGAAGTTTAGGGCACTACCTCTCTTTTATCTCATGAAGCAGATACTACAGCACCAACATTGCAGCCCACCACCATCTGTCAGTTTGTTGCACTGGGGTGGCTTGCGTGTTGCTGTGTCGCTGGAAGCTATGCCAACCAGTATTTCAAATACCAGCTGGGCCACCCATGGTAGACAGGTTTCAGCAAAGTTTCCCACTAAGACAGCCTAGGAAGAAAGGCCTGGCAATCTACTTCTGAAAAATCATCCATTGAAAACCGTGTGGAGCACAGTTCTACCCTGACACACATGGGGGTGCCATGCATCACAGTCCATGTGATGGCAGCTGGTTTTAAAGGACCTTGAAAATGTCTGACTCATAATTCTGGAGTAGTATCTCCCCACCCCCAAAAAGAATGGGTTGAGGCAGTTAGGGTTATATACTTCTATGCCAGGTAGAGGGGCAGTGTGTCCCTAGGATTGTTATTTCTAGTGCAGTAGGAATGTATTAAGGTACTTGGATTGCTGGTCTTTTGCAGAACCAGCCAGTAAGTTCTAGGAGACATGCTAGCTTAGGGCCCCTGGGCCCTGTTGCACCTTTTTGACATTTTTGGGAGTTCTGTGATTTGGAGGTAGTAGCATTACTCAGGCCTGCCCCCATGATGGTCTCAAGGTGGGGCCACACTCTTGGCCTTGCCTCTGCACCTCACATATGCACTAGTGTCAGAGGAATCTGCAGATTGCTTAGACAGACAGGATACAATTCAGTTTTTTGTTCGTGTAAGGTGAAATTGTTGTACTTTGTGGGAGAAAAAAAAAACAACAACACTAAAGCGAAAAAGTACATATAGCCTGCAGGGAAGGAATCTATTATTTCCTCACTAGTTTCAGAGATCTTTGGGAACTTGAAATGGTTCCTACCACTGAAGAGTTCCCATAATAATGGTGGTTTGATAGTAAAAATCCATTCATTGGGAGTCACTGGGGAAAATATTCAGGAACAAAGTGAAAAACAATAAATCTAGGACGTGTTAAACATTTCTTTTTGGTTTTAGTTCTTACAAGGACTTACGGTAACAACCCGAGAAGTCAAGTCAAGCAAATGGAGGTATTTGCGTTAACCAGATTATTAGTGCGTTGGTTGTTTACGTATGAGTCAGAGCTTCTAAAATGTGCTCCCGTAAGTAGGTTGAGCCTCCTTGTTAGGCTGTTGTCATAGGGTCTAAAAATGGAAACCTGAGTCCAAACCCTTTCCAGATCATAAAAATAATTCTGAATTAGTAGAGCATAAATGAATGTGATTTTGTTTGAGTGTCATTTTCAAGTTCCCAAGGCCAGGTTGGGACCTTTTAAGTCTTGTAGTGTTCCCTTTAGTGAGAATCAAGGAGATACCAGCAGCTTTGCTCCTGGCATCAGACCGTTTTCTAATTAGGTCAGAGCAGCTCACCCTAGGTTAAGCAGACCCTCCTTCTGTCCCTCCTGCACTGATTTCTATGAGTTGGCCTTTGACGCTATTATATACACAAAGGTCGCTTCTTATATGGGACCGTGATGAACCCAGAAAAAGAATAGGTTCTGAAAGATTGGTTCTTTTTTATTTTTTTAGTATTTATTTTAGGTGGCAATGTATGCAACTAAACATACATCCATACACAATTTCTACATGAACAATTCAATCACACTGGTTACATGCTTCATGCTGTGTCACCATTCTCACTGTCTCTACCCGTATTGTTTCTCATCACCATTAATGTAGGCTCTCTGTCCCTTAAAGTTTTCATCTGTGTTTTAGATTAACTGTTTGATTAAGCTCATATAGATAATTCTTAATAAGAGTGTTATGCTCAAGGCAAACTTTTTTTATTAATTGAGTTAAACTGTTGTTTAACGATGGCTTCTTGGGATAGTTTGGGTTCAAGAGTTAAAGATTATTTCTGGGCATTAGTTTCAGGGGTTCCTCCAGTCTCAGTGGATTCAGTAAGTCTGGTTTCCCTATGAGTCTTTTCTCCTTTTGATCAGGATCCATCTGTTGGGTCCTTGTGAATGATTACTTCTTGTGATTGACTGTCAGAGGATGGTTTGAACACCAGAGTGGTAGTATTAAGGATGGAGATAAGGCTGTGGTTGGGATTTATTTTGGAGGTTGAGTCGTTGGGGCTTGCTGATGGACTGGATATGTGAGGGATAAAGAAAAGATAAGAATTAAGGAAATTTTGGCTTAAACAGCTGGATGGATGGTGACCACCTATTTGGAAAGGGTTAGTGGGGGAAGATGCTTGGAAGACAGCTCACGTTAGGTCTAAGGTGCCTCTTTGACCTCCAAGTGAAGATGTGAAGTAGATAGATGGTAAATAAGGAGAAGTCCAATGACCAAAGGAGAAGTCAAGATTAGATAAGAATTTGGGATGCATTTGCAATTTAGATGGTATTTAAAGCCAGAAGGACTTTAAATACCGTCTAAGTTGAAGATTAAATACCATCTAAAAGAGGGTATCTCTAAGGTTGATGCATTTCTTCCTTGAGAAAATGTCTTCAGTATTCTAAATCATTGACCAAAAAATGGTAACATTAGGAACACAACCAGTTCAATTAGGTAACTGCCTTTAAGTGGTAGGTTGTAAATTCTTTGAGGATACAAATCTTTTGAGTCTTCCATAGTGCCTTGAGCAGAGTAGGTATGTGGCTTTGATTATTGAAATGACTGTGTTTAAAGACTCGAGAGAACCTATTCCCCTTCTTTATGAAACCATTTTTTTCCAGGTGTTTTGGTAAAGTAACTAGCGACTTGATCGTATTAACCTATGAAGCATGTAAACCACACAGTGTCCTTTTCTTTAAGGCATTGGGAGAAAAGGCTTGCCAAAACTAGGAGGATTCTGTGTAAGACTTCATGAGGAAATTCAGGACATTGTGTTAATAATACCAAACCTTGTCTCTGTTATGTAAAGATTTTTTGCCTGTGTCATGTCATCCTTGTTTTGTTCAATTTATTCCTCCCCCTCCAAGTGTCCTAGTTTCTTTTCTACTGTAACTGGTTTTGAACAAAACCGAGAAGCTTGGGGTTTTTGTTATTTAGGTTTTTTTTTTCAGCGTTAGGATTCTTTTCATTTGGTTATTCATTCTTTTTAAATAAGTGGCAATATATTCTTAGCAGTTTTTTCCCTTATGTTTTCTATTTTATTTTTATTTTTAAAATAATTTATTTTTTGTTGTTGAGACTATACACAGCAGAACATACACCAATTCAGCAATTTTTGTATGTACAATTCAGCGACATTAATTACATTTTTCAAGTTGTGCAACCTTTCTCACCCTCCGTAACATTCGTGCGCATTTTTTAATAACTTTTTTCTGATTATAAAAGATTTAGACTTTGGTAAGATAAAATATAAAGCAGTGATCCATCTGTAATCCAAGTACAGTAAAACCTGTGAAAGTTGGAAACTGTGTAAGGCAGAAACCTGTCAGAGAAGGAAAACTCAAATATTTTCCACTAAAACAAGTGATAGAAAAGTGTAAGACTGTACCCTGTAAAAGGCAGAAAACTTATGAGACCTGGAAAAACAAGGTAGTCTCGTTGAGTTCTGTCTCTCTCACAGGTTTCACTGTACTCAGAGAGATAATTGGTTACCATTTTCTTTCATTTCCTTCGAGTCCTTTTGCTATATTTATGTATATAGAAATAGATTGTGAATTTGGAATAATACTACAATATTGATTAGAATGATGCTTTTTAACCAATATTTTATTGTATTTTATGATAAATTGTAATTTTTTTAAAAAAAAAAAAAACATGGTTTTTGAATGGCTGCAGAGTATAGATAAGTACATGGTGGTTTTTAAGGGGAAAAAACTCAAGATGGTCACAGTAATTAACAAATCCTTTTAAGATTAGAAACAAAAGCATATAAAATATAGAAACAGAACAGTCTTTGGAACACTGCCTAGAAATTAAATTTCTCTGTTCTTAGTAAGATTTGGTTTTGAATGAAGTGGATTCTCACACTTTTCTTATTCCTTTTTACGTTGGTTACCTTATGTAAAATGTAATTATCTTTTATACACTTCCTCTGCTTCCTATTGGAATATACTAATGCGATGTGACCCTTTGTGGTATTTCATAATGTCCCATGAGACTTGTCTCACACACTTTGGACATGTTATCAGAAGGGACAAATCCCAGGAGAAGAATATCATGCTTGGTAAGGTAGAGGGTCAGCGTAAAAGAGGAAAACTCTCAACGAGATGGATTGACACAGTGGCTGCAACAGTGGGCTCAAACATAGCCATGATAGTGAGGATGGCGCAGGACTGGGCAGTGTTTCATTCTGTTGTACATAGATAGGGTCGCTATGAGTCTGAACCATCCTGAGGGCACCTAACAACAACAAATCATCTCAGTATAGTAAACAGTACTGAGCAAATTTCTTTGTAATATGTCGCAAGAGCTAGGCACCATCAAAGAATGTACATTTAATTGTACATAATGTAAAATTAAAGGATTGGCATTAACTTTTAATGTTATTTTGAAATTTGAATGTGAGGGGAGCCCCAGAAAATACGAATAGGAATGGAAACAGCCTCTCCTATTGCCATACTTCTGGTAGACGCACTCCTGGTTATTGACAGATGTCCCTTCTATAGACTCTTGCTTGGTCAGAGGGTCAGAGAGGACTGTGAGGAATTTCGAGAAAAGCTATCATCGCCCCCTTCTCCAAGATTCTAATCACATTCTTTGCCCCCCCCTTGTAAACCTTGGAAAAAATTTTAAAAAATAATATTTTATTGTGTTTTCTTTGAAGGTTTACACAGCAGTTTAGGTTCCCATTCAACAATTGCTACACAAGTTGTTCAGTGACCTTGGTTACATTCTTCACAATGTGTGAACATTCTCATTATTTCCGTTCTGGTTGTTCCACTTCCATTAATCTAGTTTTGTCCTCTTACATTCTCCTCTTTGTTTTAAGGTAATTGCTGACCATTTGGTCTCATAAAGGTGATTTTTTAAAGGAGCACAAAACTTGGAAATCTTTGTGTCTGTTGCCTTCAAAGATTAAGACTTGCAAACTGTAAACGTGTGTATGACATTTATTTTGAATAAAATTGGGATATGTTATATATAGTTTTATAGCTTACATTTTATTATTTAACATTATATTGTAAGTGTTTTCCCATGTTTGAAAATATTCTTTGAGAACATGAATTTATTTTCTCTATGGTGGGACATTAAGGTTGTTTGTTTATGGTTTTTATAGTTTTGTTTTTATAATGTACTTCTTGGTCTATAATTCTGATTATTTCATTGAGAACATTCCCAGGATTGTAATTATTGGGGCAAAAGATATGAGTGTATTAAGCCCTTTAGATTGTCTATCATCTGTTTATTTCCTTCTCATTGCTACCCGCTGCCTTAAACTTCCATCATTCTCATTTCCTCTGTTGCAATAGACTCCTAGCAGGTTTCCTTGTTTTCACTTTCCTTACTCTAGGTTACTTTGCATCACCACTAACCACAGTGACCTTAGAAAACCCAACCCATTTCTGGCATCCCTGTGTCCATGCTCTTTTAGCAACGCCAATTATGTCCACCCAACCAGTCTCCAACCCCTTCTTCCTGGATCCTCCTACCTGCTGGAGGAACAAGTTTTATGTGTGTTGGAGCCATCTTAAGTTTATGGTACATCTTCATCAGACCACTTGCCTGCCCACTCTGTTCTCTTTTGCATTTAGATGGTTCCGGACTTTGACTCAATCCCTAAGCTTCTCACTGTCAGCCATTCACCTTGTCTCCTGCTTCTTTGGAAAAAAACAAAACGATAAAATACAAAGACAGCAACCCTCAGTAGGGGAAGTACTATCAAGTCCTCCTCCTCCTACCTTGTTTCTTACTGTCTGCAGCAGCACTTTGACCTTCCTTCTTCATGTTGGCTTTAGTAAAAGTGGCTTCCCGTCTCTTCTTCAAGTGCACCAACTTCTCCACTTTGTATGAAGTCTTCTCCTTTTAAACCAGTAACTCTCAACTGGGATTTATTTTTGCCCTAGAGGACATTTGGTAATATCTTGAGACATTTTTGAAGCCCTGGTGGCACAGTGGTTAAGAGCTACCACTGCTAACCAAAATGCCAACAGGCTCATAACCACCAGCTGCTCCTTGGAAACCCTATGAAGCAGTTCTTCTCTATCCTATAGGGTCTCAGTGAGTTGGAATCCACTCAGCAGCAATGGTTTGTTTTGTTTTGTTTTTGTTTTTTGTTTAGAGACATTTTTGTTTGTCACACCTGGGGAGAGCTGTACTGGGCATCTACTAGGGTGGGACTCAGAATGCTGTTAAACATCCTGCAATGCACAGGACAGCCCCTACAACAAAGAATGATCTGGCTCCGAATGTCAGTAGTACAGAGGTTGTGGGAACCTGTTTTAGATTTACTCTCAGACTTGACCATGCTCCATCCAGAGTCCAATGCTTGCATCCTTGTCTCTTCACTGTAGCCTCCTTCACAGAGCAGCAGGTCTCATTTTGGGATATTGGGAGGATTTCAGTAGTTTCAGGCTATCCTCATAAATAGTGTAGTGAGAACAGGAGTAATTACACTGGATTGGAACTGAGTATTTGGGTCGTGTTGACTTTAGCATCTGTTCCTAGAGAGTGGTGCTGTTTTGGTTGGGGCCTGACTCCCTCCTCTGTTGTCGTGTGCCATCGGGTGGATTCCAACTCATAGCGACCGCCATATAACAGAGTGGAACTGCCCCAGAGGGTTTTCTAGGCTGAAATCTTTTCAGGAGCAGATTGCCAAGTCTTTTCTCACATGGAGCAGCTGGTGGGTTCGAACTGCTGACCTTTTGGTTAGCAGCCAAGCTCTTAAACATTGTGGCACCAGGGCTCCTCATTTCCTTCTCTAGACCAAGGGAATTGAACTTCCAGTGTTCCCGCTAGTTATAACATTTCTTAATTTAGTGATAAAGTCATCATTGACTATGTGTAGTTGCATTTTAATGGGGATTGCGCAGAAGCACATTTCCATGGGTTGGAGAGAATGATATAGGTGACAGGGAAGTAGACCACTTGTTCAATAAGTTTGACTGTAAGAGAAAGTGGCAAATCGGAGTTGGAAAGATCATATGTAGCCTCCTCCTACTCCAAATGAGGTATTCTATGCATTTTTTTGAGGCAGAGCCTCAGTGGACAGGAGGGATTGAATGTACTAATATGCAAAGTGTATATCTATGGGAGAATGGCTGCTAATTAGAAATTCTCTTTTCATTTTTTATATTAATAATTAGAATGGGATGATCATTTAATTATGCAACATTTGATGAGAAACGTAGGTGCTTTTATTTTTAAGGGGACAGGTGAATTGTTTAACTTATTAGGTATATTTTCTCATAGTGTAGTGTGATTTCTTATTTCTTTTTTTGGGCTTCCAGCCAGTGTGTAAATCTGAAACATTACAATTTAATTTTATAATTTTAGTTGTAGTTGAAGATGGAGTTCGTGTTGGTCTTAAGTTTAGTCTGTTTAGCACTCGTGTGTCCTCACCTACTGAATACTAAAAATTAAGTGTAGTTCTCTTGTTTCGAGAACTCTATTGAAAGTGGTTGGAGCTGCAAGCCTGTCCTCTGTGAGGGTGTAACATTTTTCAAGGTGTATCTTGGTGCAGGCTTCTCCCCTAAGCCTCCAGTGATCCTCCGAGCCACAGGAGAGCACTGCCTCCCTTGGTGATCACTCTGTTCTCCCATCACCTCAGGGAATCTGAGCATTTGATTGCCCATGGGAATGTGAAAGTCTAGTTTATAGAATTTCTCAGCTGACGTGGCAGGAACACCTCACCGGTGAACCTGCCACCAAATTGGAGTTAATGTAGAAAGTTAACGTTTTGCAACAACTGGGGCACTTCCTGTTTCAGCCACTTCTCCCGGAGGCTGAGTAGGTGGCATGATGGGTGGTAGAGTAGGGTTTGACTTGGCTTCAAGTCACCAGCCGAAGAAAGAACACATGGTTTGCTGGGCCTTGGAAATTCAGTATAGTAAAGAGTGGTCAACCTGGGCAATGAAAAATGAAGAAAGAAGAATTGATGTGATCAAACTGAAGAATGTTAAATATACCATGGACTACCAAAGGAACAAACAAATCAGTCTTAGAAGAAATACAACCAGAATGCTCCTTAAATGCAAGGATAGCGAGACTTTGTCTTGCTTCCTTTGGGCATGTCATCAGGAAAGACTAATGGCTAGAAAAGGACATCCTGTTCGGTAAAGTAAAGGGTCAGTGAAAATGAGCAAAACCCTCAATGAGATGGATTGGCACAACAGCCACAACAATGGACTCAAACCTACCAACAATCATGAAGACAGCACAGGACTGGGAGCATTTCATTCTGTTATACACAAGGTCACCATGAGTCAGAGCCAAGTCTACGGGTGGTCAGATTGGAAAACTATGCTCCTCAAAACGGGATCCAGTGCTGCAGAATACTAAGGTGGTGCTCTACTGGACTAGTTCAAGCCCTAGGTCTACACCTGTCTTAGTTATCTAGTGCTGCTAAAACAGAAATACCGCAGGTGGATGGCTTTAACGAAGAGAAGTTTATTCTGTCACAGTCTGGTAGGCTAGAAATCCAGATTCAGGGCATCAGCTCCAGGGGAAAGCTTTCTCTCTCTGCTGGCTCTGGAGGAATATCGTTGTCGTCAGTCTTCCTCTGGTCTCGGAGCTTCTCAGTGCAGGAAGCCCAGGCCCAAAGGATGTGCTCTGCTCCCAGCGCTGCTTTCTTGGTGGTATGAGGTCCCCCTGTCTCTCTGCTTGCTTCTCTCTTTTATATCTCAAAAGAGATTGGCATAAGACACAATCTAATCTTGTAGATTGAGTCTTGCCTCATTAACATAACTGCCACAAATCTTGTCTCGTTAACATCATAGAGATAGGATTTACAACACATAGGAAAATCACATCAGATGTCAAAATGGTGGACAGTCACACAATACTGGAAATTATGGCCTAAGCCAAGTTGACAGATATTTTGGGGGAGGACACAATTCAATCCATGACATTCTACCCTTTGGCTCCCCAAAATTCATGTCCTTGCCACATATAAAACATATTCACAATATTGACACCTCAGGGTACTTGGAGGTACACAGCTGGTTGATCTGAAAACTAGGATTGTAGACTCACAGGGTGGTGGTACCTCTGTCAACTGACACCAGTCCTCACCGATCAATTCTGTTCTGTGTAGTTTGTATCGTAGTTATTTTCATTCTTGCCTTTGCCCTCTCCCCTCCCTCCTCACCCTCTGCCCTCAATTTCAAGATTTTAAACTCTCTGAAGGCCAGAAAGTTGCATTCTCCACCCTGCCTGGTGTGGGTGCCCGGCATGCAGGCAGGAATTGGTTGGAAGTTGAATTAGTTGTGAAGGGGAAGAACTACAACTGCCTCTCTGCCCGGAAAACTCTGATACAGCTTTAAATAAGAAAGACAGCCCAGCCAAAGTTACTGTCCTTCACAAAACCATGCGAACTCTGGTTATTGTCCACCCTGTGTGATAAGCCCTTGGTTCATCTTTGTACCATCGAGAACTGTCATTTGAAGACCAGATCCTGCGGGAACATGTGCAGGTAGCTTAACGTTACTGCACTGCATGATTATTTAAGCTAATTGCTGAACTGGGTGGAGTTACTTGATCCTTACGATAGGGGTGGAGCTCCACTCAACTCCCTTTTCCACCAACAAGCGTTTCTTTCTAACAGTCATTGAAGTGAATCATCAGTATAAGTAGCAAGCTCGGGGCATTTCTTCTCAGTTGTGTTAAAACTTGCTGGTGTTCCTGGACTATCAGCAGAGGTGTGTGTGTACTCTGCTTCTAAACAAGAAGGGAGAAGACACGACCAGGCAAGGGAGCCCGGGGTCCCTGAGGTAGATTTCCAGCAACATCAGCTCCACCATACGCTTCCTGGCAGGATAGATGGCTTATTTTTCATGAGCTCCGAGGAAAATTATACGTAAGAACAAAGACACTACTGTATGTTCGTAATATGAATGTGTAATATCTGTTATTGGCATGGAGTTTGATTTTGGTGTGGTACTGTTTTGTTTTTTTTTTTTTAAATATCAGTGATATTATTCTGCCACATACCAGGGTTTTCCATTACATATTCTTTTGGGTGATCAGTGTTAGCTGTCGCTGATCAATTTTGCTCTTTCCATGAATAGAAAAATGTGCCAGCAAAAAACGAAACTTGAATTGTGGTCTGAATTCTCCTGAGTCTGTGTTCTTTGCTTTTTTATCTCTGCCTTGACTTTTTAGAAAAATGTATAATTTTAATTCCATAAATGAAAATGTCATGGACACTTGTTTTCTTTTTGAAAACAATGGAAAATGTAGGCCGTTTAAGCTCTATGAGTGTTGTTTCTTTGGTTTAGAAATCACTGGTTTGGGAAGAAGCATTTGTGTTTTTCCTCCTTTTTTGATTTGGATCTCTATTTGCTCAGAATATTTCTGACTTAGGAATCTCACGGGAGAAGAGGGAGACAAGCAACTGTACTTGGCTTAAAGTGAAATAACATTCTATGTCATAGAATGCTTTGCTTGAAGAATGATTTATGGTTTATTTCTCAATTTTTGGAGGTAGTGATAGAAATCTATCTTCCCCTCTGTAATTGGCTTACATGATTTATACTAAAAGTATTTATCTGTTTGAGAGAATAAAAATTAAAGCCCAGAGCATAGACAAATGAATTTCTCTTTTAGGTTATGCTGTCATCTTTCCACCCTTACTGCTCATACATATGAAAATACTTTATGATTAAAACACGATTTTTCTGTTACTGTACCATCACATTGGATGGTGAGTCATTAACTGTTAGTTAACTAGTCACTGTGTGTATGTTGTCAAAACCTGAAATAAAATTGAATGCAGACCATACTTTCATAAAGGAGCCAAGCTCCTTAAGATCGATGGAATTCTAAGATAATAAGAATATATCCACAGTGTGGAATATCAAAGCCTGCAGTCAAATCTGAGTTCTTTAATAAGGTACCTTCTTGCACGTTGAGAAGTATGTTGTCCACACATACTTAAGTTAGATTCTGTCAATTAAACAAACGAAAGAAGACAAACAACAAAACTATGAGAGAGGAGGGGTTTTAAAGTACCTGGGTGGTATCCTCAGGCTGGTAAGCTTGTCAGCAGGAACGGCCACAATGCTGTATGGTAGGCCTGTTTTTTTTTTTTTGCTGTAAGGAGCACATGGTGGACTTTAATTCCCATGGAATTTGAGTAATATGATGGGGAGATCAAGAAATGAGGAAAAAGAAATGCTTTTTATTTAATTCGACAGGAGAAAAAAGTGGAATGATTTTCAGTTACACACGTTCTTAAGTTTTTACATTGCTGCTGTTTTCGTGATACTTTGGCTTTTTTAGAATTAATAAAAGTTTTGTTTTTTTTTTTTTTTTTTTTTGAGTCTTGTATTGCAGCTTAATGCTGATGTCAGTGTGGAGTCTAACAAAAAGAAAGTGAAGGCAGGAACAGAGTCGTATGAATTTTGCTACTTGAGAAGTATAAAAGTTTTTTTCCAGAGTGGTTTGGTAAGGAGCTCTGTATCTTTATTGACAACATCATAGAGGCAGTTGATTAAGAACAGATGGCTTTTTTGGTTATTCCCATTGTGTTGGGGTGAGAGGGCCTTTTTGTTTTGTTTTGTATTTCAGTCCGGTCCAGTGTTTACTCCGTCATTCTGTACTTCTTAGGGCTTGCCCAAGTCAGTTGTCAGGTGAAATCATTTTACATACCATTTCTTTCATCATGACAGAAATCTTTTTCTTCCACGTGTGTTTTGAGGTAACGATACTTTGATATACTACTGAGTTAGAAGGCATCCTATTCGCTAGGTAAGCTTGACAAAAGCCTGCTAATCTCTAGCTTTGGATCTGAGAGGTTTCTGGGGGTCATTAACCCTCAGAGTGATGGTAGAATTACATGTTCTCTGTTGCTTTCGGTATCTAAGCTATGTCTCCAGTGGCTCAGAATTCCACAGAAGGTCACTTGACACAAGTTCATCTGCAGTAAATATTTGTGCTCACTCTCTGTGTAGCCTGATTTTTCTCATACCCAGGAGCACAGGTAGCCAGTGTGGTGTAGGCAGGCAGCTCCTACGTGAGATCCTACCAACTGGCCAGGACTTGTGGGTCAGGCCTGGGTAAGACCATGCACTGCTCTCCTGCAGTCAAATCCCATGAAAGGCCTTGGATCTAGACCTCACAGGTCCTCCCTCCTGCCCTGCTGTTGTCACCAAAACCCTATCAGCCAGAATAGTCACGGGATCTTTTTAAGTAATTATGAGCTGTACTCTTCTCGGCTGAGGCATATGTGACTGTTTACTCATCCTAGAGGCAGTTACTGAAATAAAGGTTAAAATCCCAGCTCATGATTGACATCATCCCTGAAAACAAAGGGTTGGTTTTCTTCTCCTAGACAATGAAGAATTAGTGAAACTTTTTGGAAAGCACGTGAAGCCTGTGAGATAGCATTACCTCGCAAAGGCAACTAACAGTGTGATTTCAGACTAAGTGGAAACACAAATAGAATCAATTCAATGGAGTAAATAGGGTTTCACCAGAAATCAGGACTTCAGACTGGTTCAGTCATGGCCAACAAAGTGAAACTGGGACAGACCTGTAATTTTAAAATTTGGGTGATCTGGAATGATAACTGGAATGGGAAAAATTAAGAGTCAGAACTTTGGAATGGACATGGAAGAAGCATAGTGAGCCCTTTCAGCAGCCTGATACTTGAGATTGGATTATTGCCAGGACAGTGGAGAGCAACACATTCAAAGTGGTATGGTGGGCCACCATCTTTGAGTGAGGAACTGCACTTTCCAACTCTGTACAAAATCTGACAGGCAAGAGATTTGGTTGCTATGCAACACATACGCTGCCCTTGTTTTCTAAGAGGGAGGTTAAGTTTCTGGCAGGGCTTCAACTCATAATTTTTCCCATTCTGGTTATCATTTGGTTCACCCAAATTTTTAAAATTCAGGTCTGTTCCGATTTCGCTTCCTTGGCCATAACTGAATTGGGAAGAATCAGTTTGAAGCCATATGTCATGGATTGAATTGCATCCCCCCAAAATATGTGTCAACTTGGCTAGGCCATGATTCCCAGTATTGTGTAATTATCTTCCAGTTGTGATGTGTTATAAATCCTAACTTGTGGTTAATGAGGGAGGATTAGGTTATGTTAAAGAGGATTAGGTTATGTTTTTTATGTTAATGAGGCATGATTAGGATGGGGTGCATCACCCTTACTTCAGTCACCACCTTTACTCAGGTCATAGCCCTGAGTTTCCCTGGGGTGTGGCCTGCATCACCTTTTACAAAAGATAAAAGGAGAAAGAATTGAGGAGGGAGAGAGGGACCTGACTACTACCAAGAAAGAAGAGCCGGGAGCAGATCATGTCCTTTGGACCTGGGGTCCCTGCACTGAGAACCTCCTAGACCCAGGAGACGATTGATGCCAAGATCCATGTAGATCTCCAAGGACTGCTGGGTCCACAGATGTTGAAAGGAGACAAGGACCTTCCCCAGAGCCTACAGAAAGAGAAAGCTTTCCCTTAGAGTTGGTACCCTGAGTTCGAACTTCTAGCCTCCTAAACAGTGAGAGAATACATTTCTGTTTCTTAAAGCCATTCACTGTGGTATTTCTGTTATAACAGCACTAGATAACTAAGACAGCCTGCTAGAAATACACAAAAAAGCACCGCTTTTAATTGTGTAAGCCCTCTTGCTCAATGAACTATATTACTCATTCGTGCCACTGCAAACATGAGGCTCACATGCAACTATGAACACATCCTCCTCTGACTAAAGTTTGTGACAGGAAGTGCTGTCACATTGTTGGAGAGTATTTAGTCATAGGGGTCATAGGTTCTTGAAGCAGAAGCCCTTTAGAGTCATGGAGGTGTGATCTTTGGGAGCAGTTGCCAGTGGAGGGACTTGAATCTTTCAGCTCTATTAACAGGGTCAAGAAGTTTCTTTTGGCCAGCATTGGCCATCCTAGGTAGACATGCTTGAGACTCGAAGGAAACCTCTGGCTTTCTTGGAGGAAATGAGGTGGCAGGATTTTTACAGCATTTTAATATAGTCTACGTTTTCTCTGTTGCCCTGTTGTGTTGAGGTGTTCAGGACCATAGTTACATCAGAGGTTAATCAGTGAGTGGTTTATCTGAAAGAGATTTGTTCTGCCTCAGGTAGGGAAGGATGGACTTTGTGCTGTCTGGTATTTTATTTTGTATGACTATTTAATTTAACCCGTTGACCCATTAAGACACTTGTCTTGTTCATTACTTAAATTAAAAAAAATTACTTTTTTAGTCAGTCAGTTATAAAATATTCAGCATCTCTTGTGCCAGACACTGAGAGGTCTGTCTTTTTCCCCGACACTTGGTATTTTCTGATTGAGCTAAAAAAATGTTGAAGGCTAACTTTTTTTTCTTCTCTTATTCTTGTTTTTACTTGATTTGTTTGTTTTTCTTCTATTCCATACTTTAACAATCCTTGAAGCATTGGGCTTGATCAAAGGCAATTAAGACTTGCTTGATTTGTAGGATTAATCACACTTTCAAGTCACACTCTCCCCTGAAAATATGTCCCGTCATTTTTTTAGCAGGTTTAAAAAATTAATTTTCTGTTGAATTCTTTGTTGCTTCACGTGAGGTCACACACCAGAAGCCGAGTGGTTTTCCTCTTGTGTGTACTAGCGGAACTCTGTTTCTGGAGAAAACAAAGAATCTAACGGCTAGAGAGATTATGTAAGCTGAGGGTGTGAGTGTCAGAGGGCAGGAGAGAGAAGGAGAAACCAAGACAAGTCAGGGCCTTGTCACCCTTGTGCAACTCTTGAGTCTCAGGAGATGATCTATCATCCCCTTGAGTCTCAGGAGATGATCTGTCATCCCCTTGCAGCGATACTGTCACTGAAATTTGATTTTGAACACGACACAGGACTGAATGCTTTGATGACAAGCCAGTAGCTCTCTTTAGCAACAGCCAGTTTAAGGGAAAAACCCACAGGCTGAACAGTGAGAGTCAACGGTACGGTTGTGGGAGGTGCCAGCCCACTGGGCAGCAGCCTCCATCTGCCCAGAGCAGGAGGCCTCCATAAGCCTCCTGGAGTTGCCTAATCCTAGGTGTTTATGTCATAATTAAACTGCCTTTGTATTCTGCTTGTGTGCATCTATATTTGGCTCTACCCTTTTAGGGGAGGGAAGAGGTGTGGGCAGAGAAAAAAATAAAAGGCAATTTGCAAGCTCCCAAATTTGGAATGCACCAGTTAGATTTGGGGGGCCACTCCTGATCTAGGTGCTGGGGACCAAGGTAAATAGGAGCAGCCAAGCACGCGGCAGGGCCCAGGCCAGCAACCTGCACAGCCGTCGGTGGCTCCCTGGTCCCTGCCTAGTGGGTGCTTCAGCCTAGTGAAGAAGACTGATGATGACCAAATGTCTGCATAGCCACCACCCATCTGTCAGTGTAGGTGTATGTGTTGTTATGATACTGAACAGATTTCAGTGGAACTTCTAGACTAAGATGGATTAGGAAGTAAGGCCTGGTGATGTACTTCTGAAAATCAGCCAGTGAAAACCTTGTGGAGCACAACAGTTGCAGTCCACAGCCAATCATGGGGATGGCGCAGGACCAGGCAGCGTTTCGTTCCGTTGTGCATGGGGTCACCTTGAGTTGGAGGCTAACTTGACAGCAGATGACAACGACAACCTAAAGCAATCAGAGGGAAGAAATAGCAGTTGCATGGCTGGGTGAGCTTTTAGAAGACAACACAGTTTTCTTCTGCAAATGGTAGCTACTAACATTTTTTCAATATGCTGTTACTGACTAATGTGGAAGTTGTGGATAATGCTGTTGTTTTGGGGTGCCGTCAAGTTGATTCTGACTCGTAGCAACTCCACATGACAGTAGAACTGCCCCCTGAGTTTCCTAAGCTGTAAACTTTATGGAAGCAGACTGCCACATCTTTCTTCCACATAGTAGCTGGTGGGTTAGAACTGCCAACCTTTTAGAGGGGTATTTTCTGAAAGAAAGAAAGAAAAAAAAAAAAACATTTATACTTATCAAAGATGTTCTAGCATCATCTCATCTAGTCAGTATTGGAAACTGGGAGCCGCCATGCCTGTGGAAAACCTTCTGAATGAGTGAATGAATGAATTCTGCACTATAAGAGGTGTGGCAGCCTAGATCTAGGGGTACAGGGTTTAACTTGTGGCAGTGCCATTTATTGCTAGCTGAACAAGCCTTTATCTCCCAGTTTTCTAATTTGCCCAGTGGAGTTGCATTAGATCGTGATCGCTAAGGTTCCTTCCTTTTTTGTTCTTTCCTCCAAGTCAGGCTTTGTTATAGCAACCTATCAAACTTAACCTTGTAAATTGTTAGTATGTTGTAAATTACTGTTACAGGATAAATATTGGGGGAGGGTGGTGAGCACAAATGCTGAGCAACACATTCATGAAACGCATTCCATCTTTCCTTAACTTCTTAGTACAGCATCACTGAGAAGAAGGTCATCATTTCTGAGTTTCTCATGTCACCAAGGCCAGGAGTGCCTGTGCTTAGCTTGGAGGCTGGGGAAGCCTGTGGGACACACTGAGGCCTGCTTCCCCAGTGCTAACGATAGCAGCTGCTCCCTGGTGCTGGGCGCTGTGCTAAAGGAAAGGCAGTGTACATGCCTGTCTCCTGAAGGCCTCGCCCCGGGCCAGTGAGATCAGCTGGTGGAGATCCTGACCTCTGATTCTATCTGGCTGGAAGTAGCAGAGCTAGAAAACAGACTTGGGTGTGTCTAACTCCAGAGTGTTATCATTGGGTGCTGTCAAGTCGATTCCAACTCAGCAATCCCATGTGACCAAGTAGAACTTCCCTATAGGGTTTCCTAGGCTGTAATCCTTACGGAAGCAGATTGCCAGGACTTTTCTCCTGCGGAGCTGCTACGTGGGTTCAAACTACCAACCTTTCTGTTAGCAGCTGAGCACTTAACCTTTGAGCTGTCAGGGTGCGTGCCCTCAATTGTGTTGCCGTATTACCCTAAATGGAGGGGACCAAGACAGCCACTAAAGCAAAAAATACTATCTCTGTCAAAGGTACAACTGCTATGTCTTTGTTAATGTCCTCCCCCTAGTTAGCCGCTGCTCATTTCATTCAAGTTGTTACTCAGAATCACCATCTCGAAAAGGTCCCTTGGTCATCCTCTTTAAAATTAAAACCAGCACCTTCTTCCACCTCCTCAATGTCAGTCCCCCTTGCCTGCTTGCTTCCTTTTCGTTTTAGCATTTATCATTTTCTAACATATAGAAGTCCCTGGGTGGTGCAAACAGTTAATGAACTTGGCTGCTAGGTTGGTGGTTCAAGTCTGCCTAGAGGTGCCTTGGAAGAAAGGCCTGGCAATCTACTTCTGAGAAATCAGTCACTGAAAACACTGTGGAGCACAGCTCTACTCTGACACATGGGGTCACCATGAGTTGGAATAGACTTGACTGCAACTGGTAATGTACTATATACTTTACTTACAATTATTATCAGCTGGGTCCTCTTGCTAGCCTGTAAGCTCCATGAAGGTAGGAATTTTTTTATCTATTTCTTCCCTGACGTATCTCAGGTGCCTAGAACAGTGCCTGCCACATTGTAGGCACTCAGTGACTATTTGTTGCATGAAGGTTTGGGGTAGGAAACCAGACACCCAGGCTTTAGGAGTGTCTGTGAAGTGAGAGTGTTCCTGAGGACATTTGATCCTGATTTGGTCATTTAGAGTCTGTGGTTTGTTCCGAGATGTCAGTACTGTAGGCCATCTTGCCCTCACCTTGATGCATTAGTATAGAATTATCTGGGTGGAGCATACTACTTTGAGGTTAAAGTCTAATTGCCAGACTTTCTCACATGGTTGGTCTAAGGGGCAGAGTGTAGCCTCCTTGCTTCTGTTGTACAAGGAGGTCTGCCACAGGGGGAATAGCTCAGGGAAGCTCCTTGCAGCCATTCCTTGACGTAGCTAATGTTCTACCCCGTGTGGGTTTTTCCTGCCTAACTGCCCCTCTGGTTTTCGGCATTCAACATACTGCAGTTACATGTTCCACTGTGGTTTTACTTAGTCTTAATCCTTTCCTCTTGAGAGCAGATTCTCTTTCGCTTTCAGCTTCTCCACTGCTATTGGATTTCTTTGTTTCAGTCATGACATGAGAAGAATAACCAAGGAATTGCAAATGAGGCTCTTTTATTTCCATCTGATTTGTTTCCATTTTAGCAGTATTGTGCCTTAAAATAATAGTCATGACCATTGCCTAGCATGTGAAATCTATGCAGAATTGTATTCCACCATATAGACAGTGATATTTTTGAGACTTACATCACCTTGCGTCTCCCCTATATGCTTAACCTCCCCTTGGACCTCCATGCTACCCTATAAAGACCATTGCTTATTGCCTACTGTGCAACTGGAATGTGATACACAGAAGTGGCCAAGTCATGGCCCTGTTTGCAAGGAGCTTATAGACCAGTAGCAGAAATGGACACATAAGTAAGAGATTGTCATACAGACATGCCTGTGCCATCAGCAATGGAGCTTATAGGGGTTGGGTGGGTAGGAAGCCTTCCCAGAGCCAATTGAAGTGGTCTTTAAAGGTTGAGTAAGGGTCCAGTGCAGGCAAGATGGGGACAGGGCATTTCCCAGCCGGGAAAAAGCATGTTGTGTCCTGAGACCAGAAAGCAGTTCCACTTGGCTAAATGCATAAGGCACATGGGAGATGATTGGAGGGGCAGGCAGGGGCAGAGCAGGGCAGACCGTGTATGCCACAGTGGTTTGGACTTTACCTTGTACGTTACAAAGAACCAATACTGAGTGGGTGATTCCCTCACATTTGACTTGGGTTAATTAATATTTGGCTGCATTAACAAGAATCTAGGAGATTGGGGCTTACAGTGAACTTCAACCGTGAGGTGCTTAATCACTGAGGTTGGGATGGCCAGAGGGTCCTTCATTTGCTTGCCTGGTGCTCAAGCCTGAGGCCCTGGCTGGAGACCAGACTTGGGCATCACTTGGTGGTTAGTAGTCATGGTGGGGAGAGGTGTGCATTGAGAGGTGTGTGGCCTACCCAAGTAGAGTTGCAGAGTGAAAAGAGGCTGAGATGTAGCCCTGGGGAGCATCAAGCCTTTAGGATTTGGTAGAAGAACAGGATGCTATAGAGGGTGGGGTCAAAAGGTGGGAGGGCCCAGGAGGGAGAGGTCTGCAGTGGTTGTTGCGCAGAGAGGCTTCAGTAAGGACGAGAGGTGTGTGTTGGTGTTGCCAGTTAGGGCCCTGATGACTGTGGTAACAGTGGCTCGGTAGGGTGGTCGGGGCAGAAGACAGATTTAGAGGGCTGGATAGAGATTGAGTCTCTCAGTAAAGGGATACTTAAAATGACCACATGGGAAAGTGTGGCATTAGAGGCAGCAAAACTTGCCTCAAAAGTAGTTTTCAGAAGTGCTTCTATTCTACCTCCTAGTTCATTGCATAGTGCCTGGAGTCTTAAAAGCTTGCAAACAGCCATCCAAGGCAGGACAATTGGTCTCTCTTTGCTTGGAGCCACAGAGGAAGAAGGAGAGTCAGGAATAGGAGGAGGATGTGGAATGTGTGGCTAATTGCCTCCATGAACAACTGTCACCTTTGCCGTGAGATCAGAACTGGATGGTGCCTGGCTACCATCACTGAACATTTTAATCAAGGATTCTACAGAGAAATCCTGATCAAAAGGGGGCAAATGCAGAACAGAATTCCAAATTCTTCTGAACTCCAGCCCTTCGGCTGGATGAACCCCTGGAACTATTGCCCTGAGGTAATCTTTCTCAATCATAAACCAGAAATATCCCCTGAAGTCTTTTTAAAACCAGACAATTTATCTTAACTAACAAATGTCTGCCTTGAGCATTATGCTCTTTTAAGAACTATCTATATGGCATCAAAGTGACAACAGCAACTGAAAAGATTAGACAGGAACCTGAGGAGGCAATGAGTTTATGTTAATTGGAGAGGAACAATTCAGAAAAGGAGAGTGAGAATGATTGCAAAACTCAAGGAATGTCATCATCACTGAAATGTAGAAATGGTTGAATTGGTACATGTTTTGCTATATGTATTCTCAATATCAGCAACATAAAATAATTTAAAAAAGTAGTTCTCCAGCCTACTGTACATTTGAGGTTAAAAAAAAAAAAAGGCTGCTGCTGGAGCCCTGCCCCATGATTTTGATTCAGTAGTTCACAGGAGCACACACATGTAGTTTCAGTTCCTCGAGTGATTCGGACAGGAGCAGACATATGTAGTTTCAGTTCCTTGAGTGATTCGGAAATGAGCTCCTCTCCACTCTCCTCTTCTCCAACCATTGAGAATGATCTTTCTAATCCAGGGGTTCTCAGTTAAGGCTGCACATTAGAATCACGTGGGGAGGTTTTAGAACTCCCAATGTAACCCATTCCAGTTGTATCAGAATCTCAGGGAGGCAGGGCCCAGGCATCAGTGTTTTTAATGCCCCTCAGGTGATTCCAGTGTGTTGCCAAGTTGAGAACCACTGAATCCTAACCCACATAGTGCTTTACTTTTAACCTGCTCATTGTAAAAATAGGCCTACAGGCTTCTCTCTTACTTGAACATGTCTTTTTTTTTTTGTTTTCTTTTTCCCATAAAAAATTTATACACACATTGTTACATGACCCCAGTTTCTCTCCACACTGTGACAGCACACTCCTCGTTTTCACCCCTGATTCCCCATGTCTGTTCAACCAGCTCCTAACCCTCTCTGCCTTCCCATCTCTCCTCCGGACAGAAGCTGCCCATTTAGTCTCTTGTATGTACTCGAGCTAAGAGGTACGCTCCTCACGAATATCACTTTATGTCCCACACTTCAGTCTAATCCCTGTCTGAAGAGTTGGCCTTGGAAATTGTTTTAATTCTGGGTTGATAAGAGAATCCAGGGGCCGTGATTTCTGGGGTTTCTCAAGTCTCAGTCAGACCATTAAGTCTGGTCTTGTTAGTAGAATTTGAGTTCTGCACCCCACCTTTCTTCTGCTCCGTCTGGGACTCTTGTTGCATTCCCTGTCAGGGCGGTCATTGGTGGTAGCTGGGCACCATCTAGTTCTTCTGGTTTCAGGCTGATAGAGTCTGGTTTATGTGGCCCTTTCTGTCTCTTGGGCTAATACTTTCCTTGGGTCTTTGGTATTCTTCATTCTCCTTTACTTCAGGTGGTTGGGACCAACTGATGCATCTTAGGTGGCTGCTTGCAAGCTTTTATGGCCCCAGACGCCACTCACCAAAGTAGGATACAGAACATTTTCTTAATAAACTTTGTTATGCCACTTGACCTAGATGTCCCCTGAAAGCATGGTCCCCAGACCCCTACCCCTGCTACTCTGTCCCTGAAAGTGTTTGATTGTATTCAGGAAACTTCTTAGCTTTGGTTTAGTCCAGTTGT
>NW_004443999.1:8350094-8351596 GCF_000243295.1 Trichechus manatus latirostris
TCGATTTCCAAAGTGGTTGTACCATTATACATTCCCACCAACAGTGTATAAGTGTTCCAGTCTCTCCACAACCTCTCCAGCATTTATTATGTTGTGTTTTTTGGATTAATGCTAGCCTTGTTGGGGTGAGATGATATCTCATTGTAGTTTTGATCTGCATTTCTCTAATAGCTAATCATCGTAGGCATTTCTTCATGTGTCTGTTAGCCACTTGAATATCTTCTTTGGCAAAGTGCCTGTTCATATCCTTTGCCCATTTTTTAATTGAGTTATTTGTCTTTTTATTGTTGAGGTTTTGCAGTATCTTGTAGATTTTAGAGACTAGACGCTGATTGGATTTATCGTAGTCAAAATTTCTTTCCCAGTCTGTAGGTTTTCTTTTGACTCTTGGTGAAGTCTTTTGATGAGCATAGGTGCTTGATGTTTAGGAGCTCTCATTTATCTCCTCTCCCTTCTGGTGCTTGTGCATTGTTACTTATGGTTCGTATTGTGTTTATGCTATGTATTAGGGCTCCTAGTATTGTCCGTTCTTTTCTTCTATGATCTTTATTGTTTTCAATTTTGTGTTTAAGACTTTGATCCATTTTGAGTTAGTTTTTGTGCATGATGTGAGGTATGGGTCTTGTTTCAGTTTTTTTGCAGATGGATATCCAGTTACACCAGCACCATTTGTTAAAGAGACTGTCTTTTCCCCAATGAATGGACTTTAGACCTTTGTCAAATATTAGCTGCTCATAGGTGGATGAATTTATGTCTGGATTCTCAATTCTGTTCTATTGGACTATGTATCTGTTGTTGTACCAGTACCGGGCTGTTTCGACTACCGTGGTGATATAATAGGTTCTAAAATCTGGTAGTGTGAGGCCTCTCACTTTGTTCTTCTTCTTGAGTAATGCTTTACTTATTCCGGGCCTCTTCCCTTTCCGTATGAAGTTGGTGATTTGTTTTTCCATCTCATTAAAAAATGTCAGTGGAATTTGGATCGGGATTGCATTGTATCTATAGTTTGCTTTAGGTAGAATTGACATTTTCACTATGTTGAGTCTGCCTGTCCGTGAGCAAGGTATGTTTTTCCGCTTATACAGGCCTCTTTTGGTTTCTTGCAGTAGTATCTTGTAGTTTTTATTGTATAGATCTTTTATGTCTCTGGTTAGATTTATTCCTAAGTATTTTATCTTCTTGCGGGCTATTGTACATGGTATTGATTTGGTGATTTCCTCTTCAAGGTTCTCTTTGTTGATGTAAAAGAATCCAACTGATTTTTATATGTTTTTCTTGTATCCTGATACTTTGCTGTTACCTTCTATTAGTTCCGGTAGTTTTCTTGTGGATTCTTTGGGGTTTTGTGTGTGTAAGATCATATCATCTGCAAATAGAGATACTTTGACTTCTTCCCTACCAATCTGGATGCCTTTTATTTCTTTTTCTAGCCTAATTGCTCTGGCTAGGACCTCCAGCACAATGTTGAATAAGAGTGGTGATAAAGGGCATCCTTGTCTGGT